>NC_084802.1:46334106-46934106 GCF_963169125.1 Humulus lupulus | reverse complement strand
TTGAAGAGGTGTGCATCAATGACACTGATCCAAATAGAGTAATCTGGGTAGGAAGAAATTTGAATTCGAAGGTCAGGGCTACTATAGTCACCCGAGTAAAAGAGAACCAGGAAGTCCTGGCCTTGTGCCACTTGGATATGACCAGGATTTACCACAACATCATATGTCACGCCCTGAAGATTGATGAAAATGCAACTCCAGTCTGGCAGAAGTGAAGGCCACTGGGCACGAAATGGGCAGAGGCCCTCAAACTAGAAATTGAGAATTTATCCTCGATTAACTTCATCTGGGAAGCACTGTACCCTATTTGGGTGGAAAACCCGGTGTTGGTGCCAAAACCAAACGAGACGTGGAGAACTTGCATAGACTTCATGGACCTTAACAAGGCGTGTCCAAAGGACTGTTTCCCTCAGCCCCAGATAGACCAGATGGTGGATGCCACGTCCAAGTACGAGATGCTAAGCTTCATGGATGCCTACTCTGGCTACAACCAGATTTCAATGCACGTAGTAGATGAGGAACACACCAGCTTCCAGATGGACAAGGGTGTATACTGCTACATTGTCATACCTTTTGGGCTAAAGAATGCAGAATCCACGTATCAAAGGCTTGTCAACAGAATGTTTTGGAACCTACTCGGGAAGACCATGGAAGTCTACATTAGAAAACATGTTGGTCAAGTCTAAGACATTGACCCAACATGCAGACAACCTGGAGAAAGCATTCGCCATTATCCATAAGTACGCGATGAAGGTTAATCCCAAGAAGTGCACTTTTGACGTGGCATCCAAGAAGTTTCTAGGCTTCATCGTAAGCTGGAGAGGGATAGAAGCTAACCCAGATAAGATCAGAGCTTTGATTGATATGCCATCGCCACGGAAACACAAAGATGTTCAGAGCCTGACGGGAAGAATTGCGGCTCTGAGCTGCTTTGTGTCAAATTCCACAGACAAGTGCATTCTGTTTTTTAACATACTTCACGGAAACCAGAGGTTCGAATGGACAGCCAAGCGTGAAGAAGCTTTCCAAAACTGAAAGAGCATTTGGCTCAAGCACCATTCTTGTCAAAGCCGGTGGATGGGGAATCATTGTACCTATATTTGGCCGTGTCAAAACATACCATAAGCGCCGCCTTAGTGCGAGAAGAAGGAAAGGTCCAACTCCCGGTCTATTACGTAAGCAAAAGGTTACTGGGCGCGGAGTCCAGATAACCTTTGATTAAGAAGCTGACATTTTTCTTACTAACCGCTTCCAAGAAGTTAAGACCTTACTTTCAGGCTCATGCCATCAAGGTACTAACAAACCATCCCCTATGAAAAGTATTATAAAAACCAGAATCATCAGGAAGACTTTTGAAGTGGGCCATGGAGTTGAGCCAATTTGACATTGCCTACATCCCCCGAATCTCCATCAAGGGATAGGCCCTGGCTGGCTTCATCGTAGAGTGTACCGGGATTGTCGAGGACGAAGAGCCAATCGAATCTGTAGTGCCCTTTTGGAAGATCATTGTTGACGAAGCCTCCAATGAGAATGGGGTCGGGGCGGGGCTGGGGTCATCCTAATATCCCCCCCAAAGGTCACCAATTTCAAAGCGCTCTACGCTTCCAGTTTGAAGCGTCAAACAATGACGCTAAGCACGAGGCCATGTTGGCCTAAGTACGCTTAGCTTGGGAAGTGGGGGCAAAAAACATCGAAGTTCACAGTGATTCCCAGTTGGTGGTGAGACAGATTTCGGGAGAATACCAAACGAAGGGGGAGAAATGGTCGCCTATGTGGCACGAACCCAGGAGTTACTCCAATCGTTCAAAAGATATGTCATCTGCCAGATCCCTAGGGAACAGAAGCAGAACTCTCCGGGGTAGTCCCAATCGACCATCTACCCGCACCCAGTATTCAAGCCCCTCAATCATAAATGCCATCGATTACACAATGTCCTGGATGGGGCCTCTCATCCAATACCTAACCACTGGAGAATTTCCCACAAACAAGGCCGCCGCCAGGAAGCTTCAGTACCAGCCCCCAGAAACGTCATGATGGATGGCAAGCTATATCACAACAGGTTATCCATGCCGTATCTTCGATGCGTATCCAAAACCGAGATGAGCACAATCATGCATGAAGTGCACGAAGGCTTTTTCAGAGATCACTCAGCCGAACTCAGCTTAGCCAAGAGAATCCTAAGGCAAGGATATTTCTGGCCAACAATGA
This sequence comes from Humulus lupulus, assembly GCF_963169125.1. Lineage (NCBI taxonomy): Eukaryota > Viridiplantae > Streptophyta > Magnoliopsida > Rosales > Cannabaceae > Humulus > Humulus lupulus. Next base: position 46,931,898 of record NC_084802.1, on the reverse strand, counting down.
AGAAGGACTGTGTAGATTACATCTGCAAGTGCGAAAAATGCCAAAGGTACGAGAAGATCCCACGAGCTCCTCCCACGGAGAAAACCTTAATGACCAGTCCTTGGCCTTTTGCAGTTTGGGCAATTGATTTGGTAGGATCCCTCTTGACCGGGAAGGGTGGATTGAAATATGCCATTGTAGCCATCGACTATTACACCAAGTGGGTCGAGGAGAAACCAATGAGCACCATTACCTCCAAAAGGCTCTAGACTTCGTCATCAACAATATTGTGTGCCGATACGGCCTCCATCATAAAATTGTGTTTGACAACGAGAAGCAATTTGATAACATCCACTTCACCGACTTCTGTGAAAGATATGGAATCATAAAAAACTTCTATACAGTCACAAGGCCTCAAGAAAATGGGCAAATGGAGGCCGTGAACAAGATTTTGAAGGGGACACTAAAGAAAACGCTACAAGATTGCAAGAGCAAGTGGCCGAAAGAGTTGCCCCGCGTCTTATGGGCATACCAGACCACAGAAAGAACTTTGACTGGACATACACCCTACTAAATGGTCTACAGATGCGAAGCAGTCATCCCAGTAGAAACTACAATCCCGTCCCATAGACAAGATACGTACGATCCTGTCTAGAATCATGCCTTGCTCTAGGAATCCCTGGATCTCATCGAAGAGATCCGGGAAGAATCACAAGTACAACTGAAGATGTATCGGGGAAAGATCGTAAGGAACTTTAACTCCAGAGTTAAGAGCCGAAGGTTCAAGACTGGTGATCTAGTCCTGAGAAGAGTCTTCCCTGCATCTCAGGATCCGAGAGTGGGGGTCCTAGGACCTAACTGGGAAGGACCATATGAGATCCAATATGAAGTATGTTTGAGAACATATCGCCTAAAGTAGCTAGACGGAATAGAGGTTCCAAGGGTCTGGAACGCTGAATACCTCCGCCGGTACTACCAGTAGTCGAGTGGAGTCAGCCGTATCTTCTTTTTTAACGATTTAATTTCCAAGTAATGTATGCCCCAGGGGAATTTCCTAATTAATGAAAATGGTGTGAGCAAAACACTATAAGGAATGTGTTATGAAAAGAAAAAGTTTGTGTCCGTCTTTAATTTTTACACGAACAAGTGACCTGAGACTAGACTCTTTGGTCACTTGGGGGGTAGGACCATCTATACAGTCCAGGATTAAAACAAAAAGGGATGCAAAGCTCAGAGCTTAGTCCTAATCCAGATTCGTATAGACTGGGGGTTCAAAACTCAACTCCCGAAAAATTGGTCCAGACCTAACATGGTCTGAGACGATTTACTCCATATTTATTGTTCCCCCATAACTATCCAGAACCATTGGAACTCGAATCTTAGGTTTGAAATGATTAAAGTTAGTCTTTTAAACGACCCTGGCCATTGAAACCTAAACCTCGAGTTTGGGATAAGTTAATTAACTAATTTCTACCTAAGAACTTTTTAATGGTCCAGGACATTGAAACTTGAACCTTGGGTTCGGGATAAGTTAATTAACGAATTTCTACTTAAGAACTCTTTAATGGTTCAGGCTGTTAGAACCTAAACCTCAGATTCAGGACAACGCATTTAAATTATATCTGGTAAGTCCAAAATGGTCCAGGCCGTTGAAACCTGAACCTTGGTCTTAGGACAAGCTAATCAAGTTCCACAATTTTTTCCCTAATGGTCTTGGTCGTTGGAACTAGGATTCCACATCTAAAAAATTCATGCATAGTGGTAAAACACTTAGTGAATTGTCAAAGAAATATATGAGCATAAAGTGGGAAAAAATGTGCAAGGATAAAAACTGATATAATAACAAGATTGTAAGATAAACAATTGTCTTAAGCGCATCCGCGCCCATAAAATTACAAAGGCTCAGGCCTGGGCTTCGTTCTGATTCGGGACGTCTAGAGCGTTTTCATCCTATTAATACCCAACAAGGAGCTCCGCTTCTTCTTTCTCCTTGACCTCAAACTCGACCTTTTTTGCAGCCAAATTCAAATAAAGGAGGAGATTATTATTCTTGTCCTAGAGCCATACCATGTAAATGGCTTCGTCAAAAGTGGCCGCCAGCAACTTGTTAGCCTGCTCCTTCTCCTTGTGAGCCTCCTCGCTCTGTTTCAACTTCAGCTGGGCCTAGACCTCCAAAGCCTGGATTTGGGCTCTGAGAGACTCCACCTTCTCAGGCTCTTGACAAAGTTGGGCCTCAGCTGCCTTCAAGAGTGCCTTGGTCAAAGCCTCCGAGCCACGGGCTCAGGACAGTTCTGCCTCCAAGTTGTCCACCACCTTCTTGTGGTCAGCATCCTTCCTAGACAAAGCTTCCTCATGTTGAGCTTGAACCCGGGAAGTCTCCTTAGTGAGGGCCTCCTTGGCAGCTTCTCGTTGGTTGACGGCTCCCTCCAGCTCCATCTGAGTCATTTCCAGCTTCATGGCCATCTTAGCCACCAGGTCCACGATTCTATGAGCCAAAAATGCATCCTGGAACAAAGAAAATTTAGAAACAACACAAAAGATAACAATGATAAAGAAATGAGATGAACAAGTGGCTTACCGCTGTGGCTTGATGACAGATGGCCTGGGAGATGGACAGGGCATCATTGCTAGCCAATGTGGTGTAGAGTTTGAGTTGAAGGGTGTACATGGACGTCCCCACTTGGGCTAATAAATCTGCAACAACGGGGCCACATCTTGCCCCAACCTAGGTCGAAATACAATCTTAGCTCCCAACCGATCCACGATCTGTTGGGGAGCGTTAAAGGCCTTTGGACATCCGGAGAATTCCACTTTCCAATGAATAATCAAAGCCCGATCCACCTCATCCCATTTGTTGCGCCCCTCATCCTAGGCCTGGGATACCATCTTCAACGTCTCCTCCAGGACGATTGACTCCCCTTCTCTAGGAAGGGTCAGGTTGATGTGAAGCTCGGGAGCATCCGGAAGCTCCAGTGTAATAATGAGCTTTCACCAGAGGAATGTTCCTGAATCACAGTGAAGTCCTCCTTTGTCTTGGCCTTCTTGGCCCACTCTGTGGACACTATGGCAACAAAGTCCGTTTTCCTTTTATTTGTCCCACCAACTACTAAAGCTCATGCTCCAAGTTTATGATTTGGAGAGGAGCAGGGTGGGAATGATGCTGCTCAACAGGCTCCATAAGGGCCGAGGTGGCAACTTGAACTCCCTATGAAGCCCTAGTTGCCGGTTCTGAGTCCCCGAGTATCAGTTCAAAGATCTTCTTCTTGGTCGGGCCCTTGGCAGCCATCTTTGTTGATGCCTTGGCTGCATCAGCCTTGGCCTCAATCAGTTCCTTCATTTTGGCCACAGGATTAGACATGTTTGGTTCACCTAAAGTAAGAACAAAGTACAGATTAGTAATGAAGCGGGAAGGACAAATAAAAAAGAGCATATGAAACAAAAGAAACATGCAAGTTTAAGTGCTCTGGGATGGACCCTTATCTATGGAATGGGTCTGACATAGTTCTCCTAGGGAAAAAGCATGAATTTTATCCCCCATGTTATCCAAGTCCAAAAATCTACCATATTAAAGGAACCAGGACGAATGCATGAGGGTCAGCATGTCCACGACAATGGGGCAAGGAAGCGCCATGTTGCTAATGTTGCTAACAGTCCCGGTCAAATAATCCTGGTACTGTTGCCTATTCCTAACGAAGCCCTTGGTATGAGGGGCCTAAGTAAAAAAAGGAGGTGTTTTACCTTGCCCCGAGATGCTGGCCCCAGGAGCTTCAGTGTTGGGCTGCCTCCCCTCGAGCAAGGCATCCAACTCCTTTGATTCGGCCCACTCCGCAAGGCGCGCCCGCTCCATTTTCAACTTCTCCGCATCCGCTTTGACCACTACCTCCACCACCTCAATGTGAATGATGGCCAATTATTCCCTCAAAGAAGGGTCCCTCTCACATTTCAATCCCCGAAGGTTGGGGGCATCTATCAACTGGTGGACAGCAATCAATATGGTCAGTCGAAGATTCTCTGTGGTCACAAACCCCCCCACATCAAAATCTTCAGCACTGGTGGTGACATATATCTTCATCCAGTCCAAGATGAACTTGGTTAGCCGGGCTTGAGCATACAGACCTGTTCACAGGAACGTGAGCATCCGATAAATAAAACAAAGGACGAGATGAAGAATGGGAAAGGATAACTTACCCACGTGCTGAAAGTCAAGCACAAAAGTGGGGTTCTTCTCCAGTAGGAACCCGAATTTCATAAACCAGTAGTGTCTGACATCTGGGGGATGTTTCCAAAAGATGTATGGAGCCAGACTAACACCATGACTCTTCAATCGATAAAACCCATCCCACCTTTTATCCTTGGAGTTCAACTACTGCTCCAACCGATAGTAGTACAACATCTCCACGGGGGTGGGCTTTAGGATCTCCTTCCAGGCGCAAAATACACGCCACCCCGCAAGCAACTTGTACGCCTGGGGCAGGAGCTGGAATGGTGCGATCCCCACGAATTTAAGAAATTGCGCGAAGTAGTCATGAAGCGGGAGAATGGCTCCCGCACTAATGTGGCTTGTGCTCTAGGCCCCAAATACGCCCATTCTAGTATGGGCCTTCTCTTCTTTCCGGGCCAGCATGTTGAAGAATAGCCCTGGAGTCGACTCTATCCCAAAGGATTTCTCCAGCTCGTTCAACATTCGGTAGTTCTGGAACTCGTTTACCTCCGCGTCCATTTTCCACGTGTTGCCAGTGGGAAGCTTTTGCCACTCCAGGACGACAGGGCCCACATTTACTACATCTTCCAGGTGAAGGGTGATGCCACAACCCATGATCAAAGACCTGGAGGTGAAAATAAAAGCAAGAACCAAGCAGTCAACACCAAAACCAAAAAATTGGTTAAGGTACGGGGAGTTTCCTAAACTGCTTGAAGGGGTCCCCTCTGGACACGAATCCGGGAACAATTAAGGTCCCAAGAGCATGAGTCAGGAATTAAAGGCTAAATATCATTGTAAAAGGAAACTAATTCACCCAGATAGTTTTAAGGTGTCAAGGTTCGATGATTCAGAGCAGTCTAGCCTACTCCATCGATCAATTTATCTATGGAAGGAAGTGTCACCTAGAAAGTTCCCTATTATTCATCACTACCACTACCTAGAACCACCCTACACGGTGGTCGTGACCCTAATAGCCACATGGTCACGGAGGCATTGTAATAATAAAGAATAATGAAGGAAAATAAGGAATTGAGCAGAAAACATACTGAAGAGACTAGAACTTGGGATTTGTTGATGTACGAGTGAGAACGACGGTAGAAACTCAATCTTGAACTTGAGGAGGTGGTAGAACAGCTCGTCAATGTTTTCAAAAGGTCTTCTGGGGCAAAGTCGTCTTCTTGATGAACGAAGGGTAGTTCCGTTGGAAAAAGGTGGGCTCGAAAATGCAATAGATGTCGAAAAATTTTGTCTGCGATTTTGGACATTCAGAGTTTTATCTCTCTGATCTCTGGTTTGAAAGTTTAGAATCAGTAAAAAGTAAGGAAATGAGCCCTCTGGGGTATTTATAGGAGAAAAAATTCTTGTTCGATCCAATGGTCCACATGGAATACCCCAAAAAGATCCACATCTGACGGTTCCAGATAGCACATGCACATTAATTAGCCCAATCAAGTGCTAAACTGTGGATTCGTCAATCCATGATCCGTGCCTCTCTCATCCAATGGTCCACACTGAAAATCCCAAAACAATCCTCATCCGACGATTCCGGACAATTCAGAAACATTAAACATCCCACTCAGTGCTAAAGGCACATTTTTCGTCTAGACGGGACGCTTCGAGAAATGCGCTGACATTCATCAGTCACCCAAGGCATGAAAGGATTTTCCCCAGGTTATTTGAGCGTGCGTGGCAAAAACATACCATTCACCTGGAGACACGTGCCTAGGTAACTAGGAAGTCAAAAAGGTTGGGGATTAACCAGTTAGCCCCCAAGTAACCGGGACTCAAGTAAAGAAACTGGGACTTAGGTAAATAAACCGGGAGTCAAGTGATTGATCAGGGATGAAGAAGGCAAGCCTCAATCGTGCAAGCATGGACGAAGACTTGGGGGGGGGGGGGTAATTGTTATCCATATTTTCTGCCTTGAACACGTGGCATTGTCAAGTGGGCCTCATGGGCCCTCAAGAGAGCTCAAGGCCCAGCGCATACCGAATAGCCAGGGGCCTGGAGGCCCAGATCTATCTTAGGTTCAACGACTTGCAAATAATCATCTAGTAAAGGGCCTAGATCTGAGACATAGGCCCGAACCAACTTCATGACTCACCCAATCTCCAACCTCTGGGGTTTAGATCATTGTGGTAGACGGTCCATCCCAAGGGACGGATCCCACCATGTGGGATCTAGATGATGTTTTCGGCTTCATCCTCTTGATCCAACTCACTACCAGGATCTTTCCTTCGATCCGTCATCGTAAGCTGATGTCCATCTTGGTAGAAGAACCCGGACCTTGGTAAATGACCCCAAGCCTGAGTAAATGAACCTAAACCTCAGTAAATGAACCCAGACCATGCATCTGGATAGATTAAGGCAAGTCTTTCATGTAGATGACGTGTCCTTGAGAAATCCGGTAGTTGGTCTCCCTAACTAACTAGTAGAAAGGGATACGAACAAAATGTACAATGTTCCTAGGGAACGGAACGTACAATGTTCCTAGGGAACGATACTGCCACTACTATGAAAGATCTTGTCCCTAGAATCCCCCTGGTAGCTCATGTTGATCAGTCTGTACTAACATACAATGGGCAATTGTAAGTGTAATGCCCCGAATTCTCCGATGTGGTTTAATGGCGGGATTAGTAGGCCGGGAGGGCCATATTTGTTTAATTATGACATTAAATGATATTATGCATGTATATGTGAATTATATTATAATATGATGTTAAATGCATGCGTGTGGGTCCACATTTTAATTACAGGGGTGTGATGGTAACTTGGCCCGATGAGGGTATAATTGTATAACTGTATGCATGTCGATGATATGTGTTGAGGCCACATTATAATGTGGGTTTGTTCGAGCTATTCAGCATGAGACGATCTTAGAATATTGATTAGCGGTTTAGTCACAACAGGTTTAAGACTGGGGCTTGGGTTGAGTCTCGGAGTGTTTTTAATGATTAGAGCGTTACTGGGTATTAAAGGGTAACGGGATGTGAATTATTGGTATTTGAGATTATTGAGAATAGCGGGAATTGGAGAGCGTTAATTATGATTAACGAGATAGGAGGAAAGTACCAAATATGCCCTTGGGAGTCTTTAGAAACTATTAATTGACCTAAGGGTAAAATGGACATTTCACCCCTAGGATAGATATACTTGGTGTTGGTTGAAAGAAGATAGTGAAAAATAGAGCATGTTTAAGAGTTCTCCCGTACCTTCTTCCCTTCACCTTTCTTTGTGATTTTTGAACCAACTTTGAGGATTCAAGCTTGGGAAGCAAGCCTTGGAAGTTTGGGAGTGTGTTCCACCATTGAAGAGCATCATAAGCTGAGCTTTGGGTAAGTTTCTAACCATAGATTTCTCTGGTTTGCCCTGTTTTGGTTTGGTTTTAATGCTGAGATTTCTAGGGTGAATTCTTGGTTTTGTTGGGAGTTTTGGCTAGGGTTCCCATGCTTGTGATGTTTGGGGTGTGTTAGGATGGTTTTTGGGTTCATTTGGCATCAAGAATGGGATTTGGAAGCTTGGGAATCGGGTTAGAATCGAAGGAGTTGAAGAAGGTCGATTCAGGGGAGATTTGGTCTGGAGGTAGCGCTGTAGCGCCCACCCTAGGGCGCTACAGCGCTCCTCAGGAGGCTTTTTGGCATGCTGGTGGTTCTGAGTATAGCGCTGGGGTGCTAGGGGTTAAGCGTTGTAGCGCTACCCTGTTCCTTCTAAGTCCCGTTTTGAGTGTTTTTAAGGGTTTTTTACTTGGGGTTTCTATCCTTAAGGCCCGGGATCGAATCTACTCATCGTGTGGGCATGTTTCGAGGTCCCGAGAGTGGTGCTTAGGTTAAGACCCTTTTTATGTGGATTCTCATTAACGGAGGTTATAATTGGTTGTGACTAGGTAACCGCTAAGGAACTAAAAGATCGATCGTTCTCAGGGGTCATCCTTGTTATATTTCTCGCTCGAACCTGAGGTAAGGAAACTGCACCCTGTGTATATGTGACATGCGAGCTTGGTATTGAGGCATGTTGATTGATGTATGTGGACATGGATTGCAAACTAAATGCTAGTGAATGCTGATTACTTGTATATAGCACTGACTAGTCAGGGACGCTGACCTAAGAGTCAGAAACGGCATGAGCGTCCTGAACGCAGGGCCGAATGAAGATTAGATCTAATCGATATCAGTGTTGAATGGCTCTAAGGCATTAACACTGGACTGACTCTAAGGTCGATGAACTTATAAGCGCTTGGCTAGTCTGAGACTAGTTATGCAGAGCCAGGGCATATGGCCCCGGTGACTGCTTGTCACATGGCTAGGGAATGCTGTTCCGTAGATATGACTCTAGAGTCATGAGGGAGGTTATGTTGGTGACTAATCACCATGCACCTATCCTGTTAAAGCTAGTGAGATGCTCACTTATCTGTTAGGCCCTGGTGATCCTATCGTCACATGGCTAAAGGGTGTTGTCCCCATATTAGTGACTTTTGCGGCTGTCACCTATTTGTTTGGACTGTTGGTCTTGAAAGATTATTACGGTCATTGTTGAAATTATATCATACTTTATTATGCTTTTCTTGCTGGGCCTTGGCTCATGGGTGCTATGTGGTGCAGGTAAAGGGAAAGAAAAGCTCACACAACCTTGAGTGGAGAGCTTAGGTGGTGATGTGTACATATGCGGCCGCTTGACCACCACGGCCAAGGCGTTCTCAGAGGAACTAGGGGGTTTACCCTATTTTTCCGCTTAGGTCGGCGAGATTGTAAATTTGAAATAGTAGTGACCATTTTGTACTGAGGACAACTTGTAAATGTTTTTTATTAGCTCTGCAGAGCAATTTATAATATAAACTATCCTTCCCTTTTATTGATTTTTCCACCTTAACCTGTTAATCACACTTAGAGCACGTTTAAACCAAAGGACTCGGGTAGCGGGTCAAATTTCCAGTTCACCGTAACTATTCTGGGGTAACCAGGGCGTTACAGTAAGGCTCTACTATGCTTAAGCTAGCCCAGTGGGCCTAGATTAACCGCTTGTAATCATGTTACACTCTTTTATTATAACTTCGATAAAGAGCACTTATCTTTATATCCTTATTGGACTTGGATTAGTCTAGCCCAAGCTACATGACCACCTATAAATAGGGTTATTTGTGCACTGTAGCAAGGATCTGATTTTCTCATGTATGCATAAACGCTGCTGAACTTGAAGAAAACCTCCATTGTAAAACTCTCTAAAGCTCAATACTAGTGACTCGTGGACTAAGGCTCATTAACGCCTCAGCCACGTAAAAACTGTGATCTTGTTCATTTATTTTCCTTTCTTTCTAGCTCTTATTTCTTGATATATTTGTAGTTTCTAAAAAACTCAGTAAAAAATTGTAATTGAGATTAATTACAAAATTGGTTTTAATTATGATGAAGAATATAACCTAGGTTAAATAGATAACATGTTTATGGCTTTATTGCTTAGACTAACCTATCTCCATGGAACTTAATTATTTGGAGTTCTCTTTTAGGTTGTTTAATGAATAGAATTAATTAAGAGTGTTTGCTTTAATTAATTATATTGGGAGATTGGGGTAATGATGGTTTCGTGTTATCTGCGGTTGGTAATTTGGTAGGGAATAGAGTTTAATGATGTTATTGATTGATTGAATGATTGTTTAGTGGTGGAGAATGAGTCCTAAACTATCTTTTATTATTGAATCTCTTTTTATTCTTCTTGTTTCTTTTTCATTCTTAAATTAAAAAAAAAAACCATTTTCATTAACGTCTTGATCTTTTTGAATGATAAAATGAATTAGTAGGTCTCGTGGGATCGACTCTTACTACCGTTATACTGAAGTAGTTGGTTTAGTTTGAAATTAATAATTGTTAAATTTGGTACGACTTATGACACCCATCAATTACAAATGGTTAAGAAGTGGTTATTTTCATTGATGAGATATCCACATGCTTACGACATCAAATTCTTTCTTGTGTCACTTTTATGACAAAGAAAAACATTATTCTTGATCCATCTCCTCAAGCAAGTGTTAACATAGAATTTCTGAGTCAGATTCAAACAGTTATTTCAAAAACAGTTCCTGGTCCAAGTAAAGGTAGGGAAGTTCTGGTCTCATACTATTTTTTCTTCTCCTATTTATAGAGGGAAGAGTACTTTAATTACATTTAGTACCATTATTTGGTTTAACTAATGAGACAAATAAGAATTACATTAGTCAACTATCTTCTAGGTGTAATAAAATGCCTTGAGCAGTGTGCCTGGTCAGATGTATGTTCCTAGGGATGAGTCACGAACCGTAGGCGTGCCTCTGGGGAAGTTGTGTGTCAACAACTGACTTCTGTAGAGAAGCGTCTGTCAATGACCTGTTCCTAGGGTTCGACTTGGTTTTAGCAGGATCTTTAGGATCTTCTTGTTCTTTCTTTATTGTGAGATGTTTGCAGTTCTCCCTCGAGGACATTCTATATCATAAGGTGGCCTTTAGTGTCAAAACCTTCCTCGTAGCATCTGGTTATTTATTGACTTCTCATTTTATGCCTTCTTTCTTACTTTGAGTGTAGGTGAAGGTTCAGTTGACCTTTTTTTGACCTTTGTTGGTCCTCGCAGAATGGATGAAAGGATGAGTCGGTGACTTATGTCCTTCTTGTTGGGAATTTATGGCTTACACACTCTAAATCAACAATGAATAATAAGAATAAACTAAATAATACAAACCTTAATGACTAATCAAGATTCACATGCATCGTATGAAGGCAAATCTTGAAAATTAAAATATTAAAGCAAAATATAGAAAATATTGTAAAATGGATAGTGAAGTTACACCTCCTAGATAAATGGATTCCTTACATAAAATACAATAGAACTATCAAAGATAAAATCACAAAATATAATGGGAAACTAAAAACAAGATCAAATAGTATATCTTATAGAGTTAGGGTTTTAGAGAAACACATCCTTTGAATTGAACAATTCAGTTTTCAAACTTTGGGGCAACATCAAAAGGCTTATACACGAAGAGTATCGATGTCCAAACTCTCTATTCCAAGTCTTCCCAAAGTTGCTTGAAGGTACACCAAGATGGAATGAGAAGTGGAATCAAACAAGCCTTTGAAACTCACACAAGTCAAGCAATTATTGGTGAGTTTCTTGGAAAAAATGAGTGTTCTTAGAAAGCTAGAGAGATTTGAAAAGTGTGATCAAGGCTTTACAATTCCTAAAGACCCATTTTATAGTGTAGGCATTGTAATGTCCCAAAATTACTAATAAGGCTTAGGGGCCTTGATTAGTGTGCCTGGAGGGCATAATTGGTTTATGTTTGATTAAATGCATGATTATATGATTATGTGGATATGTGAAATGCATGTTTATGAGTATTAAATATGCATGTGGGCCCTGTTTAGCTTATAAGGGCATATTTGTAATTTTTCCCGTTGAGGGCATAAATGCAATTATATGTGATTAATTGTTGAGACCACATTATTATATGGAAATATTTGCAGTATATGGCTCGAGACGGTCCTAGTGAGTGGCTAGGCAAAATAGTAACGGCAGGAATTTATACCCGGCTCGGGGGAGCCTGTGGGTATTTTCGGGAATTTAGAAAATATATCAGGGTTTACTAGACATTGGATAAATAATTGGAAGTTAATTAGAGGACAAGATTAATTGATAAATGTTAGGAACACTTGAGGAATTAGTGGGGATTGGAAGCAAATGACTATTATACCCTTAGATTGATTAAAGGATTAAGTGTTTTGTGGGAGGGAAAAATGGTCCTTTCTTTGAAGGGATATATTCAGACTTAGGAAAATAGAGAGAACTAGAAGCTAAAGGAAAGCTCTTAGCTCCCTCTCTTTCATCTCTCATGTACTTTCTCTCCCTCACTCCCCCTTGATGAAATTTGAAGCTAAGGAACAAATGGGCATAAGCTAGACTTTGGGATGGTTATTTTTGAAGGAATTGGAGAGGAATCAAGCTGGGAAATGGAGCTGGAAAACTGAGGAGAATTCAAGGAATTAAGTTGAATTGGTGCAAGGATTTTGCTGGGAAGTTGGGCTACAATTTGAGGTAAGAACCTTGATTTATCTCTGTGTTTTTCTAGGTTGGTTTAGGTAGAATTTTGGAGTTCTTGAGTGTGAATTGAGTGATGAATTATGCTGAGTTTGTGAGGTGATAAGACTTGAAGGATTGGGACAGTGATGTTGATATTGTAGCTAAGGTTTTGATGATTAAAAATGTGTAATTTAGTCTTGAATTTGTGGCTGGTTTAGCGTTGAATTGAGGGGAGTTGATAGGGAAAATTCTGGGTAAAGTCTTGGTGTTCTTGGCTGGGAGATGCATGAGAAAAACCCAGATTTTTCTAGGCTCGAATGGGGAGCACCGCAACCCAGCTATGGGGCGCCGCGGCGCGTGTGGCCCTTTCTGGCCTGGGGATGCCTTTAACTTGGGGGCGCGCTGCGACTCACTAGGCCAAGTCACGGTTCACCTCCCCTTTTGGCTAGGGTGCTTGCTCTCTGACTTGGGGGCAAGTCGCGACCCACTAAGCCAAGTCGCGACCTGCCTGAGGAATTTAGCCCTGGAATTGGTAAGGCTCGGGGGTTCGAACCTAGGCGATCGGGACAATTTCTACTACCCGGTTTAGTAAAAATTGAAGGCCCAAAGGCTAGTTTTTGTCGTCTAGATATTTTATCTTGGTTGGAAGTTTACAGATACCCATTGGCCCTTGTGACTAGGTTTATCACCAAGGCTCGAGGCTAAGGATTGTGCTCGGAATCAATTCATTCGCTCCATTTGGACTTAAAGGTAAGAAAACTACACCCTTTGTGTGGTTGTGTTGGGATTGAGATTCCTATGATTTAATAAAAATGTTGTATGATTATTATATGCCATGAGAGCATGAAATAAACGGCCTAAGGGTGTCGGGGCTGATATTTGCACACAAAACGCAGCTCGGCCACTAAGAGCTGAGGTCAGCTAGATAATCACTGAGCTCGGATTAAGCGAGCCAGAGTCAGTGGGTTAAATATAGGGTGCGGCCTAAGGGCGTCGACCCTGAGTATTGTATGATGAATATGACAAACTGATGAGTATTGATATGTTTACCATTACTAATCTGATGCTTATAGCTTGTTAAATACTGAGATGAATGACTTGTGAATCATTGATTGTCCTTTCTTATTAGGTGACTGTGATGACATGCTGAATAATAGGTTAACTATTTTATGAATTGTTTGATTGTTATTATTGATCATGTTTTGCTATATGGTTTTCTTGCTGGGCCTTGGCTCACAGGTGCTCCGTGGCGTAGGTAAAGGCAAGGGTAAGATGGATCAACCATAAGTTGGAGAGCTCTGGGGGCGAGGTGTACATTGTCAGCTGCTTGTCCGCCACGGCCGAGGGATTGTACAGGGACAAAAAATCTGAAATGTGTATTTTTCCATTAGAGTGGCCTCTGTTTGTATTCGACTTTTGGAAGTTTGTAAATTTGTCCTTTAACCCGGTTTTTGGGATCCCATGTACTAAACGTTTATTTAAATGAAAAATTATTTGTTTATGTCCAAAATCTTTTAACCCTAACTTGTTTATGACTTTAGAGCATGTTTTCAACCAAACGACTTGATTAGCAAGTCTTGCACATTTATAAATACACAGTGTAACGATCTTGGTTACCCAGGGCGTTACAAACATCGTCATTAGGACTAACCAATAGGATAACACCTTTTAAACACACATTATTGGAGCCAAAACATACATTAATTTCCCAATGCCAGGTGACATGTCGCCACCTAGCATACAACATGTCTCCTATTGTATCCATTAATGGTTTAATGGCTAAAGGCGACATGTCATCATATAGGCTGCAACATCTTGCCATCCCACTGCCTAAGGTGTCCAAAAATGCCCTTAAACACCTCTAAATGACTCCAAATTATTAGGGGATGGTTGGATACCTCATCGTATCACTTTAGACCAAAACAATTCAATTGTAGATGCCTACAACAAAACCTCATAATTTCAGTTTAACTTAAGCGAAACTGCTAAGTATTTTTGTAACGTCCTCCTAATCCGGACCGTTACACTATGTACTTTAAATTGTGTCAGACTGCTAATCAAGTCATTTGGTTTAAAACGTGTAACTATGGTTAATGTCAAGGTTTAGGGTTAAAAAATTTGGTCAAAGGAACCGTTGACTTTTATTTAAAAAGTTTCATACATTCGTGGGATCCCAAAATATTACAACCAAATTCTTAAAAAGGTGTATGCATGTCAAAATTACATCCAGCCGACCTAAGCGGCAAAAACAGGGCTACAACCCTAATTCCTCTGAGATATCCTCAGCCGTGGTGGACGAGCATCCACATATGTACACGCCGCCACTGAAGCTTTCCAACTCATGGCTGGTCAAGATTTCCCTTCCCCTTACCTGCACCACAAAGCACCCGTGAGCCAAGGCTCAGCAAGAAAACTCTACATGTGCCTAAACAGAAAATACAGATTTCCAGATACTTATCTAGCATGTCCAGCAGTAATAACCTACCCATACAGTCATTTCATTACAAACAAATGGTCATTGGACCAATTTGGGGCCGCTGCCCTGAACAGTTGACCATAGATCCAACACCGGGCCTATGCCCTAGCTATGTGACCATAAAGTCACCTGGGGCCCTCACCCTTAGCTCTGAGTAACTAGTCATAGAGTTAGCCCAACACCTTTGGTTTTCCAATGACCATAGGGTCAACCAATGTAATAGTACATTGATGATTTAGGCCTAAGCCTTTCGACCAGCACACAATGTGCTTTTGCCATCCTTGACTAATAAGTCAAGCCCTGTTCCAGGTATTCAAACTTCAATACAGAATCAGATATGAATAGGCATATCCCAACAAAACGAGCATGCATGCACGTTAATCACATAATACCATCGAGTAACCGTACTCATAATACTAGTCACACCTATTGACGGGGCCTCAGGCCCTAACCACAGAATCCACGCAACAGACATGAAACACTTAAGCAGGTATAGAATATTCAAGTAGGATCAATCAACATGTGAAACAATAGCTTAAGCATAAACGTTCTAAGGGGCTCAAGCCCTAATCATAATCATTAATAACAGTCGGGCCAAGCCCTGATCATATATAACACATATTGGGTGCAATTTTCTTACCTCAGATCCGAGTATAGCATAAAATAAGGATGACCCTTGAGCACGATCCCGATTTCGAGCCCCTAGCGATAACCTAGTCACAACCATAATATAGGATTCCATCAATAACGAGCAAATAAAGGCTTCCAGACTGAGTCCTAGCCTCCGGGGCCTCAAATTTCACTAAACCGGGTAGTAGAATCGATCTTGAGCCCTAAGGAAAAGGTTCCCGTTATTAAAAACTCACCAAGGCCAACACTCCCCAGGTGGACCGCGACCTGCCCTTGAGGTTCGCGACCTAATCCGAGGCCCTCCCACTCTACCAAAGGGACGCAGGCCGCAACCTGCCCAAGAGGGTCGCGGCACACCTCCTAGATAGAGGCCTCCCAGGGCCCTGGGTTCGACTAAGTCGCGGCTCCTTAAGAACAAAGCCACAACTTGGCCCTACGAACCCAGATTTTCTCATTTCCCAAAGCCAAATCTAACCTAAACTATGATAATTTCACCCCAAAACCATAATTCAATCACCACAACAGTTCTAACATCTTCCCAGCAGCAAAACCCAACAAAAAAAATTTCAACTCTTGAGCTATAAGGTTCAAGAACACCTCAAAAACAGCTATGAATTCTACTAAAATTTAGTTAAACACTGAGATTAAATTGTTACCTTAGCTGTGAATGATGATCCCCTAGCCATAAGCTATCAAAATCCCAATCCCAAGCCTTCAATTCTTTGGTTTCTAGCCAAAATCCTTCTTAATACTTCAATGACTAAGTTAAGGAAGCTTTAGAGAGAAAGATAGTGAAAGAGAGAGAAAGAGTCGATCCAGAGAAGTGTTTGTGTGTTTCTTTATGTTTCCTAAGTCTTAAGTTTCACTTAAGCTAATCCCGAGGCTCGGGGTACCAAAAACGTCCCTGAGGGCAAAATGTTCAAATTTCCCAGTATTCCCTCCTAAACTCACTAACTCCCAATATATCCCCAATTATTCATTCCCATTACCCGATAACCCAATTAAATGCCAAATACCCAAAATACCCCTTGACTCGCCCCGAGTCGGGTATTGGGTCCCGTTGTGACTTTCCCGCTAACCTGCTCCCAGAGATTGTCTTGTGCCGAGTAACTCAAATAAACCCACATAATAATGTGGTCTCACACATATATCACATATATGCACATATATATATATATACAATTATGCCCATAACAGGCCAAATGACGAAAGTTGCCCTTCTAATAAGAAACATGCCCACATGCATATTAAATACCCCTAAACAAGCACAACTAGTTATATTATCATATAACTCACATAATCACAATCGAATATATCAAATAAACATATAATTATGTATATTGTCATCCTTCCCCCCTAATAAAGGCCCTAAGCCTTATTAGGTAGTTTTGGGACGTTACAATTTTACACCACCTTGGGTAATACTACTTAACCATTATATTTAACCAATCTCAACACTTTCTATAACGCCCTAGTTACTCCAAGACCGTTACTGTGAACTTTGAACCATGCTTAACTCGCTAACCGAGTTCTTTGGTTATAAACGTGCATCTAGGTATTATTAATAGGTTAAGGTGTAAAACCAATCAAGAGGAAAGGATATATTTTATTTAAAACATAAAACTGTTCATGGGCCCATCAAAACATTTACAAGTTATTTACAATAAAAAATGGTCATTACAAATTAAATTTACAACCCGCCGACCTAAGCGACAAAATTAAGGTTAACCCCTAGTCCCTCTGAGAAACTCCTTGGCTGTGGTGGTCAAGGGGCCGCATATGTACACATCACCACCTAAGCTCTCCACTCAAGGCTGGGTGAGATTTTCTTTCCCTTTACCTGCACCACATAGCACCCATGAGTCAAAGCCCAACAAGAAAACTCAATATTGCATATAAATATTATCAAATGATTATCATTATAATTATACAGAGCTTATAGCCCTAAACAAATGATTGATTTAACACTTGAGGTTCTGGTAAACCATAATGAGTGACTGATGAGCAAGTCACTACGGGGCTCGACACCCACAACCATGAGACTAAACAGTCACTGGGGCTCTCTGGCCCTGGCTCTAATCAGATGAGTGACTGATGGGTAGTCACTACGGGCTCGACACCCACATCCATGTGACTAAGCAGTCACTGGGCTCTTTGGCCCTGGCTCTAAGTGACTAGCCTTAGTCTAGACAAGCACTTTTAGTTTTCATCGAACTTGAGGTCGGTTCGGCATTAATGCTCATTTGAGTCATTCAATGAAGATGTCGATTAGATCTAATCTTTATTGGCTTGCATTAAACACGCTGAGACCGTTCTTGACTCATTAGTCAATATCATGTGGCTAGTGCTTAGTACTACTGCCGAACTTGACTAATGAGTCACAGCTTCACAGTTAATACTAATACCATTGCCAATTCTGACTATTCAGTCATTGCCATGCACAAATGAGCAAGATTTGCTAAGCATTTGATATGCAATCAACGTCCACATTTAAACATTCAACATGCCTCAAGAATAACCATGCATGTCACGTATAGGGTGCAGTTTTCTTACCTCTGGTTCGAGCGAGAATTAATAAAAGAACGACCCTTGAGAACGATCAACCTTTTAGTTCCTTGACGGTCACCTGGTCATAACCAATTATGGGATTCCATCAATAAAATGAATAACAAAGGTTCCCGAACTAAAACCTAGCCTACAAGACATTGAATCCTACTAAACCGGGTAGTAGGATCGATCTAGAGGCCTAAGGTTTGAATCCCCAAGCCAAAAACCTACTTTTGGCCAAAATGCCACTAAGGGTCGCGACCCTCCCTCACCATGCTGTGGCCCGCCCCTCAACCAGAGGTGGCCCCCCTTTCAATTCCCCAACACGGGTCGTGGCCCTCCATCTCCATGTCACAGCCCAACGGCCCTGCAGCTTCTTCCTTCCTCTTCCTCAAGCTTGGGTCGCGACGCTCTAGAACAGAACCGCGACCCCACCTGAAACTCACCCAAAACCCCCTATTTTTCCCCTTCGAAATCATTCCAAAACCTCATAAAATCTCTCCCAATATCACAAAGCAAAGCCACCAACTATTACCATAACTTATCTACCATATAAGCATCAAAACCTAGGCCTTACACCAATCAAAACTTCATCAAATTCTCCATTCAATGATCAAAACTCCAAACCTTAAAACCAGCACAAAAACAGGGCAAGGCACTATAATATGGAACTAGCACCTTACCTTAAGCTTAATTCGAATCCTCTTCAATGACTGAACACTAATCTAAGACCTCAAGCTTCAAACTCCAAGCTTGAATCCCCAAACTTACTTTAAGATTCAAAGGAGAAAGGAAGAGAAGAGATGAACGGGAGGAAAGAAACCAAATGCTCTATTTTAGGTTCTTTTTCTACAGCCTGTACCTTATATAGCCTAGGTCAAAAGACCATAATACCCTCCAAGCTTAATTCATCTCTTAACACGCCCTAAGGGCACAACCGTCCTTTTCCACCTATCTCATAAATCATAATTAACGCTCTCCAATTCCCGTTATTCTCAAATAATAATAAAATCATATCTCATTACCCTTTAATTCTCGGTAATGCTCTAATCATCAAACCACCCCGAGACTCACCTTGAGCCCCTTACTTAAACCTGTTATGACCAAACCGATAACTTGTTATTCAAAGATCGTCTCATGCCGAATGGCTCGAAAAAACCCACATTTTGATGTGGCCTCAACAATATTTCATCAACATGCATGAAAATACACAATTACGCCATCAACGGGCCAAATTACCAAAATGCCCCTATGATGAAATGTGGACCCACATGCATGTATTTAACATCATATTATAATATAATTCACATAAACATGCATATAATAGTTTAATGGTGTAATAAATCAATTATGGCCCTCCCGGCCTACTAATCCAACCTTTAAACCTCTTTAGAGATTTTGGGGCATTACACTTTCTGTGGCTAGATCTTTGATAGAGTATTTGGCTTCTTCTAACGCGAGAAATCGAGATTGCATTTGGTCCATCTCGTTGATTCTTCTTTAGGCGAGCTCCGGTTTGAACCTCTTAGTGGGCGTGTTTTCCCTCTGCAAGGTGAATAGTATGGATGTACTATTAAATTAACTGACTAGTTGTAATTGGATCATTAGGTCATATTTGAATAAATTATTTATAATTTACTATTCTATGATAAAAAAAATTATAGGATTCTATAAGTTTGTTTCGATTTTAGATATTTTGAGTTTTTAATAGAAATTTGTGATGTTTGCTCTGTGATCTCCTCTGTATGTAATTTTGTATGTAAAACAGGAATTTTTTTGGGAAAAATACCGTTTTAAGAAGATAGAAGGAAAAAAAATACAATTTTATGCAACCGATGTCTCGTGTTACACACATGGGACGATAATCCCTGCATAACTGATGTCGTGTGTATAAAATACCAAATGTCGGATATTTTCTCATGAGACGTTAGTTGCCAACTGACGATTGGGAATCCATAATGTTAGTTAAAAACTGACGTTGCATGTAGTTTTGTAATAGTATATAATAAAAACATATACTTTTTTCTTAAAGTTTTATAATTGGTTTTAGAGTTCATTTATGGTTTGCTCAAGTGAGTGGTGTGCTTTTTCATAGCATCTCAAACAAGTTACAGATTTTGAATTCTCCCTAGAAATAGTAAGTCATTGTTCACTCTTCGAGCCCTTCTACATATATGGTGGCTTCCACCGGTGTTTTAAGGTTTTGTGATTTGGCATAGGTGAGGCATAGAGAGGATTTTGGTGTAATGAGGTATGGTTGTGTATTTGAATTTCTATATGATCAATCTGCTATATAGTGTATCTGTGTATGTGATGAAATATGCTATATTAGTATGTTATTTTAATTTTTGGATTAGTATGTGATGAATGTGCTATAATGGGAGTATTTGTTCTCAAAGTCGTAAATGAGTATGACTAAAATGATTATTGTGGATTATTAGGATTATTTGTAATGGTTGTTGTAACTGTTTTATTATTGGGTTTTCTGTTGTGGTGTGTTAGTCGGTTGGACCTTTATTATATAAGGGTCTTTGTGTAATAATATGAGGTACAGAGGTATATTTCACGTTTGGTGTGAGTACTGTAACATGGTATCAGAGTTTATATTTGTTTAAACCCTCTTCTTGAAAACTCAACCGAAACCCTCTTACTTTTCTGACACTCTCTTTTTTTCTGAAACCCTCTTCTTGAAACCCTTTCCTTGTCTTTTCTGTAAACCTTTTCTTGCTTCTGTAACCCTCTTCGTGAAACCCTCTTCTTGAAACCCTCAGCCGCCTGGTTCGTCACCTTCCTCACTGCCCAGTCGCCTAATTCCTTGCCCATGGCTCGCACCAGACAATCTCAGCCACGAAGCTCCTCTGTTTCCAACTTGCCCCCTGCGCCGGCCACCGTCCCTGGTGCGTCTCCTTCAGCTCCGACCATGGCGCCTGGTCCTTCTCCGAACCCCAGTGTTGATGCGCCTCTTGCTGGATCTTCTTCCTGGTCTCCTCATGACGATCTTCCAGCTGCCCCATCGCCTCCTTCTCCGGGTCCTCAGCCCCCTCCTCCGGCCGCTGTTCTCCCAAGGTGCTCCGCTCCTCTTGGCGATGGTGCTCCGAGTCTTGGCATTCCGTGTGCCTCAACAACCCCTATCTGTCAACCTTCTCAAGTTAATCACATCTATCACTTGGGAACCGGAGACAATCCCAACTTTATGATATCAACTCAGATATTAACGGGTCAAGAAAATTTTCAGTCATGGAAGAGGGCTGCTTCCATCTCCATTGTTGCCAAAAATAAAACCCAGTTTATAAACGGGTCCCTGCCTCAACCCCCTCCCCATGACCCTTTTTTTCATGCTTGGATTCAGTGCAATAATATGGTTATGGCTTGGATTTTACAATCTGTTTCTCATGAAATTGCAGCTAGCATTATGTTTCAAGATTCTGCCTCTGCTATGTGGAATGATCTCCATGAGCGATTTAATCAAGGCAATGGTCCTCGGATATTCCAGCTTCAAACTTCAGTCCACACCATCAAACAAGGTGACTCAGATGTCAATTCCTACTTTACTCGTCTCAAAGGTATTTGGGATGAACTCAAGGAGTTTCAGCCAATTATCCCTTGTTCTTGTGGCTGTAAATGTGGTGTTGTTGAAAGATTGCTTGGATATTATCACAGGGATCAAATTATGCAATTTCTGGCTGGTCTCAATGACTCCTTTTCTTCTGTGAGAGCCCAAATTCTGCTCTATGATCCTCTTCCTCCGCTGTCCAAAGTCTTCTCGATGATCTCTCAAGAAGAAAGGCAAAGAAGTCTAGGCCACACCATTCCTTTCATTGCTGCTACTGCGGGTTCACACACTTCTACCAAGCCTCCTTCATCAAGATCAAAGAAACCGAGACCCACTTGTTCTCATTGTCTCAAGTCGGGTCACTTAGTGGAAAAATGTTTTGTTCTTCATGGGTTCCCTCCTGGGTACGGTGATAAGCATCGTCAAGATGAAGCTATCAAACCTTCTGTTCATCAAGCTTCCGCTTCTCTTGCTTCTGGGTCAATTTTAGGCAAACCACCTGTGTTGTCCCAAACCGAGCTCAATCAGCAGCTTATCTCCCTCCTAAGTCAGAATCTTCAACAAAATGTGGCTGCCACAGACACCAATATGTCGATTGCCTCACAAGTCTCTGGTAATCTCGTTGACTTCCCTTCATGTCTGTGGATTGTTGATAGTGGAGCATCTCACCATGTGTGTTACTCCCTTAAATGTTTTAAGACCATTGATAGACATCCTACTGCCACTTTAGTAACTTTACCTAATGGACATATAATTCCTATTTCTTATTCTGGCACTGTTCAACTTTCTAGCTGCATTATTTTGACTGATGTTTTATTTGTACCTGATTTTCAGCATAATCTCTTCTCAGTTAATGCTTTCCTGCAACATAGTCATCACTCCCTAATTTTTTCTGCTTCTGAATGCTTTATTCAGGCACCCTCTCGGACTTCCAAGATTGGGATTGCTAAGAAAATAGGCCGGCTGTTTTACTTTGAACAAGACCGTCAATTCTTACATGTTGTACATTCTGACAGCACTCTTAATACTTGTACTAAAATGGACCAATGGAATTTCCACCTTGGCCATCCTTCTATGTCAATTTCAAATTCAATAAATAAAACTCTTGTTTTTTCTAACAAGATTTCTGATCATGTTTGCTCTATTTGTCACTTAGCTAAACAAAAATGGCTTCCCTTTGTGTCTAATAATAATCGTGCTCCTAAGCCTTTTGATCTTGTTCATTTTGACATTTGGGGGCCCTTTCATGTTATTAGCATAGAAGGTTACAAGTATTTTTTAACAATAGTTGATGATCACACTAGATTTACATGGGTATATTTACTTAAAGCAAAATCTGATGTGCACACTGTTATTCCTCAGTTTTTTTCTCTAATTGCTAATCAATTTTCCATTTCTATTAAAGCTGTTAGATGTGATAATGCAAAAGAACTTAACCTATCTTCATTCTATGCTTCCAAAGGGATTGAACAATTTCACTCATGTGTTGATCGGCCTCAACAAAATTCCGTGGTTGAACGAAAGCATCAACACATCCTCAATGTTGCTCGGTCATTATTATTTCAATCTCATATTTCTCTTTCTTATTGGTCATATCTCATTACCACAGCTGTCTATCTAATTAATAGAACTCCATCTTTATTTTTAAAGAAAAAGAATTCATTTGAGCTGCTTTATCATAAATTGCCCTCATATGAGCATCTTAGAAACTTTGGTTGCCTTGCTTATGCCTCTACTTTAGATCGGAATAGACATAAATTCTCACCTAGATCTAAAGCTTGTGTGTTTATTAGTTATCCTCATGGAATGAAGGCCTATACTTTGCTTGATATTGAGACTCATCAGATATTTCAATCTAGAGATGTCATCTTCTATGAACATATTTATCCTTTGAAGCATGATAACTCTACTGTATCTAATGATTCATTTCTCCTAACTAAAGTGTTTGATACAGGAACTACTCATCCTCAAGTGCCCTCTTCGTTCACTAATGCCCTTGAGGATCCCTCTCCTGCAGTTACCACCTCTAAAAGTGGCCGAACTATTTCTCGCCCCTCTTATCTCAAAGACTATGCTTGTAACTTTGTTATTTCTAAGTCTTCTACTACTTACCCCTTATCTAATGTTCTATCTTATGATAGGTTAAATGATCACTTTAGGGCGGCCATTTTGTCTGCCCATATGGTAGTAGAACCATCCAGTTACAAGCAAGCTTCAAACATTCCAGAGTGGCAGCAAGCTATGCATGATGAACTTCATGCACTTGTCCGAAATCACACTTGGGAAATTGTCTCACTTCCTCCTGGCCAGAATGCTATAGGATGCAAATGGCTCTACAAAATCAAATATAAACCAAGTGGAGCCATTGATCGCTACAAGGCCCGGTTGGTTGCTAAAGGCTACAACCAAAAGCAAGGTATTGATTACTCTGACACTTTTGCACATGTTGCAAAGTTTAATACCCTTAAATTACTTCTTGCTGTTGCTGCCATTAAAAATTGGTCTTTATACCAATTAGATATCAACAATGCTTTCTTACATGGGGACTTAAAAGAAGATGTCTACATGACAATTCCAAAAGGGTATCAATCCCATAGTCCCCTACCAAAAGATGCAGTTTGTAAATTAACCAAAAGTCTTTATGGCTTAAAACAAGCCCCAAGACAATGGTACTACAAACTTAGCACATATCTTATTTCTAGTGGTTTCCGTCAATCTCAATCGGACCACACATTATTCATTAAGAGCTCTTCTAATATCTTTATTGCTCTTCTAATATATGTTGACGATATTATTATTGCTTCAAATGATAATATTGCTGTCTCTCATTTTAAAGACATGTTACACTCTGTTTTTCAACTAAAAGACCTTGGCCCTTTACGATTCTTCTTAGGCCTTGAGATTGGGCGTTCTCCCAAAGGTATATCTATGTCTCAACGCCCATTTACCTTACAATTATTGAGTGATACAGGTTACTTAGGGGTCAAACCTTCTTCCACTCCAATGGAGCCTAATGCCACACTCAACAAAGATGAAGGGGATCTCTTAGCCGACCCCACCATATATAGACGGTTAATCGGTAAACTCATCTACTTAACGATTACTCGTCCTGACATATCTTTTGCTGTCAACAAGCTAAGTCAATTCTTAGATTCTCCAAGGACTCCTCATCTCAATGCAGCGCATCGTATCCTTCAATATTTAAAGGGCACTCCTGGCCAAGGCCTCTTTTTTTTATGCTAAATCCCCTCCTCACATAAATGCTTATGCTGAACTAACTTTAACTATGGAGATCTATCTCTCAAAATTTTTACAGATGCAGATTGGGATTCTTGTAGTGATACCAGACGATCTGTGTCTGGATACTGTGTCTTCCTTGGACAATCTCTCATCTCATGGAAATCTAAGAAGCAAACCACTGTCTCTAGATCGTCAGCTGAAGCTGAATACCGTGCTATGGTCAATGCCACATGCGAGATCACATGGCTTCTCTCCCTTCTGAAGGACTTTGACATTCAGCACTCACATCCCGCCATTCTCTATTGTGACAACACGGCTGCTATACACATCTCGGAAAACCCGGTGTTTCATGAGAGGACGAAGCATATCGAGATTGATTGTCACCTTATTCGTCAAAGAGTCCAGGATGGCTCCATCAAGCTTATTCATGTTCCCTCAAAACACAACCTTGCTGATGTTCTCACAAAGCCCCTGTTTCCGAATCAGTTTCATGAGTTAAACTTCAAGATGAATGTCCAAAATTTATACTGTTCATCTTGAGGGGGTGCATTAGGATTATTTGTAATGGTTGTTGTAACTGTTTTATTATTGGGTTTTTTGTTGTGGTGTGTCAGTCGGTTGGACCTTTATTATATAAGGGTCTTTGTGTAATAATATGAGGTACAGAGGTATTTTTCACGTTTGGTGTGAGTACTGTAACATGGATACATACCACTTGTTATATAATATATCATATGTCAACAATTTTGTTTTTTTTTTTTTTTTTTTTAAATGAAGAACAATTTTGTTTCTAAGAATTACAAATAAGGCGAGAAAAACATTTTAGATGAAAAAGCTCTGACTATGAAGAGTTTATAAATAAAAAAAAAAAAGGATTTATATCATGGGTTTAAAGTTTAATCAATATGTGTGGTTGTTGTTTTTGCCGACATTTGGTTGAAGAGCGTGCTCAACATTTATGGTTACACAATTTTTTTTTTTTGCAGTTCTGATTTTTTTTTTTACATTTGATTACTTTGTTATTAAATTTAAATATTGTTAGAAAATAAGTATGTGATATTGCTTATAAAAAGAAATAGAAAATACATATATATATATATATGGAAGACTTCACAATGGTTACTACCCATAGATGGGTACTAACAATTATGATGATGTGACAACATAGTGACTTGGTATAGTAAGTCACCAACAGGTAAATATTTTTTTCTATATTAATTTCCAATTTAGTTATTTTTTTTTGTTATAATTAATGTTAATTCCAACTAATGAGAGACACTAGTAATATTTAGAAATTGACATGTATTTAAAAAATAAAAAGTTTACAATATTAAATTTTCATAATAAATACACGTTTTTCATCAGCTAATCATTCCAAAAATTTGAAAAAATCATAATTTATTTTTAGAAATATTAATTAACAACTATAAATATGGATCATTGATCTTAATCCAATGATTAATATTAAAGTAACTATCTATGAGTAATAACCATTAAGAGTGCACCCATATATATATATATGTGAGAAGTGGAGATAAAGAGAATACAATTATATTCGAAATATCGTTTTTATGTCAAATCGAGTCTATTGTACCGCACTATTTCATTAAAACAGTTACCCCTCTTCACTGGGTGGTAGAGGATTGCTAACGGCGTTTGTCTCCCAGGATAAAATGATCTATATGAGCAGCAACTAAGCACCTTGCTTCTACTCCCAATGAACTGACCATTCTCTAAGAGCACAACCAAGATCTGACTGAGGACTAAGAGAGCTTCGATACCAGATGTTATGAATTTAGAGGAGTTTCAACCAGATTCCAAAATAATTTTGACCAAGAGAGAGAGAATTTCAAAAATAAGAGAGAGTGATTTTAGAAGGTGTATGAAACAATGAGGTGAAGCCCTCTATGTATAGCCTTCAAGGGGGACTAAGTGCTTGAGAATCAAGCGAACAAAATTGGGTAACTACCCAAAAAGTCAATTTCGGGTAACTACCCAAAATTTATTAATATGAAGCAGTTTCTGTGTAAGGCAAGGGTGATCTCCCAGATTCATTTTATGCGTTGCAAAAGAAGTTCAACGCAGACTAAGCTTTATAGGCTTGCATTCGTGCGAGCACACACAAGTCGCATGCCTATTGTTAGAAAATAGGCATGTGATATTGCTTATAAAAAAATAGGCAATAAGCATAAGCATATATGTGAGAAGTGGAGATGAAGAGAGTACAATTATTTTAAAATAAAATAAAGCACATGTATTAGAAATATTGCTTTTGTTTCAAACTGAGTCTAGTGTACCACACTATTTCTTTAAAACAATCGCGCCTCCTCACCGGGTGCTGAAGGATATTGCTAACAACGTTTGTCCCCCCAGGATAAAACAGTCTATGAGCAACAGCTAAGCACCTTGTTTCTACTCCCAACGAGCTGACCAATGTTTAAGAACACCACCAAGATCTGACTGAGGACTAAGAGAGATTCGACGTCATATGGTATGAACTTAGAGGAGTTTCAACTAGAAACCAAAAGAATTTAGAGAGAGAGAATAGAAGGTGTATGAAACAATGAGGTGAAACCCTCTATGTATAACCTTCAAGGGGGGACCAATTGTTTGGGAATGAAGCAAATAAAATTGGGTAACTACCCAAAAAGTCAATTTCTGATAACTGCCCCAAATTGATTAAATGAAGCAATTTTCGTGCAAAACAAGGATGAGATCTCCCAGATTCATTTTGGAATGAAAAATAAATAATGGGTTGCAAAAGAAACCTAACGTAGACTAAGCTTTATAAGCCTGCATTCGTGCGAGTGTACACAAGTCCCATGCGTTTTTGCTCCACCCATAAAGATTTGCCCCCTGTGCGTGCAAAAGGGAGCTTCCTTGCTTATCAACTTACCAATCTAGGGATATTAAATTCTATGTATAACCCTTTAAAAGGGTACTCAGATTTCTATGTGGGACTAATACAAATCTCATTATTCACCTTTTATCATTTTGCTTACTATAGGTAACAATTTCTCATTCACCCCATAACCATTTTGAGCATATCAATACTTAATTTTTATTAACTTGAGAATAACACAAATCTCCAAAGACATCTCACTCACTAATAACAAGTGAGCCTAAAAAATTATGCCTCAAACTATTTCTTTAAAATAGTATTAGACACTATTTTTCCAACTAATATTTCATTGAATAGTAGACCTCAATTATCAAAAATTGTTAGTATATAAAGTTTGTTACTTTTCTTATAATTTTTATTTCAATTCATAGAAACTGTTTTAGCTTTCTATTAAAAAAGAATTAAATTTGTATTTTAAAATTTATAAATGGCAGTTTTTACTGTAATTAACGAAAGATGTCATTCCCTTACATCCCTTCGGTTGTTTCTTTATTTATTGTTTTTGTTATTATTTTTATTATAGTATTAAGTTTTAAAGTACATATTTATTTTTTGTCGAAAAAAAAAATTAAATATTTGCTGATCTTCAAAGCATTATGTGATTGCCCAAAAAAAAAAAGAATTCAAAATAAAAACTTTAAGTTCATTATAACTTAAATAATTCATAAACCCAATACACCCGAGAATCTAATAGTCAAACTTACATACTTCAATTCACCAAACTTATTAATTAAAAAAAAAAAAAAAGTGCATTATTTGTACGGCATTACACTGATATTAAGGTTGAAATCACACATATCGAAGCTCCAACCCGTTGGATACCCAAGTCCCCATTTCTCCAATCGAGCAAATTCAACACAATTCAGCTCATTTTCAGGCTAAAAAACAAAATAACTTCTCTTACCGTCTCACGCTTACCAAATTACCAATCGTTCCTTGAATTGTATACTATTGTTTTTTCAAGTATATTATTTTTTAGAGCAAGTGATTTTCGGATTCTTCTAACTTCTAAGAACGAGAATGATTATATAAATATATATATTATTTTAAGTTAATAAAAGTTCATAATCGCCCTCGTTAACAGAACCATAGAGCCGAGACCGCTTATTCCCAGAAACCGATTGGTTCAGTCCAGAACCCGAAGCCCGATTCTCCACAACGGCCTTCAAAGCCCGTCTCAAGGCCCTAATATCCTCCTCACCTCCACCTCCACCTCCACCGCCACATTGCATCACAACCACGCTCTTACTCCTCCCTCCAACCGTCATCATCTCGGCCCGAACCGGTCTGGCACGTACAGACCGGATAGCCCGAGCCATGTCTCGGTTCAGACCCAGTCTGTCCTCACAGCACACCGTCGCCTTAACCAGCTTTGAATCTCCTCCCTCACAGTAGCTCAAACTTGCCTCGTCCGACTCGCTTGGAAACGGCCAAGGCTCAGGCTCCGAGCCAGTAACACCACCACCGGCGCCGAACCAAATATCTCCATCCTTACGCGCTACGTCATCAGCCTTTTCACGCAGCTCCTTTACCCGATGCACCACCCCCGCTAGCAAAGAAGCCTTGTCCGTCTGTATCAGCAGGTAACAACAAAAAATGGCGCTCATTTTTAGTCATTTTCCATCTAAATTAAG
Organism: Humulus lupulus; assembly: GCF_963169125.1. Lineage (NCBI taxonomy): Eukaryota > Viridiplantae > Streptophyta > Magnoliopsida > Rosales > Cannabaceae > Humulus > Humulus lupulus. Next base: position 46,902,696 of record NC_084802.1, on the reverse strand, counting down.
AAAATGGTACTTTAAATAAATGAAAAGAAAAAAAAAACAACCCTGGTGATGTTGGGGAGCAGAGAGCGGAGAGTAGAGAGATGGGCGTTAATTCGCTGCCTGCGTCTCCTCTCCGCTTCCTTATGGCTCTTGCATGTTTCAGACTTGGAAGCTGAGCTGACGATGGAATCTCCGCCGTCCATCAAGTTGACCAAATTAATCGACGGCCAGTTTTGCCTCTCGAAAGCTAAACGCATTTGCAACTCCCTTCACTTTGATCTTCTACGCTCTCTTATACATAAAGAAAAAAAGAGAATTTTAGGTATGAGATAATGAACGAAGAAAGTTTGAACTCTCTTTATCTATTTAATTTATTTGTTTTAGTGAATTAATATATATATATATGTATATACATATTTATATATAAAGAAAAGGACTAGTGTATTGAGTAGCGCGAACGGGATAGAAGGCTGTTGTTTTTGTTGGAGGACCGAAAGTTAGAGTTTGACTGCAGTAATAAAGTTTCTCACTACTTCTTTTTACTCTCTATTTTTGTTTTTGTAAGGGTGGCATGTACGGATTAAGGGAAGGTGAAAAATCGTTTACCGAGGTAAGAAAAGTAAAAAGAAGGGGGTAAAAAAACAGAAAGAGAAAGAGAAAGGGAAACAAAAAAAAAAAATGGTTTGGTGTGATACGTGTTCTGATATATATGCATGAGAATGGGCAGAAGGAACAGAGCACAGAGAGGAGAGAAGTATGTAGCACAGAGAGGAGAGAAGTATGTGTTGTATGGATGGTCCAGAAGAAAAACCTTACTATACTCTTCTACTGCATGCTGACATTATAGATATATTGTATATGTCATAGATTGATATGGTATATAAACATACCAGCCAATAATATTTTTCGTACATTGGCCATGCTTATTCTGTGTTCCATCCTAGATATGTATATATATATATATCATACAAATGCCAATATATATAGACAGACACACAGAGATATAGTAGGAGTGGTAGTAGTAACAGTAGTGTTTGTTGACGATTTGTAGGGACAAATAATGATGAAAATTAACCAAATTAAAGAAAATATATGATGATGAGATTGAGACAAAAGATATAGGTAATGCTAGCTAGTGTTTGGGGGTCGAGAAAGTGAGACTATGAACAATGAAGAACCAATATTTTTCAGAATCACGGAGAGCAATACTATTTACAAACTAATGGCGGCGCATACAGCCCTTTTATTCATTTATTTATTTTTTTTGGTTAAGGGGAATCAAATGTGACACCACACTTCAATACCCGACAACTTATTTGCTTTGCTTTGATTAGATTTTTGTATTGTTTTTTTTAATTGTAAATTCTGGTTTGATACGAAGTCTTTTATCAAAATATAAATTTATTACTTTTGTTTTTTATAATTATTAATTGGTACTTTTTATTTACAAAATTTACATAATATAGTATTCTCTGTGTTTTAATTTTTTTAATATTCTTATATTGCCCTTTATTTATTGATTTACGTGATTTTCAATTGTTTTATATTTTTAAGTATATCTTTATATTTCATTTAATAAAATAAATATTTAATTAAAACTTTAAAATAAATTTAATTAATTAAAAAAAACTAATTAAAATCTTATCAATTATCTTTAAATAAACCTAAAAAATTAATTTAATTAACTAATCAATCTAATTGTGAAACAATAAAAAAATGCTGGTGAAAATGAGAGGGTGGGGAACTGAAATGGTGAAGGTGAGATTGGGTGAAATATAGATTTTTTTCATTAATTAAATTAAAATTCAAGTTTATTTAAAGTTAATTAATAAGATTTTAATTATTTTTTTAATTCCATTTTTTAATTAATTAAAATCATTTTAAAGTTTTAAATTAACATTAATTTTATTTTATGAGTACTAGAAATATATTTAAATCATTTCAAAATAATAAAACATTTGAAAATCAAATAAATCACTCAAATAAAAGTGAGATTGGGAGGGTGAGGAACTGACATGATGATAGTGAGATTGAGTAAAATATGAATATTTTTTCATTAATAATTAAATTAAAATTTAAGTCTATTTAAAGTTAACTAATAAGATTTTAATTATTTTTTTAATTAATTAAATTTATTTTAAAAAGTAATTTTGCTTAATAAAATTATTTTAAAGTTTTAATTAAACATTTAATTATTTTATGAATTTTGAAAATATATTTAAATCATTTAAAAATAATAAAATAATTGAAAATCAAATAAATCATTAAAATGTTGGATAACATGAGAATATTAAAAATTTAAACACACGGAGGGTACCAAACTATGTAATTTTTGCAAACAGAGGATACCGATTGATAATTATCAAAAACAGAGGGTACCAAGTTTGTATTTCGATAAAACACATGGTACCAAATGAACATTTATCTTTTTTTTTTATGCAATTCTGATGCTTTGCACTGAAATTTGACAAAAATTTTAGAGGTTCATATTTTTTCACTCAAATGTCCGTTTCAGATGATTTTTTTTTTAATTTTGGTATTTTTTCAAGATCTACAATATTAGAATGAGAGAGAGAGTGTGAGTGAGTGAGAGAGTATGTTAGAGAGAGAAAAAGTTCAGATTGAGAGAGAAAATTGGTGTTTGAATGTTATGAGTATTTTTGTCAAAAAATTTGAAATTATCATATATTTGGGATAGTAACTTATGTTGACATATTAAAAAATTTCACTAAATTATCATGCATATAAGATGAAATTTCCCTTTCAAAATAGTTTTTCGTATTGTTGGTATTGAAGAAATCGAACCACCTTTACTTGTATTAATTAGCCCTATATATATATGGATAATTCTTCTACAGGGGCTTCACTTTAAGCCCTACCGGTAGGGCTCTTGGTGTTTCTTGACCCGTGAACAGTTTTCGGCGCGACTTTTTTTTATGACCGTGTATATTGTAGTTATTTAGAGCATCCTGCAAATTTTCAGAAAAATTCGAATAGTTTACAGTAGGGGTGAGCATCTAAACCGGCAAACCGCGGCGACCGACCGCACCGCACCACACTACACCGCAAACCGCAGTGTCAAAAGTGGAATGGTTCGGTATGGTTTGTGTCTTAGCTAAACCGCGTGGTGCGGTGCGGTGCGCGGTTTGGCGGTGTGAAATTTTGGTTTGCACCACACCACACCGTATACTTACAAATATGTTTAAAAAAATTAAACTTTACATATATACTATTTTTTAATAACCCAATCTAAAACTAGGAGCCCACTTAAATTAGGAGTCCACTTAAATTAGGGTATAACCTTATTCTCTAACACATCATACACGATAACAACTCCTTCATCTCTCATCTCATTTGCGTCTCCTCCCTATCACCTCTCTATCACACACATATTTTTTAACACACTTACACCGTGAAAAACCGCCCAAACCACACCGCAAAAAATGGTTTGGTTTGGTTGGTTTGGTGCAACGAAATCACACCGCATGGTGTGTTCTAGCTAATACACCACACTTGTGGCGTGGTGTATTAAAAATTGTTCAAACCGTCCAAACCACACCGTGCATACCCCTAGTTTACAGTACCGAAAACTAGGTTCAAACATGTTGTTTTCCACGCGCATAAAAAAAATTAGTCATGCGTGCAACAACATGTTTGAACCTAGTTTTCGGTACTGTAAACTATTCGGAATTTTCTGAAAATTTGTAGGTTGCTCTAAATAGCTACAATATACACGGTCATAAAAAAAAGTCGCGCCGAAAATTGTTCACGAGTCAAGAAATACTGAAAGCTCTATCGGTAAGATTTAAAGTAAAGCCCCTATAGAAAAATTATACAGAAAATATATATATATATATATATAGATTATAGTGCAACAGGACTGTATAACTATAGATGATATTATTTTTTGTTTTATAATATTTCTTCCTATTATTATTAAATTCTATCAAAATTCATGTTCCGTCATTTTCACGACTATAATAAAGTTCTAAAGAGAGTTATGTAAGAAAGAGAGAGATAGAGCTGTATCATTTTCAAAAGGATAAAATGTTATTTTTCCCCATAAACTAAATTATAGCATTTATAGAGTTTTGTGTCTACCGACCAAAATAATAACCGTTTATTGGCGTTACAGTTAAAAAATATTTTTTATTAATTAATTAATTTTAAATTAAAAAAAGTAACAAAAATTATTTTAAAAATAAAAACTTATTTTTAAATTTATGAAATTATATAAAATCTTATAAAATAAAAATCAATAAAACATAATTTTTTTAATCTAAATATAATTGTAAAAAAACTAAAATCAATATTTCTAAACTAAATTAAATTAAAAACTCAAGCAAATCTATAATTCAAATGTAGATAATCAAACACATTTAGAAAACAGTCCAGCAAAAATTAAATATTTTAATTTAGTTTAGTTCAAAGTATAATTTAGTTTAGAAATATTAATTTTAGTTTTTTTTAAATTATATTTGGATTAAAATCTATTTATGATTCTTGATTTTTTATTTATTAAATTTTATATAATTTAATAAGTTTAAAATCATTTTTTATTAATTTTTTAAAAATTATTTTTATTTATTTTTTATAATTTAAAATCTATTAATTAATAAAAAAATATTTTTTTAACTGCCATATCAGCAAACCATTATTATTTTAGGTGGAATTGAGAAAAGTCTACAAATGTTATAATTCAGGAGTATTTTAAAAAAAAAAAAAAATCGGGGTAAAAATCTAGTGCTATAGTTTGGGAGAAAAAAAACATTTTATCCTTTTCAAAATTACATAAATAATAAGTTGACTTAAGATTAATAAAATACTCAAGAGAAATTAATGAAGAGATGTAGTGCTCTATATATCTTCTATCTTTTGGTTCTAATAAAGTAGGAGGATTGAAATATGTATGTATGTACAAAAAGCAGTATTTGAGGTTAATAAGATATTCAATATATTGTCCTATATATATATGTGACAAGCTCTTTAGTCCCTTACGGCACTTAGTCCAACAAGTGGGACCCAAAAAAATTATCAAGTGTCAAGCTATTAAATTATTTGATATTTTTATTATTAAATTTTTTTACTTGATGAGCTGGTGATGTAAACCGGTTGTAAAAAAATATTGAATCATGGTTTGAAAAGTATGGGTAAAACAGTAATTTGCAGGTAAAAAAAATCTACAGTGAAGGGCAATAAGGTAAAATTAGTATTGTATTCAAACATATTTACGATATTGGGAAAGTAATGTTTAGGAGTTACTTAGTAATTTTAAAGGAGTAGTCAGGAATAACGTTGTATGTAAAAGTAATGAATTTCCCAGTAACTCATCTGCATATAAGTAACATTTTGATATCGGTAAGTAATATTAAATAGAGTGGTTAGTAATAACATAATAGCTGAAAGTAAAAAAACCGAAAGTAATTATTGTTTTTTTTTTTTTTTGCGAGTAATAAATGAATTGTCTTAATGAATATCTCAGTTTTGTTTGACTTGTTTAATGGTTAGAAGAATGAATTACCATTGATTATGTAGCTTTAGGTTGTATAGTTAATTTAGAATGAATTTTGGCTATTATATGGTATTTGGTATGTAAGACTTTCCCTTTGCATAAGTTATTTTATAATCTTCTGATGTGTAATACAATTAGAGTATAATAATAATAATAATACCACTAAACGTACCATATTTAAGTTATAATATTTATATGGTTGCTCGATTAGGAGTCATTACTTCGTTAAAAAAAGTGTGATTAAAATATTTCTATCAGACTAAAAATTTAATCTCATACAATTGATGAGATTAATGTTGTAGCTGAAAGTAAAATAATGTTGTAGCTGAAAGTAAAAAAGTAAAAAATATCTAATTGATGAGTATGATCTACCACACAAAATTTGTTTAGAAAATGTTTTTTTTTTCTTAGCCCAGACCAGTACTCACTAGATGTAATAAAGCTGTTTTTAATTACCCAGAGAAATTTGTTTACGATGTGGTTATACACCTCAACTAAACAATTAGTGAGAATTGGGTTATTATTATTTTTTGATTTTGATTTTTTGGGATTTTTCTTCTTCTTCTTCTTCTTCACATTTGAGATATGCAACGTCTGTGACAAGCAATGGTTCGCTTGGTCTGTCGTCTGGTTTCAAGTTTCCAGACCTTGCCAATAACTTGAGCTATTCTCATGGCGTCTGAGGAAGCACCAGAGAGCCCTCTCCTTGTGAACCCAACTGCGTAAAGACCAGCATTTCCCTTCCAACCTTGTGAAAATGGGGCTTTGGGGAATCCATTTTTGGAGAAAAATTCACCTTCCTGATTCATAGCAAAACCAGAATAAGATCAGTATAAATGAATAAAAACGATTCTGATCGAAGAAAGCTTTTTTGGGCTTCCCTCTGTTTTTGAAACTAAAAACAGAGTAACTTTTTTTCAGAACATTTTTGTAATGCCCCAAATTTCCTAATAAGGTTTAGGACCTTGATTAGGAGGCCGGGAGGGCCATAATTGATTTAATATGTTATAAAATGAATATATGCATGTTAATGTGAATTATATTATATATGATGATAAATGCATGCGAATGAGAGTATTTAAAATGATAAGGGCATTTTGGTAATTTGGCCTGTTGAGGGCATATTTGTAAATTGGGTGCATATTGTAATATGTGAATGAGATCTCATTATTATGGAGATATATTCGAGCTATGCGGCATGAGGCGGTCATATATAATGAGTTAGCGGTTTTATCATAACGGGGTCAATTTTGGGGTAATAGAAATGTTATTTGGTGATAGATTGTGAATATTTGAGATCATGGTGAAATTCTGGAAGTTTTGACTATAGTGTCCCCGGGGGTGTTTTCGGGACCCCGAGCACTAGGTTTTATTTAAGGTTACTTAAGCTTGAAGTAGCTTGACAGATAAAAACATACGTTAGAAACTTCTCGTTCTCTCTCAAAACAGTCCGTTTTACCGTTTGAGCCTTTTTTAGGAAATCTTGAGTTCTAGGAGTCGGAATCAAGCGAGGGTCGAGGCATAGCGATCCTAGGAAAGATTAAAAGCTTCTTAACCGAAAGATTTGACGAGAAACAACCCAATCGAAGGTAATCTAAGTTTGAAGTTTTAAGTTTTTAAAGTTTTGAAGCTTAGAATTGGACTTTGTTAATTGTTGAGTTTTGGTCGGTTTGAGCTTTGGGTTTTGAAGGTTTTGGAGTATTGGGAAGCTTGGGAACTTTGATTTGATGATTGGGGAATGTTTGGGTATGTTTTTGGAGGATTTGGAGTGTTTAAAACGCGTTTGGGAATGGCCCAGGGTTGGGGGTCGCGGCCCTGTTCTTGTGCGCCGTGGCCCTAGTTCGAAGAAGCAGGTGTCAGGAAGTGAGCCTTGCTGGGCGCCGCGGTCCTTGCCTCAGAGAACCCTGGGGTCGCGGCCCAAGGTGCTAGGGCCGCAGCCCTTGCCCTGTTTTCGCCCCGTTTGCTCGTTTTGACCCCGGGAACTTAGTTATGGGCCTCGGGAGTGTCCCTACTACTTGGATTAGTTTGGATTGATCTCTTGGGGGCTAGATATTGGTGTGAAACCTTTTATTATCATGTTATTGATGGTGTTTCATACTTGGTTATGATTAGGTGACCGCTAAGGGCTTAAAGGTTGATCGTTCTCAAGGATCGTTCTTATATTGGTACTAGCTCGAATCTGAGGTAAGAAAACTGCACCCTGTGTATATGTGACATGCATGGTTATTATGGATGCATGTTGGTTGATTATTGAGCATGACGTGCATGGCTATTATGATGCATGTTGATTGGCTACTGAATATGACATGCATGGCTATGATTGATGCATGTTGGGTGATTAAATGTAAACATTGTTAGCATAATGAATGCTTGGCAAATCTTGTCCATTTCCATATGATTATTATTGAGGCGTGCTGGATGATTAAGTGTGATGCATGAAATGCACGAGAAACATGTGATAGGGCATGCCATGAACAGTGAATATGAGATTGGTCAGAGCTTGAGTCTCTGAGTTTATGCATGATCATGACTGTGCTAGAAACTGTTTAGTAAGCATGCTGAATGCCCTATTCTTGGATAACTGGCATATGATACATATTGATAGCATTGCTTACTTGTGTATGGACCGAATACATAATCGACAAAAGTGTTAGTATCAGCTGTGAGGCTGTGACTTATTTGTCAGGCTCGGCAGTGTTACTGGACACAGGTCAGGAAGCGCTGACTTACTTGTCAGAACGGCCTTAGCGTGAATCACGCAAGCCAACAGAGATTAGATCTAATCGATTACTAGCATTGAATGACTCAAGGAGCATTAATGCCTGACCGACCCTGAGGGTCGATGAATAAACAGAGCTTGAAGGCCAGTGGCTTACCTATCAGCCACTCTCTTGCTAGAAAACAGAGCCTGAAGGCCAGTGGCTTACCTATCAGCCACTCTCTTGCTAGAAAACAGAGCTTGGAGGCTAGTGGCTTACTTAATAGCCACTCTCCCGCTAAAAGACAGAGCTTGGAGGCTGGTGGCTTACTTAACAGCCACTCTCCCGCTACAAAACAGAGCTTGGAGGCTGGTGGCTTACTTAACAGCCACTCTCCCTCTTGAATCATGTGATGTGCACCCATTGGTTTGAAAGCTTTATATTCAGTGTGATTATAATGATAACCATTTGATAATGTTTATGAAAAATGTTATGTTTCTTGCTGGGCTTCGGCTCACGGGTGCTATGTGGTGCAGGTAAAGGCAAGAGGAAGCTAAACCATCCTTGAGTTGGAGGGCTTAGGTGATGACGTGTACATATGCGGCTGCTCGACCGCCACGGTCGAGGTTTAAAGTGGAACTAGGGTTGAACCCTGTTTTGCCGCTTAGAACGGCCTGTTGTAAATATTTTATGTAATAAACTCTGAATTGTATTTTCGGGATCCCAATGTATATGTTAAACGTTCTAGTGAAACGTTATATCTTAACCAAAATGTTTAATCCCTAAACCGCTAATCATACTTAGATCACGATTTTGGCCAAATGTCTCGATTAGCGAGTTTAGCACTATTTACAAGGCACACCGTAACGGTCCCAGGAGTTGGGGCGTTACAATTTTCTCACCTGAAGCCATGAAGGAACGTTGCTGCGATAACCAGTGGCGAGAATGACTGAGTCAATGTCAAGAGTTTCGCCATCGACGAGTTCGACTTGGTTACGTGTGAATCTCTTGATTCCGGCAACAACTGTAATATCTTCGGATTTGATCTTCTCTAATGTTCCAATATCTAAAACTGGGGTCTTTCCTTCTGTGTTTTTCAGCGTTAATGGTCCTGTTGAAGGTCTTTTTAGGCCATATTTTTCAATGTTTCCGAGAACCAACCATGGCAAGAACAACATGAGCTTGTCAACGAGCCAGAGTGGGAGCCATGCCATTAATAAAATAGCGAGTTCGAATGTTGATTTTTTGAAAATTTCTCTGGGTAATTAAAAATTTCTCTTGTTTGCTTAAACAAATTAAAAACAAACTAAATGGCAATCGATACCCGGTTAAATGGGGTCCCTAAGGGTATATGTATATTTTTGTATTATTCAATTAACAAATTTAAATCCAACCATTCACTCTAAAAACTAACATATCCTATGGTTCACAACAATTGTTGGACTAAGTCCTGAAAATAGAAACTCAGGGACTAAAAACTTCCTTATATATTTACCAATAATAGTGTCTTGATACAATATAACTAAAATGAAAAACCAAATTTCTTAACTTATCCACATGGTTTGTTTAACCATTATTTTTCTGTGTAAAAAGAAATGTCAAGATATATATGGGGCGGTGGCAGTGAGTGGACCCCTACATAAGTTGAGTGTGTGTAGAGGTACGTTAGAAGAGAGGGATAGAGGAGACAGGTAGTGCAGAGAATACAGAAGAGTGTTGCAGTTTGCAGATGGGTAAGGTGGGGGCAATGTACATGATGTTGAACGCAAGAATTCTTTCCTACTTATTATTATTATTATTATTATTCCCTTTCATTTGAATACATTCCACACTCTGCAACTGCAATTGCAACCAAGTTGGCATGTTATATATATAATACTTCCACACTACATACTATTGACCATTCTAGGGTTCCACTTACTCGAAATATTTAAATTTCCTTTTATTGACGCAATTTTTTGTGAATTTTTCTTTTAATTATAAATTTTTTAAAATGGAAACCTCTTGATTATTTATTTATTTATTTTCTTAAAAAGATTTGAATTCCAAGTAAATGGTAAAAAGTATAAATAAATTATGATGCCATATCAAAAACCCATGTAGTGGGTCGTAATAGGTATTTGATAACACGATTATTTATCTATTATTTATCTAGGGATTTTTGACACGATTATTTATCTATTATTTATCTAGGGATTTTTTACAGGGCTTCAAGGCAGCAAGTTAATCTAGCTAAATCTTTAATTTTCTTTAGCTCAAATACTAGTTTTGATGTGCGCCAACAAGTTTGCTTATTGATGGGGTTTCAAGAGGCCGGTGCTTACAGTAAGTATTTGGGATTGCCAAATACTATGGGTAGAAATAAATCTGCTCTCTTGGGCTTTCTGAAAGAGAGGATCAGGAGTAGAATACAGAGTTGGGATGGGAAACTTTTATCAAAGGCTGGCAAGGAGGTCTTGTTGAAGACTGTTGTTCAAGCTCTTCCAAATTACGCTATGAATGTATTCCTTCTCCCTTTAGAGGTGTGTAAGGATGTGGAAAGAATGATGGGTAAATTTTGGTGGGGTTCATCATCTACATCGCGGAGAGGTATCAGTTGGATGAGTTGGAAAAGGATGTGCTATCATAAGCACTGCGGTGGGATGGGTTTCCGAAATTTGAGGGACTTCAATCTCGCCCTTTTAGGGAAACAAGGATGGAGATTGTTAGTGAGAGACAACTTGCTTGTTGGCAAGGTGTTCAAGGCCCGTTATTATCCTAGAGGGTCCTTCCTTAGTGCTTCGTTGGGGTCTAACCCGAGTTTCATTTGGCGGAGCATTTTGGAGTCCCAGAACTTAGTGGCTAAGGCTGCTCGTTGGAGTATAGGAAGCGGTAATCATATTTCAATTCTGCATGATCCTTGGCTGCCGGACGAGAGTAATCCTTGCGTTGTTTCTGATCATCCTGGATTAATTGATAAAAATGTGTGCAGTTTATTCAGAGTTGATAGGAAAGAATGGGATTTGGAAGTCATCTCTGACCTGTTCGTGAGGAGGGATATTGATCTTATTTTAAGCATTCCTTTGAGTGATGATTTTGACGGGGATACATGGCTATGGTCAAAGGAAACTTCTGGAAACTATTCTGTCCGCTCTGCTTATAAGCTGCTTCAAGAGACTAATGGTAGATGGGCAGCTTCCGACAGTTCTGGCTTTTGGAGGAAGTTATGGAATTTGAAGATTCCGCCAAAGGCTAAAAATATTCTGTGGCGTGCAACAGTTGGGTGCCTTCCAACTAGTATGCAATTGCGTTCTCGACATGTGGATGTGCCGCTTCTTTGTTCTGTCTGTAACTCTAGGATTGAATCTATTCTACATGCTTAGGTGACTTGTAATTTTGCTCGTGGCTGTTGGGCTAGAGCTAAGGTTGGGGTCCTAGCAGGTCCTTTCTCTGAGTTTGGTGATTGGTTGGAAGAGGTGTTTTCTAAAGGCAATTATGAGATCGCTGCAGAAGCAGGAGTTTTATGTTGGGAAGTCTGGAAGGCTAGGAACAATTTAGTTTGGAACCAGAAGAGATCTTCAGTTGAAGAGGTAGTGCTATCTGCTTCTATATTACTTGATCAATGGTTAGCCGCTCAATCTAATAATTCGGCCCCATCTTTTGCAAACTGGCGGCAAGGTGATGGAATTGAGCATTGGACTTTACCCCGTTCTGAGATGATCAAGGTGAATGTTGATGCAGCTATTTTTGCTCCTGACGAAAACTTTGGTGTTGGTTGTGTGGCGAGGGATTCTGAGGGGCATCTTATTGAAGCTTTCTCGGTCATGAAGGTTGGGAGAGTAAAGCCTTTAGAAGCCGAGGCTTTGAGCCTGAAAGAAGCTCTTAGTTTGATTAAGAGACGATCTTGGCGGTCAGTGGTGGTGGAGACGGATTGCTTGAATGTAGTCCAAGCTATTCGTAGTTCAGTTAAAATGGTTTCAGCTTTTGGGTTAATAATTAATGATTGTAAAAACTTGCTTAATAGTCTTTGTGATGTTGATCTATTTTTTGTAAAACGGTTTGCCAATAAGGTTGCTCATTATCTTGCTCGAGCGTCTTATTCTCAAGCTGACTGTATTTTTAGAGGGAGTGATGTTCTTTCTAGTTTGTTGTCTCTTTTGTTGAAGGACTCGTTAAGTTAATAAAGCTTTCCTTTATTTTCAAATATAATTGTGCGTGTTTGGTTTGAATCAACTCGTTTTTAGGGTAATAGAATTAGCGTAGAGAATTTTGTGGGTGCAAAGATAGGGCGCATGCCATGTTAGAAATGATAACATTAAAAAAAAAAAATCATTACGTGTTACAATTATATTATAATATAGTACAAAATATATTACGATGAATCTCAATAATTTACAATAGTAATCTTCAAGTTAAACACAATTTATTAGTGATAGTACATGTAATTGGCACATTCTTAAAGTAAGGAGTGTCAAATAACTCACAACAAAGAAGATAACATATATAACTCAACATTAGATACTAGGGTTGAGCATCGGTCGGTTTACACGGTTTTTCTCTATTCTAAAATCCAGATTTTAATTTTCTGTTCAGATTGGTGCGATCCAAAAACCGACCGACCTACTTACAACATAAAAAAAATGGCTAATTTAGACCGTGGTTTGGTCGGTTAAAACCGCCAAAACCGAACTTGATTTTTTTAAAAATATTCTTTTTATGAAATTTAAGTTAAAAAAAAATTAAGATTATTGGAATCCATGTTTGAGCTTTTTTTTAATATGAAAATGATTCATCTAATTTGTTAACTTGAAGATTTGAAAACCTAAACACATATTACAATGTTACATCCACAAATTTGGAACCTAAGCATATTCAGTCAGTTTCAGTTTATACGGTCGGTTGTGACCAACTTATAAACCGACAGACTTAATGTTGGTTTTCGCCAAGGCGGTTAAATCGATTTTCGGTTTCGTCGGTTTCGATTTTTGCAGTGTTCGGGCAGCCGATTTGAGCGGTTTATTCAGTTTTTTTGGATTTTTTGCACATCCATATTAGATACTATATATAAATTATTGGTTTTAACAATTTTTTATTTTTTCTGTTAATTTTAACGGAATATTTTTATATTTAACAAAATATTCTTCTATTTAACGGTAAATTGTAAACATGACTTAAACTTAAATAAAATTTAATGACTAAATAATTAAACAAATGAAAATAAGGTATTTTTGAGATATTGACTTAAACTTAAATAAAATAAAATTAATAAATAATTAAACAAATTAACAATAGGATATTTTTTTTAGATATTTTACAGTGATAATTATTTAAAAATAATAAAATCATATGTTGTACCCTAAAAGTTAGCACGAGTCTAGTCACTCAGTTCGGGTACAGCTGACAGATGAATATGTGGAAAAGCAGCCAAGTAGAACCTCTGGTTAACAATGATGTGAGCAGATCGAGTTGAGACCTGAAAACACGACGTACAGGTTGTTATCAGACTGCCTCTTAGGATAACAATCCAAGTCGAGATCTAAAATGGCCAGATCCACATTTGGGCGCTCTGAGCTTAATCCGAACTAAGGTTCAGATAGTCTTTAAACACCAGCTCGGGTGAGATATTCAACTAGTGGAAACCTGGTTGGAACGCATACTGAAGGATCCCAAGAGATTCGGAGGCTCCTTATACGCTCATTAATGCTCAGGTTGTATTGCATATCTATTATTTATTTTCCGAGATAACAGGAGTATATTCTATTCTGTTATCAAATCATATTCCAGTGTAAATGAGAATAATCTATATTAAATGTATACCTTATTTATTCACGCGGTTACCCAAACATGTTCATGAAATTCTCCTATAAATATCAGGGATAATGGACAGGGAAGGGGACATACCTTTTTTGTATTACTAAAACTCTATACTCGTGGACTAGGTAGATTGAATAAGCATATTTACAACTTTAAAATTAAGCAAACGTGCATTCCACATTGTTTCTCGAAATTTTCAATGGTTATGTAACTATGATTTTTACATTTGTTGTGACATGCTATAACAAGTTATTTTTTAAAAAGTTTCTATTTTAAGAATTAAATTGATTATTTATTAATATTAATAATTTATTATTTTATTTTATTAATTTTTTTTACATGTAAAATCCTTTAATTATTTTATAATTTGAATTTTAGTTTTATTTAAATTTTTAATATTAAAATTTAAAGATAAATACTAAATTTAACAAAAAAATAATAATGAAATAAATAAATACTATATATATATTTAATTCTATCGTTGGCACGTGTCCAAATTATCAACTAAAATTAATAGAATTTGACAGCCCCAAATGGTTCATCTGTTATATATATTTTTTTGCTGAATTCTTATTCTCCGGTCCATATCAATATATATTAAAATATTCTAATAATTATATTTCTTTCTTTACAACGAAAATTGTAAGATTTTGCTTTAATGATATATACTGTTATAACTATATATTTTGATTTGCTACTCCTTTACTGTAAAAAATTAGAGGAAATAATTATTTTAAATTTATAAAGAAGAGGAATTTATTATAGAGGAAAACAAAGAGGTGGAGTTTTCAAAATATGCACAGGATGGTTATGCGAAGCCAATGACGGAGCAGTGGCGACGGAAATGGTTGTGCAATATATCAATTTGAGACCGGAGAAATGGTTGGGAAAGATATCGATTTAATATTTTAATTCAAAACTTAATTTTTTAAAATTAAAAAGTGATTATAATAAAATTTATTTTTAAAATAAAACAAAATCTTAATTAAGGTTTTTATAGGAAATAAAATATTTTTTAAAAAATAATTATATTAGTATCAGGTTATATGTCACTTATTATTATTCATTTGAATTAATCATAACTATTAAATAGTGGTCCAATTGTTAAAATTAATGTAACCATCAATGAGTATATAATTGACATAATCATTGACTACTATATAATAAAATTGAGCATTAGACATTGTATATATAAATATATATGGAGAATATTTCAATAATTACGTAATTTACATTTTCGGTATCCTGCTATAACATTTACAATAGGTTAATATTAAAAAAGTTTCTATGTTAAGAATTAAATTAATTAATTATTAATATAATAGTTATGTAATTATAATTTGTATAATTAATAATTAACTAGATTTTTTATTATTTTTTTTTACAAGGAAGAACCTTTAATTATTTTATATTTGATTCTTATTTAAATTTTTAATATTTAACTTTAAATAATTAACTCTTTTTTTAAAAAAAAAACTTTATATAATTAACTCTTACACCATAAAATGAATATTAATTTTACTAAAAAAATAATGGGAAATAACCTTATATGCGGTATTTTAAAACTTTTTTCCAATTTTATTATACTTTTTTTGGTTTCCTATTTTTGTATTTTTATTTTTTTATTTTTACGTTAACACAAAAAATTGAACGTCAATTTTACGACTTCTTCCTCTCCTCATTTCAGTCTTCTTCTTCATTTTCTCACCGAAACCTCTCTCAAAGCTCTTCTTCTCCTCTGTTTCTCGGCAAAACCAGACCCTGATTCTCATTGCCAACCACCCACTCGAGAATCCGACAGCTCATCTTTACGACTTCCTCCTTTCTCATTTTGACTTTCTTCTTCTTCTCCTTTGTTTCTCGACAAAACCCGACCCCACATATTAATTGCCGACCACCCACTCGAGAATCTGACCACCACGTCTCCATTGAATGTGGCTAGAAACCCAATCCCCCCATCGAGCTTCTCCTCGCCAGTAGAAAGTCAGCCTTGAGGTTCGTTTTTAATGTTTTTGTATTTTTGATGTTTAATTCAATGATGATTTAGTTAAGTGAACTTGTTCTAGTTTTCATTTGTGGTTTTGGGACTCTAAATTTTTGGAATTATTTTTGCCATGTACAATTTTTGATCATCCTTAAACCCTTTTCTAATTGTTGTCCGATTGGTTTTATCATGCAACTTCCCTTTTGTTTTCATTTTTCTTTTCATATAGTTTAAGGTCCCCTATGTGTTTGATGAAATGTCTGAGAGATGGTGTATACATATAAATTGTGACCACATCTATCTATATATATATATATAAATTATGATTACTCCATATATACGTGATTACTACTACTGCACTATAATAAGTTAATTTATGATCCATGTATCAAAGAAAGCCAAACAACAACAATATACATTTGGAGGAAATTTATTGGTTTCGCACCTCTAATATAGTGATTTTGGAATTATTATTTTGTACTTCATTTCATATTTTGTGATGACATTTATGAATGTTGAGTGATTTTATTTTTAATTTTTCAGGTTTTTCGTTCACAAGATTACCACTCTGTCAAGTATTGTCTTTCAAAGGTATATTCTTCACTTTACTCTACAAAAGACATGATGATTATAACTATTTGAATGGATGCATTTGTCTTATATTTAAAACCCTCATAGTTATTTGAGAGAGTTGTGGTGCACAAACCAAACGCTAGTCATTCTTCGTTTAAGGTCGGTTTGGAACCTGTAAGAGATTCTCTCCCCCAAAAACAATATAGTGGAAAAATAAGGAAAGAGAATATAGGGGATGTAACATGCCCTAAAATTGACTAGGTGGTTGGAGGTAAGGGGCAAAAACGGTTGGAACGCCTTGCCGGCTATCTTGTGGCACAAAGTTAAGCATTATTTCCCATGCATCTAATATAGCAGCTGGTGCACTACTCATCATCATGTAAATATGTTCTTATATCCTATAATAATATTAATCTAATATATATATTTATATATATATATATATATATATGGATTCACTCTTAATGGTGATTGAGTTTTTTCCCCATGGATGGATTGTCAATTAATAGCTATTGGATTAAGATCTAATGGTCTACATTTAAAGATGTTAATTAATGCTATCTTTGACTTTTTCAAACTTGGTAATGGGCTACATGACGGTCACCTTTTAATTTAATTAAATAATTAAAAAAATCATTATTTAAGATTCATTCCAAGATTCCATATCCCCATTCCTTCTTCATTCCTTCTCCATTCCTTGTTCATTCCATGTTCTTTCCAGATTCATTCCTTGTGTATTAATGGCTCCTGTCTTCCCAACTATAATTAGTTGGCTGATTAATAAAGCATATTTCGAATTTTATATATATTATATATTTTTATACAAAATTTACTCATCTTAAAAAACTTGTTTATTGAAGAAGCTCCAATTTTTGAAAGAGTTTTCAAGTAAGTTTTCTATGTCATTTTCGAAAATCACTAGTAGATTTTCTATTTTTTTTTTAAAAATCCATCTTTTTTTTTGTTATGTAGTATTTGAAATTCACATAGATGAGTAAATCTTATTTCTCTTGAAAAACTTGTTTAGTGAAAACCCACAAGAATTATTTTTTTGAAAGTGTTTGATGAAAAAACTCTAAATTTTTCATAGTGTTCTTTGTAAGATTTTCAATCGTTTTTGTGCTTTTTTTATTTTTACAAACAAATTATCTTCTATTTCTCCAATTTCATATTTCGAAATTCACTACTAGAGGTTTTTTTTAAAAAAAAAATATCAACTTAGATTTATTTGTCATGTAAAATTTGAAATTAAAAAAAAAAAACTAAATCTTATTTCTCTTGAAAACTTGTTTAGTAAAATCTCACAAGAACAATTTTTTTAAAAAAATGTTTGATGAAAAAGCTCTAGATTTTCATAGTGTTTCTTGCAAGAATTTCAATCATTTTTGTGCTTTCTTTATTTTTACAAACAATTTATCATCTATTTCACCAATTTCATATTTCGAAATTCACTACTAGATCTTTTTTTTAAAAAAAAAAATTCCAACTTAGTTTTATTTGTCTTGTAGGATTTGAAATTCAAAAAAATGATTAAATCTTAATTCTCTTGAAAAACTTGTCTAGTAAAATCTCACAAGAACAATTTAAAAAAAAAATGTTTTATGAAAAAATTCTAGATTTTTCATAGTGTTTCTTGCAAGATTTTCAAGCATTCATGTGATTTCTTTATTTTTACATACAAATTATCATTTTTTTCTCCTATTGTAAAATTCAAAATTATTCAAACTTCTTAAATTTCAACTATTAGGTTTATAAATTTACATTGAAGGTTATAGGGTTTTAAAAATTTCTTATTTTATAATAGAAATTTTAAAACATTATTATTATAAATTATTTTGTAATTCATTTTTCTTCAATAATCTAAAAATGTGAGGAATTTTAAAGTTTTGAAAATTTCATCATGTAAATTTTTCAAACATATTATTATTTTTCAAAAATATTTCTTACATAGTGATAATCTTCATCAATTTTTTTGTATAGAACTTCGTGATGGAATAAAAAATGGAATGGAGGATAGTAATTGAACATGAGTTGAAAGAGTTGAGAGATGAACTATACTCTATTAAACTGGATTTACAAGCCAAAGATAAAATTCCATGTAGATATGAGAAGAAGAAAAAATTGACATGTGAATCCATTAACAAAAATGCCTCACAATCACTATTTTTTAAAAAACATGTTATTAGTCAAGATGATGTTGTGTTATTTGAACATTTTAAACTCGGTAATACTTTAAGACCGAAAGATAGGGAAGTGTTAGAATACATTTTCTCAAACTCTGATCAATTGTAAGTTTTTCTATCTTAATGTATATATTTTTTGTCATTTTTTCAATATATTTTAATGTATATTAGTGTATCTATCCTAGGGAAATTATAATTGAAAGTGAGTCTAGTTTTCTACGACGATCCGACTTCCGGTATCTTGGACCTAAAACGGAGTTGGAGACTGAGGTAATTCATTTGTATATATTAATAATTTTAGTATGACTGTTATAATTTTTTTTTTTTGGTAAATGCAGATTGTTACTATGGTTTGTTCATTCTTGACCGAGGATGAGAGGTTGAAGAAGGGTAAAGAGTGTAAGAATTGGTATCTTCCTGCTCGAAATATGGTGAGTTTTTTTGTTGTTTTTCTTTTTTGTCAAAACATATTTCATGTTTGCGAAGTTAATTTTTTTTAAAAAAATTATGACAATAGAAATACTTACTACCCGACTCCTACTCCAATTTACCACTACATCAAATTTGGAGGAAAATGCATTACTACGAAAGATTTATGGGCTCCCTCGAACATTGCAATGAAGTATAATTCTAATGGTTTATGTTGAATATATTTTTAAGCATCTATTTATTATGTAATTTCTAACAACAATTATACTTGTAGATTTATATTCCTATGTTGCTTGTAAGACACTTCATTCTTGCACGGGTGATACTTAAAGAAAAAAAAGTAGAAGTTTGGGACTCACTTGCCGATGAAAAGAATCCTATTGTTGACTGTGATTTTAGCCAACGACGTAAGAACGTAACTACGACAAGCCTTCAAGAGAATAATAAACGACAACAGACAGTTTTTATCAATGAAAGTAAATAACGCGAGATTTTATAGTGGTTTAGCCCCGATAATCGGTAATAGCCTAATCCACTTAGAGATTATATTACTGTATTCACACTCAAGATCAGATGAACAGTGTCAACTGAGTTTCTTCAGTGCAAAACATTCCAGAATACAAAAAAGGGTTCTCTCAGGAAAAACACTTTCTCTCTCTAGAACACAGGTTAACTCTTAATTTTGCCAAAAGTCCCTTTACGATCCTCCCAACTCTCTATTTATAGACCTGGGATTCTTAACTGATATCCCCTTTTGATAGGGATATTTCATTATTTACCTTATATTTATATTACAAAATAAATGTTTAAAATACAACTGATCCCTAAATTCGAGTGAAGAGTGAGAGATTCCCGGATGCTTAGACCAATTCTCACTAAAGTAGTTTCGGGCAGTTTGACGTAGTCTCTCATGCATGTTGTTCAAGCTTTTCGCGGGTCAAAGGTGGTATGTGCATGGCTCTCCTCGGACCAAAGGTCATGTACATTTGGCTCTCCTCGGACCAAGGTGGTCCGAAGATACTTACTTTGCTTCTTACTTCAGGCAAATTCGAGGTATACCCCTTTATTGTGTCCGATCGGACACAATAGTTTCCTTCTTTGGCTTAAGGTGGTTCAAACCACCCTCTTTGGCTCCTTCAGTCAAGGTCCGATCGGACCTTGCACTCTCCTCCTCGGACCAAGGTGGTCTGAGCCATCTCTTCATGCCACCTCCTCGGACCAAAGTGGTCCAAGACACCCCCCATAGGCATCATGTCCGATCAGACATAATACTCTTCTCCTCGGACCAAAATGGTCCGAGCCTTCTTTGTTCAACCAAGGTCCGATCGGACCTTGGACTCTTCTCCTTGGACCAGAATGGTCCGAGCCTTCTTTTACATACCATCACCTTGGACCCAAATGATCCAAGGTACCTCTCCTATGGGTATGTCCGATCGGACATAGTGCCCTTCTCCTCGGACCAAAATGGTCCGAGCCTCTCGTTTTCAACCTCAGTCTGATCGGACCTCAAAACCTTCTCCTCGGACCAAGGTGGCCCGAGGTATACTTTCCTCCTCACTTTGTTCAAGCCCACAACATACCCGATCGGCCATCATGTGGCTTTCCCTTTGAGTAAAACTTGAGCCTTGGTCATTCTCTTTGAACTCATTCGAGCCAATCTTAACAAGAGGTCTCCTAAGCTTAGGTCCAATCGGACCTAATTCTTTTATCCTTTGAACCAAAATCCAAACCTCCCCTTCAACTTCTTGGACTTGGCTCCAAATCAATTATTAGGGTCTTCAAACTGGGGTCTGAGCCAAGCAACCCTCAGACCAAATATTCTCTTCGGTCGGGTGCATCTGGCTTGACTATCTGTCCAATTCCTTAACTGATGTATTGGGCCATTACTAAGCCAGATCACCCCACTAACTCATGCCATGTGCCAATTTTACTGCTACGTCATTCTTTTAAAATTTTTGGGATACACCTATATTACAGTCATCTAAGATTGTTGATATTGTAAGTTTTTATTGGTTGAATATATTACTTTTTTATAAATTTTAAATTTATAAATTCTGATGTTAGAGTGCAAATGCAGCTACGCAATCTAGATTTGTTCTTAGAGAATCAGATAAAAAAGAAACCTGGTAGTTTCAACTTTGCTAGTTTTGGTATAGTTCGTGGTAGAAATGTCCCTAGACAACAAAATTTGTACGATTGTGGAGTCTTTGTCATATTATTTATGATGAATAGTTGTAAGCTTGACTCGCGGTCTTTTGTGGTAGGTAGATTTCATACTAAGTTTTTTTTTTTTTTTTAATTTTGTTCTTATCATACTATACTTGAGTTTTTTTCACTATTATAGTTCGACTCTAATGAAGAAAGATGTCACATAGCTTCGTGGATTGCATGCTCAAATTTCAACAAGAATAGAGCAAAATTATTGAAAGATGTTCGAGAGTTCATTTCAAGCAGAGGAATATAGTACTAGGGACAATGATCTTTGCCCTAATTTTGTTATTCTCAATCAAGTTGTGTAAAAGAAAGAAATTTGTATTATTATTTATCAATTTTGAGAAATTAGAAGATGATCAATATTTGGGAGAATTTAAATAGTTTATTTCTGAATTAATTATTTATTAACAAGATTAAAACACACTTTAAATTTTATCATTTTCACAATCAGCTTTAATGTTTATTGGAAGTTTCAAATGGTAGTTGTAGACATTAATATCATATTTATTAAATAAAAACTATTATGTAAATGTTAATTTCGAATTTATTAAGTAATATATCAACTAATGAGAATTTTGAGCATAATGTTAGGGAATTGGAATGGATTTATGGAAACATGCATTTAATGAAATTAGTTGACATGATCTTAATTGTACACGTTTTTTATGAGAAATGATTAATAACTCAACCAAACATAAATAGAGCATGATATTAGGGTATTAGAATAAATTTATGAATACATGCATTTAATGCAATTAGGTGGCATTTTCTAAATTAATTGCTCACGTTTTTTAAGTGAAGTTTTAATAAAATATATATATATATATTTTACACAAACTAACTCAACCAAACATTTTTATCTATAAAAAAATTAAATATATTTCGAAATTGAGTTTTAAATTTAAATTAAAAATCAATGCATAGTAACTAAACTAGTTAATACCAACCTAACCATTTAGAATTTAATGGTATAATTATGCATAATCAACCTAACCAATAACAAAATTATTGTGTTATTTTTGGGAATTGAAATATGTTCATTTTATGTTTTGAGAAGTGTAACTAATCATAATTTTGAGCATGTTTTTTGGGATATGGAATAGCCCATCAATTGCTATATTTTTCATAATTATTACCCATCTTATTTATTAATTTAACCAAAACAATTCAGGTATTGGTTCAAAATGGAATTTAGTTTTTTTTTAAATGGATATTTTAAATGTCATAATTTCTAAATTATGTGGTTTTTAACACTATTTATAAATCATTTTATCTTATATACACTGATATCATTTGCAGGCAAACATAAACTTTGTTTTTAGGTAGAGTTTGAAATCATTTTATATTTTTAAGAATGTGTCCATTTACTCAATATTATGATGACTTAGGAGAGGAAGAAGTTAAAGAGATTGTGTTGCTTGCTACACATTTGATTGATCATGTTGGAGTGAGTTTTGGATCCGACAATCGCGAAGCATTATTTGAGAAAATGAAGAAATTTTTCGAAGAGGAACAAACAAAAGTTGACGAGCACTTGAAAAATATGAATGTGCTATTGAGAATGATAGAAAAGTTGAAGAGAGCATAAGGAAATTGTTTGTTTGTCTATCTACTATTGTACTTTGTAGATTTTTATTTTTATGTTTGATTGAACTAATGAAATTTTACTTTTTATTATATAATGGTTTAATTTACAACACTCATAAGATCCTTGCAAACATAAAATATAAATAGCTTTCATATAATTCTTAGTACAAAAAAAGCTTGATGCATATATATAGAGACAATCATGCATTACAAATTGCACCAATAAGATTATTAATAGCATCTTCCAAATCCAAAAGCTTGATGCGAGTTTCAAATTTTAATCCTTTATCGAGACAATCATGCATATCTTTAGTTCTTCTACGCAAGTCTTTTGCTTTCATGGGAATGTTATAGAAACCTTTCGAGTTTGGAAAGGTTTTGGTAGAAGAAGGGATGTTATCTACCTTGCCATCATCGTTTCGTTCAAGCTCCTTATAATATTCATTCGAATCTGTACATATTGTTGGTGAGCCGTTGATATTTTTAATTAACTGGACAACATCTATTTCCCCGTCAGTGTCACTTGATTTAACATCAAAAAAGCCTTATGAAAACTCCATATCGAGTAATGCTTGAGGCCATTTTCCGAGTACATGAAAATGGTGTTCTTCCTTAACTTGATCAATTGTATTGCTACTTTCGCCTTCAACAACAATGTCTTTGTCTGGTTCACGCGAGATAATGTCTTCACATTCAACCTCATTCTCTGCATCTTTGACTTCATAGTTGGATTCACTTTTTGTTTCATGATTGCCACTATCTTCATCAACCCTTCTAGGCTCCATAGTAATCTCCATCTTGGAAATTATACTAATTTTTGTGTTATATTTAAAATTTGATGAGAATAATAAAAAACATTTATGATAGGTGGTTAGGAATATGAATAACTCCCTTTTAAAATGTTATACATAATTATTAAAAAGACATTTGTTCAACTTCCAACCATTGTATTTTTCGAAATGGGAAGAATGGGAAGTGAATATGTATATTTTTAATAATTATGTATAATTTTCATTAATTAATTTAAAAAAATACAATGGTAAATTGAACAGTTGCTTTTGTTTAATGGGAAGTTGAACAAGTGTCTTTTAAAAAATTATGTATAATTTTTATTAAATAATTTTGAAAAAATACATTGGTAAATTGGAAGTTGAATATGTATCTTTTTATTAATTATGTATAGTTTTTATTAAATAATTTTGAAAAAAATACAATGGTAAAATGAATTGTTTCTTTAATGGGAAATTGAACAGGAGTCTTTTCAATAATTATGTACAAATATTTAAATTAATTTCAAAATAATAGAAAATTAAATTTGAACAAATGTGTTTGTTCAATGGGACGTTGAACAAGTGTCTTTTTAATAATTATGTGTAACATTTTTTTGAAAATAAATTAAATAAAAATCGAAATTATTATATTATATTTAAACATGATAAAAATTAATAGGATTTAGATAATAACAATTAAAAATTAATAAAAAAATAGAGAATATCATAAATTAATATGGGAAGTTGAACAATGTACATCCATAATAATTATCTTTGATGTACAAAATTATAAATTTCAAAATATTATTGGAAATTTTTTATTTTGCATGACAATAGGGTATTTCGAAAATATATATAGGTTCTATGAACCTTTGCCTTTTAAAGTGAACATGTCATTTAATAATTGTAGATAAAGTTGTGTTGATAGAATAAAGGCTATTTAGGTTTTTTACCCCCCGAACTATTACATATGCATATCGTGCCCCCCGAATTTTTCAGGCAGTTAAAAAATCCCTCCGATCTATTCATAGTCATGTAAATTAGGACTTCCGTCCAATTCCGTTCATTTTTTGTAACGGGAGGATGATGTGACCTTTTTTTACATCATTTGGGATGACACGTGAGACTCTAAAGTGTACAAAACGAATTAAATAATTAATTAACAATCCCTCTCTACATATAAATTTATATATATATTTTTGGAAGCAAGTACTTCCTTCCATTGCCACCGTGAGCATTGCCAACGTGTCATCCCAAGTGATGTAAAAAAAAGGCCACATCATCCTCTTGTTACAAAAAATGAACGGAATTGGACGGAAGTCCTAATTTACATGACTGTGAATAGATCGGGGAGATTTTTTAACTGCCTGAAAAATTCGGGGGGCACGATATGCATATGTAATAGTTCGGGGGGTAAAAAACCTAAATAGCCTAGAATAAATGTGGATTAATTCATTTATAAATATATAACTATTATATTTATTTTTATTATTTTATTGGGAAGATGAATATGTATCTTTCAAAATGAATAAGTCTTTCTAATTAAACATGCAATGTTTTGTTGTATAAATATTGAAATTCAAATGTTCCCACATTTTCGAAATTATATGTAAAAATTGTAAATAAAATTCAGATTATTAATATATAATAGGATTTAATACATGCTGAAATTTGTGTAACAAATATAAAAAATGATTTTTTAAAACTATCTCAAATCGACACATTGGACAAAATTTACTAGTTTGTAGCCACTGAACAATACATTTTTCATGATATGTGTGTGCAAGGTAACTTTGTAGCTTCCAAACCAACATGAACATTCTCAAAGAAAATAGAACATACAATTTGATCATCTTTAATCAAAACTTTCTCCAATCTTTCAATGGATTTCTCGCTTGTCGCCACGAAATTAATAGTCATATTATCCATATACTCCTCACTATAAACGTCACCATCAATGCCAGAATCGTGTTGTGGAGGAAGATCATAAACAAAAACATGAACATCTACTTTTACACAGAAATTAAAATCCTCTTCGTTCCACATCTTTCGAGCGTAATCAATAATTTTATCTGAAAGAAAAAATATAGAAGGATGGAGATAAGCCTCACCTAGCATCTCGTCAATGATAATGTAATGCCCCAAATTTCCTAATAAGGTTTAGGACCTTGATTAGGAGGCCGGGAGGGCCATAATTGATTTATTATAGTATTTAATGATTATATGCATGTTTACGTGGCTTATATTATTATATGATGGTGAACGCATGCATATGGGAGAATTTATTATTGTGGGGGTATACTGGTAATTTGGCCGTTGTGGGCGTAGTTGCGTATTTTGGGTGCATGATTGTGATTAGTTAATATAGCCACATTATAAGGTGGATTGGTTCGAGCTAGTCGGCATGAGACGATCATGAGATGCGAGAGTTCGATTTAGTCATAACGGGTATAAGTTCGGGGCTCGGGGTGAGTCTCGGGGTGAATTTAATGATTAGAGCATTACCGGGAATTAAAGGGTAATGGGATATGGATTATTGGTGTTTGAGGTTATTGGGAATAGCGGGAATTGGAGGGTGTTAATTGTGATTAATGAAATAGGTGCGAAAGGACGGTTTTGCCCTTGGTGGCTATTAAGGTTTTATTTTAGACCTAAGGGTATTTAGGTCTTTTTACCTTAAGAGATATATATCAGTCATTGGGGCTGTATAAGAGTAACAAAAATAGAGCCTCTCCTCCTTCACTCCCGATAGATTTTCTTCCTCTTTTCTCTTTGGATTTTCGAGCTCAGTTTGAGGAATCGAGCCAAGGGACCAAGCTTAGCCAAGCCAGGGTTGTGCTCCACCTTTGAAGAGGGTGTGTTGCTGAGCTTAAGGTGAGTTTTTAGCCACTAGAACTCTTGGTTTTGCTCTGTTTTCTAAGTTAAGTTTCAGCTGGTTTTTAGGTTGGAAACTTGGGAATTGTTTGGAGTTTTGGTTAGGGTTCTTGGGGTTGTGGTCCCTAGGACATGTGGAGATGGTATTTGGGTTCATTTGGGAGTTAATTTGATGTTTGGAAGCTTTTGGATTGGGTTAGAAATGGTAGAATCGAAAGAAGGGAAGTCTGGGAATTGGCTGGCTGAAGGTAGCGCTACAGCGCCCAGTGTAGGGCGCTACAGCGCTACCTGCAGGGAGGCTGGGCGGTTTGTGGTTCTGCCTTGAGCGCTGGGGTGCTAGAAGGGCAGCGCTGTAGCGCTACCTTGTTCCTTCAGAACCCTGTTTTGGGTGTTTTTAAGGGTTTTTGACTTGGGGTTTCAATCTTTAAGGCCCGGGATCGAATCTACTCACTGTGTGGGCGTGTTTCGAGGTCCCGAGAGTGGGGTTTAGGTTAAGACCCTATCTTTGGTAATTTTCATTAATTGGAGGTTGTTTTGGTTATGACTAGGTGACTGTTAAAGGATTAAGGATCGATTGTCCTCGGGGGTTGTTCTTGTTCTAACTTTCACTCGAACCGGAGGTAAGAAAACTACACCCTGTGTAAATGTGACATGCATGGCTATTATGATGCATGTTGGTTGATTACTGAGTATGACATGCGTGGTTATTATTGATGCATGTCGGTTGATCATTATGTATGACATGCATGGCTATTCTTGATGCATGTTGGTTGACTATTAAATGTGACATGCATGGCTGTTATTGGTGCATGTTGGATTGCTGGATATATTGCATATGATGCATGAGAAACCTGTGATTAGGACATGCTTTGTATACTGGGTATGATATTGTTCAGAGCTTGAGCCTCTGTGGTTGTGCATGATCCTAATTGTACTGGTATCTGTTAGTAAGCATGCTAAATACCTTGTTTATGGACATTGGACATGTGATATATGTTTGGTGGCATGGCTTACCTGTGTATGGCGCTGACTTATTAGTCAGAATCGAAAATGGTGTCAGATCCGTCTGTGAAGCTGTGACTTATTAGTTAAGTTCACCACGGGCTGAGCACTGGTCGTGTTTTACCGACCCAAGGGTCAGAAGTGGCAATGCGTTGTGAACGCCGGGCCGATTAAAGATTAGATCTAATCGAGGTCGGCATTGAATGACTCATATGGGGTATTAGTGCTGGACCGACCAGAAGGTCAATGAGAACTATAAGCGCTTGCCTGGTCTATGACCAGATGTTTAAGGCCAAGGTACATGACCCCAGTGACTGTTTGTCACATGGCCAAGGGACGCTATCCATAGCACGACTCTAGGGTCGGGAGGAAGGTTATGTTGGTGACCAATCACCATACACCTGTCCTAATCAAACTTATGAAATGATCATTTATCAGTTAAGCCCTGGTGACCCTATCGTCACATGGCTAGAAGGAGCGATGCTCATTACTGTGACTTTTGGCTATCGTCACATGGCTAGAAGGAGCGATGCTCATTACTGTGACCTTTGGCTATTGTCACCTATTTGCTTGGACTGACAGTCCTGAATGGTTATTATGATCGTTGCCGAATTATATCATGCTTTATTGTGTTTTCTTGCTGGGCTTTGGCTCACGGGTGCTACGTGGTGCAGGTAAAGGCAAGAGGAAGCTGGACCACCCTTGAGTTGGAGAGCTTAGGTGATGGTGTGTACATATGCAGCTGCTCGTCCGCCACGGCCGAGGTTTAAAGTGGAACTAGGGTTAAACCCTGTTTTGCCGCTTAGAACGGCCTGTTGTAAATATTTTCTATATAAACTCTGAAACTTAATTTTCGGGATCCCAATGTATATATTAAACGTTCTAGTGAAACGTTACATCTTAACCAAAGTTTTTAATCCCTAAACTGCTAATCATACTTAGTTCACGATTTTGGCCAAATGACTCGATTAGCGAGTTTAGTACTGTTTGCAAGGCACATCGTAACGGTCCCTGGGGTTGGGGCGTTACAGATAACTTTGGGATGATTATTTTCATTGGCCATCAATGCTTGTCTTGAAAGAAATACAATAGTATCGCAACAAACAGAGTCTTCCATGCCGTTATCGACCATCCAATTTGTAAAATTTGGTTCGCTACTAGTTAGTGGATGTCATGAAAATTTTGCGAAGAGGTGAATAAGAAAGAAAGAATCAGAATCTTCACCTAGTCTGATGGTGTTATCAATATCACCTGTTACTATTCGGTAGTATGGATCACCGATAATTTCGGGAGGAGCCATAATCTGGGACTAGAATGGTTACTTTTCCGTTATAACTATAAGCAAAAGATGAGATATGTAGAGAATATAAGAGGAGGAAATCTATAAAATATATAGAATCAACTTGTGTGTTCACATAAAATAGAGAGAATAAAAGATATCAATGAAGTTTTTGTGTTTTAAAAAAAATATTATAGGTACAATTAATAACATTGGTTGAAATATGTTACATGATAAAAACATAGGGAAGCTAAATAGTGGTCACTTGGTGAGATGGATAAGCTACCAATCTTAATTTCTATTAACATGGTTTTTTTTTTTTTTTTTTATAGATTTAAGAAAGGTAACCGAATTTTTTTAATTTATTTATTTTATTAATAAATTTAAATTAATATTATATTTTGGTTGTTTCATTAAATTCTCAAAATTTATTTAGTTTTTAAGAAAAATTAATTAAATTTTTTAATATCTTCCAATCATAAAATTAGAAAGTTTTATCTTATCAAATTTGAACTAAATTTTAATTTTTTAAAAATTCATTTAATTAAAAAATTATGGTAATTGTATTAAATTGCATAAATTATTATTGTTATTTTTTTTTTCTGTTTTTTAAAATAAAAAGGCCAACCGTACGTGTACATGCACAAAAATTTTTGTTTTCGTTGAGGGTAATTAATCTATGGTTAGTTTCATTTTTTAGGGAATCTTGGATTGAAATTTTGATATTCATATAATATCATAGAGTTTCGGATAGTTGTACAATATATTTTCAGTTGATACAATTGAGAATTTAGAAGGGGATCCGATCCTGAAAAATTATTACTAGATAACATTGCACTAAGCAGACCTAATTATGACATAATGAACCGTTCCAGCGTACACTAGTAAACCAATACTACCGCTAGGGTCTCATATAGTGGTCATTCTGAGTAAGATAGAGTAGTGAATTTAGAAGGGGATCCGATCCCGAAAAATACTACTAGATAACATTGCACTAAGATATAGTAGTGAATTTAGAAGGGCATCTGATCCTGAAAAATTATTACTAGATAACATTGCACTAAGCAGACCTAATTATGACATAATGAACCGTTCCAATGTACACTAGTAAACCAATACTACCACTAGGGTCTCATATAGTTGTCATTCTGAGTAAGATAGAGTAGTGAATTTAGAAGGGGATCCGATCCCGAAAAAATATTACTAGAAAACATTGCACTAAGATATAGTTGTGAATTTAGAAGGGCATCCGATCCTGAAAAATTATTACTAGATAACATTGCACTAAGCAGACCTAATTATGACATAATGAACCGTTCCAACGTACACTAGTAAACCAATACTACCGCTAGGGCCTCATATAGTTGTCATGCTGAGTAAGATAGAGTAGTGAATTTAGAAGGGGATCCGATCCCGAAAAATACTACTAGATAACATTGCACTAAGATATAGTAGAGAATTTAGAAGGGGATCCGATCCCGAAAAATTATTACTAGATAACATTGCACTAAGCAGACCTAATTATGAAATAATGAACCGTTCCAACGTACACTAGCAAACCAATACTACCGCTAGGGTCTCATATAGTTGTTATGCTGAGTAAGATAGAGTAGTGAATTTAGAAGGGGATCTGATCCCAGAAAAATACTACTAGATAACATTGCACTAAGATATAGTCGTGAATTTAGAATGGCATCCGATCCCGAAAAATTATGACTAGATAACATTGCACTAAGCAGACCTAATTATGACATAATGAATCGTTCCAACGTAAACTAGTAAACCAATACTACCGCTAGGGTCTCATATAGTTGTCATGCTGAGTAAGATAGAGTAGTAAATTTAGAAGGGGATCCAATCCCAGAAAAATATTACTAGATAACATTGCACTAAGATATAGTAGTGAAATTAGAATGGCATCTGATCCCGAAAAATTATGACTAGATAACATTGCACTAAGCAGACCTAATTATGACATAATGAATCATTCCAACGTAAACTAGTAAACCAATACTACCGCTGGGGTCTCATATAGTTGTCATGCTTAGTAAGATAGAGTAGTGAATTTAGAAGGGGATCCAATCCCAGAAAAATAGTACTAGATAACATTGCACTAAGCAGACCTAATTATGACAAAATGAATCGTTCCAACGTACACTAGTAAACCAATACTACCCCTAGGGTCTCATATAGTTGTCATTCTGAGTAAGATAGAGTAGTGAATTTAGAAGGGGATCCGATCCCGAAAAAATATTACTAGAAAACATTGCACTAAGATATAGTAGTGAATTTAGAAGGGCATCCGATCCTGAAAAATTATTACTAGATAACATTGCACTAAGCAGACCTAATTATGACATAATGAACCGTTCCAACGTACACTAGTAAACCAATACTACCGCTAGGGCCTCATATAGTTGTCATGCTGAGTAAGATAGAGTAGTGAATTTAGAAGGGGATCCGATCTCGAAAAATACTACTAGATAACATTGCACTAAGATATAGTAGAGAATTTAGAAGGGGATCCGATCCCGAAAAATTATTGCTGGATAACATTGCACTAAGCAGACCTAATTATGACATAATGAACCGTTCCAACGTACACTAGTAAACCAATACTACCGCTAGGGTCTCATATTGTTGTTATGCTGAGTAAGATAGAGTAGTGAATTTAGAAGGGGATCTAATCCCAGAAAAATACTACTAGATAACATTGCACTAAGATATAGTAGTGAATTTAGAATGGCATCCGATCTCGAAAAATTATGACTAGATAACATTGCACTAAGCAGACCTAATTATGACATAATGAATCGTTCCAACGTAAACTAGTAAACCAATACTACCGCTAGGGTCTCATATAGTTGTCATGCTGAGTAAGATAGAGTAGTAAATTTAGAAGGGGATCCAATCCCAGAAAAATATTACTAGATAACATTGCACTAAGATATAGTAGTGAATTTAGAATGGCATCTGATCCCGAAAAATTATGACTTGATAACATTGCACTAAGCAGACCTAATTATGACATAATGAATCATTCCAACGTAAACTAGTAAACCAATACTACCGCTAGGGTCTCATATAGTTGTCATGTTGAGTAAGATAGAGTAGTGAATTTAGAAGGGGATCCAATCCCAGAAAAATATTACTAGATAACATTGCACTAAGATATAGTAGTGAATTTAGAATGGCATCTGATCCCGAAAAATTATGACTTGATAACATTGCACTAAGCAGACCTAATTATGACATAATGAATCATTCCAACGTAAACTAGTAAACCAATACTACCGCTAGGGTCTCATATAGTTGTCATGTTGAGTAAGATAGAGTAGTGAATTTAGAAGGGGATCCAATCCCAGAAAAATATTACTAGATAACATTGCACTAAGCAGACCTAATTATGACAAAATGAATCGTTCCAACGTACACTAGTAAACCAATACTACCGCTAGGGTCTCATATAGTTGTCATGCTGAGTAAGATAGAGTAGTGAATTTAGAAGGGGATCCGATCCCCAAAAATACTACTAGATAACATTGCACTAAGATATAGTAGAGAATTTAGAAGGGGATCCGATCCCGGAAAATTATTACTAGATAACATTGCACTAAGCAGACCTAATTATGACATAATGAACCGTTCCAACGTACACTAGTAAACCAATACTACCGCTAGGGCCTCATATAGTTGTCATGCTGAGTAAGATAGAGTAGTGAATTTAGAAGGGGATCCGATCCCGAAAAATACTACTAGATAACATTGCACTAAGATATAGTAGAGAATTTAGAAGGGGATCCGATCCCGAAAAATTATTACTAGATAACATTGCACTAAGCAGACCTAATTATGACATAATGAACCGTTCCAACGTACACTAGTAAACCAATACTACCGCTAGGGTCTCATATAGTTGTTATGCTGAGTAAGATAGAGTAGTGAATTTAGAAGGGGATCTGATCCCAGAAAAATACTACTAGATAACATTGCACTAAGATATAGTAGTGAATTTAGAATGGCATCCGATCCCGAAAAATTATGACTAGATAACATTGCACTAAGCAGACCTAATTATGACATAATGAATCGTTCCAACGTAAACTAGTAAACCAATACTACCGCTAGGGTCTCATATAGTTGTCATGCTGAGTAAGATAGAGTAGTAAATTTAGAAGGGGATCCAATCCCAGAAAAATATTACTAGATAACATTGCACTAAGATATAGTAGTGAATTTAGAATGGCATCTGATCCCGAAAAATTATGACTAGATAACATTGCAATAAGCAGACCTAATTATGACATAATGAATCATTCCAACGTAAACTAGTAAACCAATACTACCGCTAGGGTCTCATATAGTTGTCATGCTGAGTAAGATAGAGTAGTGAATTTAGAAGGGGATCCAATCCCAGAAAAATATTACTAGATAACATTGCACTAAGCAGACCTAATTATGACAAAATGAATCGTTCCAACGTACACTAGTAAACCAATACTACCGCTAGGGTCTCATATAGTTGTCATGCTGAGTAAGATAGAGTAGTGAATTTAGAAGGGGATCCGATCCCCAAAAATACTACTAGATAACATTGCACTAAGATATAGTAGAGAATCTAGAAGGGGATCCGATCCCGGAAAATTATTACTAGATAACATTGTACTAAGCAGACCTAATTAAGACATAATGAACCGTTCCAATGTACACTAGTACACCAATACTACCACTAGGGTCTCATATAGTTGTCATGCTGAGTAAGATAGAGTAGTGAATTTAGAAGGGGATTCGATCTCGGAAAAATATTACTAGATAACATTGCACTAAGATATAGTAGTGAATTTAGTGTAACGACCCGGATTTTCAAGACTCGATAATGCGGAAATATAAATGTTTTCATTTAACAAAATGTCTCAAAAACCCATAGAAAAAAAAACTTTTTAAAAAGTCGTATGGCCATACTTAACATTTAGTTACAAACATGTTTTACAAAGATTAGAGTGAGCCTAGTTTAGGAAAATTACACAACATTTCCAAAAATAAAAAAGGCTTCCCAAAAGGTCGGTCCACATGTACATTTGCAAGGAAGACTCCAGCGCTCACTGCTCTGCCTTGCCCTTGCTCTTACCTACAACATGAAACAACTAGGTAAGCGAAAACGCCTAGTAAGATCAACTTTCAAACAAAGCATGTAGAGAATTAGGGTTCCGGACCCATCCGGACCCTAAACAATCAATTTCAAGAACGCTAAAGCGTCCTGGCAAACTTATGGTCATGCCTGATAACCAATGATAAATTAATTCGTAACTAGATAAAAATCCTGCACTCAGAAAAATCCCAGAACAAGCAGATATATTATATCACAACTATATCTTATCAACAAT
Source organism: Humulus lupulus (assembly GCF_963169125.1). NCBI lineage: Eukaryota > Viridiplantae > Streptophyta > Magnoliopsida > Rosales > Cannabaceae > Humulus > Humulus lupulus. The sequence continues at coordinate 46,868,434 of NC_084802.1, read as the reverse complement.
TATATCCCTGCACTCAGAAAATCCCAGAGCAAGCAGATATATTATATCACAACTATATCTTATCAACAATTATATCCCTGCACTCAGAAAATCCCAGAGCAAGCAGATATATTATATCACCAAATAATTCGAGACCAACGCTCGACAATTTCCAACATAATTGCTAATCTGAAAAAGAGAACTGAGTCCCCACACTAAGATCTAGCCAATAAATATTCTCATCAAGGGTAACTATCGTGTTACCTAGGGCATCGCTACATATTCAAGAGTGTAATCCAATTTACACGATTTTATGGAGACTTCTATGTTAATCAGTGGTGCTGGTGAGCAGCTGCCCCTAGGGTGTTCAACCTCACTCAATCTTGGCAACCCCTAGTATCTCTAGGCACTCTCACGGAATGGCCAATATTCACGGCTGCTATCCGGGAATAACTTATCAGAGCACTTGCTCGGATTCTAACCGTCCAATGATTAAGTAAGCATGAGGGCCCCTAGGTCCCATTTATCTTGGCGCCCCTAGGTTTAACCAGCTTATCCTCATCTCATGGCCACTCGTCTCGGTAATGAACCGGACATAAATAAAATCAAGCAGTGTGACGGGGATCAACCGTCTAGGATATGACGGACTTCTACCGTTCATATTTTCTAAATCAGCACTCACTAGACTAACGTCTCTAAGCAACTTTCTATGACAGCCTATGTATATGCATGTATCCCTATTCTAACATACAAGACAATAATCTTTTCATGTTGCAGCCATACAATATAAGTTGACTTACTTGGAGTCCTTAGCGCTCAGCAAGTTTTCACCCTCCAACGTTCAGTCCAGTTACGCTTAGCCAATACTGTAGTTATCCATACAGTATACTCGGATTAATTATGGCACTAATAATTCATTATTATTATTTTGGGCAGTTTGGTCATTTTAATAAAAGTCATTTGTAAGGATTTACAATCCTTATTTGGTTTTAAACCTATTAAGGAAAGTTATACAAAATATTCGAGACTAAACCCTAAGTCTCGGGGAGACCTATCCTAAGGTCTCGATACCTAGGCTCGGGTATCACAATGGTATTTCCCCACAACCCGCTAAAAATCTTACTCTTTCAAGGTATCACTATTAACTCGCACTTTCGACTAGTCGGTTAAAATATGTAAGATTTTAGCCGGTATTATATCCAGAAAATACAAATAAATTCCTTAATTATTTTTAAAGAAAATAAACTCTTTAAATTTTCCTTTTATTTTTCTTAAGGTTTTAATATCTAAAAACCGTTTTAAGAAAATTGCCTAATTTGTCTTAATTAGGAAAACCGTTATAAATTTCTCATCTTGACTAATTAATTTTCCCAAAAGCAATTAATCAATTTTACTTACTAGAAAAATAATTCATTTAAACTCAAAGGGGTAATTTTAGTGAAAATATGATTTAAAGACTTACCAATTTATATCTTGAAATAAACAAAATTTTACTTTTTACCTTATGTTCCAAAATCTCATTTTTACACTAAGTGTGAAAAACCTATTTTTCACATTTTTAACTACATACTTCGTTAGTTCATAACTTGAAATTTACTTACCCAATTGTTACCAAAATTTCCCAATTCCATTTTTGTTATGCCATTTAGGTCTTTGTAAAATCTTAGGTCAAAATGAGCATTTTTGATTGGTGAAATCATTTTCCAACAATGAGGTAAAAATGACCTTATTTTCAAGTCCTTATTTTTTCCAAACTTTGACAGTTAATAACTTTCAAACTGTTCAATATTTTCTTACCAAATTTTACAGTGGACTAATAGGTTATGGTAGTAATATGTCCACAAAAGTTTAGAAAAAACTGGGTTCATTTAACCTATACAGTGGCTGTCCAAACTTGGTTCCGAAAATAAGAATACGAAAAAAACAGTTTTTTTTACCTAATCTTTGAAATAGCATAACTTACTCATTTCTTAACATTTTTTTGTGTTTCAAAAGCTCAATTTTATGTACTCAATCTCAACAACATCACAGTATAATTTAATTTTACAAAAACAATATACAGTGGCTGCTTGACCCCTTGGAAGTCACAGCTCAAAACATGTTTTGTTTTAGGGTATCCTACAAAACCCTTGGGGGTTTTGGTTCCCATTTTCAAAAATCAATACACATGCATCATAAAAATTATTAAACAACTACCATAACCTTATTACATCATCAACAAGAAACTCTAAGCATTAGATATACAAAATAATGCTTAAAACTAAAAACCCTACAACAAAATCATCAAAAGTAAACTTTTTACCTCTTTGGTGTTCTTGCTTAAGGTTTGGACCTTCCTATAAGCTTTGACTCCTTCAAAACCTTTCAAAAACCCTAACAAACTTCCCCCAACAACATAGTCAATTAGCTATTTGAAACTCTATGCTTAAAACTTTACAAAAGCCTAGATTAGTGAAAGTTTACCTTAGGGAAAATACTTCCTAGACCAAGACTTAGCCTCAAAGTTTCCTTGGTGTTCTTGGGCTTGAAAAATGGAGAGAACACTTGAGAGAGTCTTCAAAAATCAGATGAGAGTGAATGAGGGAGGGAGAGTGGTCGGATTTGGGGGTTAGAATGGCTCACACAACTCTTCAAAATATCACAAAACACTTGAGTGTTTTTCTACCCACTTGCCCACTTGACTTCTTAATTAAATGGGATTTGAATTTTATAAAATTGGGTTCACACCACTCTAAAATAGCACATGGCCAGCCACCATTTTCCATATATGTGACCATTAATTTTTTTTATTTTTTTATAAAGGTTAATAAAGGTTTATAAGAAGAAAAATCCAAATTGACTTTTGACACATTTTTTCACTCTTATTAAGTTTTAATCACCAAACTTAACATTAATTAATTAAATTAAATGTCTCTCACATTTAATTTAATTAATCACATAATAAAATTTAACCTAAGGTCCATTCATGGAATAAAATACCCCATTTCGGCAAAATTAGGCATTTAACACAAAATGCCCTAAAATTTCCATTTTCTTTTAGGTTTATTATTTTTGACCAAACTTTAACTTTTATGAATGTATTTTATGCCCAAAATATAATTGCCATGATTTTTCGTTTTATTTTCCGAGATTTTTACCCGATCAGGGTTTTTGTGTCGGTCCAGGACCGAAAGTCTTATCTTGACTTTTAAAATCACAAAATTCATATTTTGGCTAGCAATAACTCATGGAATACTTACAAACAAAATATAATATTATTTAAAATAATATTCTTAACCCGGGGGAAAAATCCCGACCCGAGTCGTTTAAAGGTACCCGAAAATGCAGGACGTTACATTTAGAAGGGCATCTGATCTCGAAAAATTATTACTAGATAACATTGCACTAAGCAAATCTAATTATGACATAATGAATCGTTCCAACGTACACTAGTAAACCAATACTACCGCTAGGGTCTCATATAGTTGTCATGCTGAGTGAGATAGAATAGTGAATTTAGAAGGGAATCCGATCCCGAAAAATACCACTAGATAACATTGCACTAAGATATAGTAGTGAATTTAGAAGGGGATCCGATCCTGAAAAATTATTACTAGATAACATTGCACAAAGCAGAACTAATTATGACATAATGAACCGTTCCAACGTACACTAGTCACCGAGATAACCTATACTGTATGTAATAATATACAATGCATTATATTTTTTTCAACTTGTGCTTACATTTTTCTAATTTTTTTATTTTTCATATTTTAAACAATACATATAAATAATATTTTTTTAGAATATTTAAATAAATAATATTAAAATATATATATTAAAAACTTGTTAAAATAAGAGGCTTTTTCATAAAAAAAAAGACATTAATTTTTTAAAAATAATGATGAAAATAATATAAAATAAGCTTTTTGAAATTAACAAAAAAAAAAAAATAATGTCAATAATTTTTTTTGAGAAAAAGTGTTAGAAATGAATATAAAATTAATTTTTTGTTTAATTAATGGAGTGTCTTTATATATTATTGGAGTGCAAATATAATGTCCCTAATATACTAATATATATTTTTTACTTTGAAACAACAAACAAATTTTTATTTTAAAAATTTCAATTAAGGTTTTTTTAATTCTAATTTCGTTTTTTATTATTAAAATAATTCTCATTATTAATAAAATCAGATCAATACTATAATTTAATGATTTATTAAATTCTCGAATTTTTTTTAGTTTAGGATAAGAATTAATTAAATTTGTAAATATCTAACAATAATAAAATTATACAGTTTCACCTTATCAAATTTTTATTTAATTTAAAAATTTTAAATTCATTAAATCAAAAAATTGTGGTAGTTGTATTAAGTGTCTTAAATTATTAATGCTATTTTCTATTTATTTTTTTAATGCATTTAATTGGTAAAATTTGTAATTAAAATTATAGTGGTTGAAATTAATGGGTGATTTTTATTAAAAATTTAATATTAAATTATAAAAATTGGTAGTAGCCGAAATTAATTGATAAATGATTCAAAAAGACAATATTAAATTAAATGTTGCTACATGATTCAACATATTAATTATTTATTCATTAAATTAAGAAAGTGTGGTTCTTGCATTAAATAACATAGTTTAATATTGTTATTATTTATTCGGTTTTTGAATTTTTTTTTTGTTTTTTTAATGCATTTAATTGGTCAAATTTGTAATTAAAATTATAGTGGCTGAAATTAATGGGTGATTTTTTTTAAAAAATTAATATTAAATTATAAAAATTGGTAGTAGCCGAAATTTATTGATAAATGATTCAAAAAGACAATATTAAATTAAATATTGTTACATGATTACTAATTACATTTGGGAAGTAACAACATATTAATTATTTATTCATTAAATTAAGAAAGTGTGGTTCTTGTATTAAATGACATAGTTTAATATTGTTATTATTTTTTCGGTTTTTGAATTTTTTTTTTATTTTTTGTTAAATGCATTTAATTTGTGAAATTGCTTATTAAAATATAGGTGGCCGAAATTAATGGGTCTCTTTTATAAAATAGAAATAATATTTAATTAATGTGAATGTTGACGCCGTTTTTCGTCAAACAGTGAAAGAAGAGCACATAAACAATAGTTGATAATGGCCAATTGAAATAAAACAATGTAAACACACGATTTTTACGTGGTTCAGCAGTTAAATCTGCCTAGTCCACGAGTCTTTGTTATTAAACTCAAGATTATCTCTAGGAATTCTTCAAGAATGAATTCTCCAGAGTTTTCTCTCAAGGATCAGAATTTCGGTCCTTTACAATGGTGCATGGCCTCTCTATTTATAGAGAAGGCTGCAGAATACTATCCCACATATTTTGGGTTGTTACTTTTTTTGTATAAATAAAATAAATGGCTGTAAATGCCTATAATCAGATATAAAAGGAAACGTCCCCTGAAGACCAGGAGACGTATAACTGACCAAATAATATCCCACGATTCTAGGGGATTTACAATAATAAATGAGGATTACATCTCATATTTATAACACTTGTAGATATTCAAGGTGGTTATCGCGTATCTCTAAGGCTTTGGCTTCCCAGGTTTCCCGTCATCTATCGAGCTAGAAACATCTCCCGAGGCCACATGGCTTTCGAGATCGTACGTGCGTCGAGCTCGGGACCCCTGATCCGAAGTCGTCCCTGAAGATGAGTGTGTTCCCGGAGCTATCTTTCAAGATCATGAATACTTCGAGGTCACCATACTCGAGGTCGTCTATATCCTGCAAGCTCGATATACAATCCTGGAGCATGTTTCCAACCTTGTGAGTCCACTTATTTGCGAATCCAACTTTCGAGGTCATAATTAACATAGCTCGAAATCTGGGTGTAACATCTTGCCCCCTCAAAAGTATTTGTTCGAATCCTAAGAGAAGGAAACTTTTGAACTACTTTCTTTGAGAACTGTACCGTCATACACTCTTGAAAATGGACACGCGTCAATTGGGTATTGCTCATTTTTGGTACTTGAGTACCTTGGAAACACGCCCACGATCGTCCGTCTGACATCTTTTCGGCGCCATCTTGTCATTGATCCCTGACCGTTGGATTTTGCAAGGATTTTGTTCAACGTTCCAGATTAATTCCTTTTTCCCACCTATATATACAAGACCCCACTCTTCATCTTCTTTTTCACTTTTGTTCACCATAAGCAAGAAAAGAAGAAAAAAGAAAACCAGAGACCTTCCTAAAAAGCTTCTGTCCCACGCATGTTTTCTCGGCCAAAGAAACAAAGAAATCCTGGTCTGTTCGAGTCAGTGAGTTCTTATTTGCTACCTCTTCTTCAATCGACAATCTCTCTGCCGTCGCCATTATTGTGTAAGTAAGCAATCTTTGTTTCCCATTTTGTCAGTTTTTATTCAAACTGTTCTTGCTGTGTATGTGTATATACTAGTTTACATCCTTAGCATAATACGATAGGAGGTTTTGATCCGATAGACTCTTATGATTTTTAGACTTCCGTACTGGATTTACATCACTGGCTTATACCCAGTTTTCATATTTGAGTGAGGTTCCAACTTTCTGGGTTTTGAAAATTTTTTAGGCGACGTTTCTTGTACACTAAGTTTTCGGGTAAAAAACATGGGCCTTGATAAATGCACGAAACCCAAGGTTTCCTTTCCTGGTTAACCGCCACTTTATTTTCCCTTGACTTTCGGGATTTTCAAAAAATTATCCACGCTCCTTTCTTTTTTCGTGGAACGCACGCCCTGACTCTTCAATAAGGGTCTTGATATTTAGCTTGTTTCGCTCCTAAACCCCGAGCTCGTAAGTTCGAGCTCGGAACTCTTGCATGCCTGGCCCTCACCATTTTTTCTTTCTCGCTAGATGTCACAGAATCTGGAAAGACGGCGGGGGTCGTTGCTGGCACTCCCTTACGAGCCAAAATCTCCGAGCCCAGAATCGCTATTCGCCCGTAATCAACGTCGGATAAGAGAATACGAGCTTGCGCGCGAGCAAGAGGACATTCGAGCTCACTACTGCCGCCAGATTGACGAGGTCATAGAGGGGAAGAGGAGAGTTCTTCGAGAGGCCCTCTATCCGGAATCCAATTGAGGACCTAGGCCGATTCCTCTCGATCCTTCGTTAAAGGTTACTGTCGCGTACCATCTGGGAGAGCTCAAATTCTCACTAATGGGGGAACCTTCCTCCTCGCGGCCGGGGAGAGAAATGTTCGAGGCCGAGCACTACTGGAGCTCAGTTACCACAACTAGCCAGATAATTGACATCCTGGCTTTCCACGGCCTTAGTCTATTAGGCTCCTTGAAGTGTCGACCTCCGGCCAACCATGAACGAAGCTGCTTCGCCCCTGGGGGCCGCGACGCCAGTGTGAAATACGCGGCCTGGAGCCAGGAACATATGAGGGCAGGAGCTCTGTTGCCCTTGAAGTCTTTTTTCAAGGACTTCACGGATTTCATTGGGTTAGCTCCGTTCCAACTCAACACCAACTCTTACAGGGTACTGTCTGCCCTGAGGTCCTTATACCACAAGATGGGGTGGAAAGGACCTTCGCCTCAAGAGATCTTGTATCTCTTTTGTCTGAAAAGTAACCCCTCTCGAGCTCGGGGAGGGGATGGCTTTTATTACCTTTCGAGCTATCCCAAGGAGAAGAAGGTCTTTGAAGATCTTCCCAATCATCCGCCCGATTTCAAAAGGGCCTTCTTCTGGTCAGACGGTCTGTCCCCGTCTCGACACTATTCGTTCAGGCGGATTCGTAAGTATTCTTGTTATCTTTATTTCTGTGCTCGTGACTTTATCTCTTAGACCCGTACTTAGTAGAAATATGTTGTCTTTCAGCCAATTTTCAGCGTTCCACTCCCGACGATACAATGAAGGAGCATAGAGAGACCTTGCTCCAACTCCCACATGGCAGGAGGTCCCTTTTATACCTTCTACACGAGGATAAGCTCCGAAAGTGCGGACTTTTGGGGGAGGGCCAGTCCACCTTTGACTGGTCCAATATAAAATATGAAGACTGGGAGCAGGTGCCACTGCCCACAGGCTCCCTTCCTTCGAGGAGAGAAATGAGGCCGCCACTTCCAGTTCGCCCAAGGAGCCCGCTGTCTAGGAATGAGGCTAATGATGAAGCCTCGAGCTCGGATTCGGATGAAGGTAAAGTCCTTCCTACCTCGAGAATGTGGTCCCCCGACCTTACTAAAACACAGGCCCAATAGGTTAGTCTCGTGCCCACAGGATAGATACCACTTCTACATATGGAGTTGGGTAAATGACTGTGTCCATAGGTTTGATAGTGGGTTCGGGAAATACGACACCATGTACACCACGGACGAGATGTGGAACGGTTTAGCCGTTCAGTATGGGACCAACGATTATAGGGACCTCTCGAGGTTATCACCCACATATAGGGAAGGCACTCCCCCCGCCTCCTCTGAAGACGGGGGAATTTCATGGTCCCCAAGTTCGAGCTCGGGGGAGAGTTCCAGTTAAGTTTTTTCTTTACCTGGTTTCCCTCTCTTTCCAAACTTATTATCATTGTCTAACTTATTGGAACTGCGCAGGTGCCATGAATCCCGACCTCGACGCTGTGCTCTTTAGCGATGGGGGAGCTGGCGCCCAGAAGAGCAAACGTTCGAGAATACCACGGAGGTCCGACCGACCATTCAAGGTACCCAGACGCCACGAGACGACCCCCACGGCCCAGACTACTGCGAGCACAGCCACGGAACCGACTGTCCAGGTTGATACGTCTGGCTCGACCGCGCCCATCTCGCTTCCTCCGACCGAAACTCAAATAACAGTTGTTCGGCCCCCGAAGAAACCTTCTATCTCCAAGGTTCAGCTGCCGACGGCTCGAACTCATATTGAGGAGTTTGTGCTCGATGGCGCCGCTAGGACAGAAGGGGCTGTGCTCAGCTCGGATGTCCTTTCTCGAGTGGGTCAGAGCTTTTTTCGCTTCGGCGCCGACCACTAGGACCTCGTGCGCAAGGCCTCGGACTGCAATACTCTTTATGATAAGAGTATCGAACTCACCGCCGTGGTAGCCTTCGCAACTTTATTTTAAATATTTGTGCCTCAGTTCGCAATTCTGATTCGTTCTTTGTGTTTCAGGCCCTTGTCGTTTCAGCACAGCTCAACTATAAGCTGACCAACGAGGTGCAAACGAGCATGTCTCTGGCCCAGAAGTCGAAGGATCTTGAGCTTAAGATGGCTGACGAGCTCAAAGACTCGAAGTCTGAACTTGAAAAAATGAAGACCCGTCTCGAGGAGCTGGAGAAGTCGAATGCCGAGCTTGAGTAGGCGAAGACTTGTCTCAAGAAGGCCAATGCCAAGCTCGAAGAGGAGAAATCTGCCACCTTCGACTTCATGGAGAGCGAGAAGGCCTGCCTCCTGGACGAGTATAAGGAGCAGAAGGAGAAAGCGGTCGACCAAGCCATGTACAAACTTTGGGCTGATAATGCCGACCTTGATACCAGCTTCCTGGGCCCTCTCGAGGCCACATATGTTGAGCGGTGGAATGCCCGTCTTGAGGCAAGTGAAGCTGCTCGAGAGGCGGCTCAGAAGGATAGTCATGCTATTCGTCCTAGGGGGTCCGGTGCTACTGATGTTGAGAATGCCAAGGAGACTCCTCTTCCTTCAATCTGATCTCGGGCAAATCATTTATTGGGGCTACATTCCCCTATTTTTGTAACTATCTTAATTTATGCCCACGGGGCTGATACAATTTCTTTAAATATTACTTACATGTGCTTTACATTTCTTGGCTCGAAATATTTTGCACATTTTTTATGGATGAATCATTTATGTTTATTTATTCATACAAACATATCGTAGATTTAGGTTCGAAGCTCAATGCATTCATGCATAGTTTGTTCAAATTATCCGCTTCCGACCTCGTTATTTTTCAAAGTCGGGTATTACTTTAACCATGAACCCAAAAGTACTTATATGGTATGTAATGTGAATGATTTGGTTATATATTTTTTTGTTTAGTCACTTTTACTCATCCTCAGTTTTTGTTCCGAGGTTAAGAGTTCGAAACTATTTTTCTTTAAGATATTCCAGCCTCGATCTCGACTTGTTTCGCAATAGGTTTAGGTTCCTACTTATCATCGATTAATTTTTTGGCTGGTTTGTTCCAAACCTGTTAAGTTTGCACATCTGGTTAACTCCAAACGTTTTAGGTTTTTGGTAGTTCGGCTATGTCCGAACTATCTAAGCTCGCATACTTGGTTATCTCCAAATACTTTATGTTTTTGATAATTCGGTTATGTCCGAACTATCTCAGCTCGTGTATTTGGTTATCTCCAAATACTTTATGTTTTTGATAATTCGGTTATGTCCGAACTATCTCAGCTCCTGTATTTGGTTATATCCAAATACTTTATATATTTTTGATAATTCGGTTATGTCCGAACTATCTAGGCTCGCGTATTTGGTAATATCCAAATACTTTATATATATATTTTTTGCATATGTTATTTTATTTTTTAAGCTGATGGTATATGTACCAATGATGCCCCCTTAATATCCTATGAGTGTGAACATAGGTTATTAAATTAAGAGAGATTGCAAAAATAAAAAGAAATAACATATTTGAACGAAATGGAACTTTTATTTGATGACATTCAAAAACAAATAAGCTAATACAAATAGAAACTCATGGTTATAGGCAACACTTTTCCTAAACTACTGATAGTAAGGTCTAAGGTGTTCGCCATTCCATGCTCGCGGTACTAGGCTCCCGTCCAATCTCGCAAGTTTGTACACACCAGGTCGGATGACTGACTCTATCTGGTATGGTCCTTCCCAGTTCGGCCCGAGCACTCCAGCTGCCGGATCTCGAGTAGCCAAGAATACACGTCTTCACACCAGATCTCCCTTTCCGAATTTTCGATCTCGAACCCTCTTGTTGAAATATCTAGTAGTTCGTTGCTGGTAGGCAGCATTTCTCAGCTGGGCCTCTTCTCTTTTTTCTTCGATCAAGTCTAAGGTTTCCCCGAGCTGAGTATGGTTTGAACTTTGGTCGTAGGTCTAAGTTCGGATCATTGGGATTTCGACTTCTATGGGCAACATTGCCTCGCAGCCGTATGCTAGAGAGAACGGGGTATGTCCTGTCGAGGTTCGAGCCGTTGTCCTATATCCCCAAAGGACTTGGGGCAATTCTTCGGGCCACCGTTCCTTTGCTTCCTCCAACTTTTTCTTTAGTGAGCTCTTGAGAGTTTTGTTCACAGCTTCGACCTGGCCATTCGCTTGAGGGTGGGCCACTGATGAAAAACTCTTTATTATACCGTTCTTCTCACAAAAATTGGTGAATAGGTCGCAATCGAACTGAGTTTCGTTGTCGGATACGATCTTCCATGGTACTCCATATCGGCACACGATGCTCTTTACAACGAAATCAAGGATTTTCTTTGAAGTTATAGTTTCCAATGGTTCAGCCTCCGTCCATTTTGTGAAGTAATCCACGACGACTACAACATATTTTACTCCGCCTTTGCCAGTCGGGAGAGAGCCTATGAGGTCGATGCCCCATACTGCAAAAGGCCATGGGGATGTCAACATGGTCAGCTCGGATGGTGGAGCTCGGGGCATCGTGGCGAATCTCTGGCATTTGTCGCATTTCTTCACATACTCGAAAGAATCCGCTTTAATGGTTGGCCAGAAATATGCCTGGCGTATGATCTTCTTGGACAGGCTGTGCCCCCCAGTGTGATCTCCGCAGAACCCTTCATGAATTTCTTCGATGATTTTCTTAGCCTCGGGAGGGGTTACGCACCTGAGTAACGGCATGGAATATCCCCTTCGGTACAGCCTTCCATCCAAAATTGTGTAACGGGGAAGTTGGTACATCAACTTTCGAGCTTGGTTCCGATCTTTTGGAAGAACTCCGTTTTCGAGATAATACACACATCATCCTCTTCTGGCTCGTTTATGCTAGGTGCTGATAGGTGTTCTATGGGTACAACATTCAGCTCTTCATTTTCGGTGGATGTGGCGAGTCGAGCTAAGGCATCTGCATTTGAGTTCCGTTCTCGGGGGACTTGTTCGATTGCATAAAACTCAAAATACTCTAATGCAGATTTTTCCTTCTCCAGGTAAGCTGCCATTCTTGTGCCTCGAGCCTGGTATTCTCCCAAGATTTGATTAACCACGAGTTGGGAGTCATTGTAGCAATGTATAGCTTTAGCCTTGAGCTCCTTTGCTATTCGTAGTCCCGCGAGTAGAGCCTCGTACTCTGTTAGGAACGAGTTTCCTAATACGCAGCGGAAATGTGGTGTGGTTGGCCCAGTGTACAACAAAAATTTTGTAACATATTTAAACTACCTTTAAATATGCGGATCCATTAATATACATACATTAATCATAAGCAAGATAGTGATAGAAATCATACCTCTTGAAGCCTATCAAGTGTCCTTGCTATCTTCTCGTATTTAGAACGATCTTCCTATCCAAGCCGCTCCCACGTACTCACACCAAGTTCTTCCAAAGCGTTCTCTACACCTCAAGAAATGTGTGGGCACTTAGAGAATGAAGGATAATTTATTTGCGATTCTTCTTGATGTACTCAACACATGAGATCAAGAGAATATGCCTGAGAATTGGTTCTTTATTTTCAGGGAGAGAGAAAACTATCGTTCTATTTTTCACAGAGCGAATTATCTGAGTTGTCTCACACTCACTTCTCTTATTTTGAATAATAATCTGATCAGTCTTACTTAACAGAAAATATTCAAAATTTAAAAAATAAATCTATAACCATTTTACAATTTACTTTTTAATTAATTAATTATTCCATTAGTGAAAAAATCCAAAAACCAATTTTTTGAATTATCCATTAATTAATTAATTAATTAAATAAATAAAATTGAAAACCCCATCCCTGAAAAATACTGTCCTACACGCCACACACAGTCCTGGACTGTGTGTGAACGTGGAGCTTCCTAATTTCTAGGGATATTGGTTTTTCAAATTTTATTTAATTATTTATTCAAATTTCTTTGTCAGATAAGATCTAACAACCTGATAGCTAATTCAAATTTGAATTCAAATTAATTATCTTTTTAATTAATTATCAAATATAATTAATTATTTGAATAAATATCAATCTTTTAAATTCAAATCCAATTTGAACTTATCAGATTATTTTCTCCCACTCAAATAAAGATATTTAATTAATTCTACTAATTAATTAAACCCAAAATTTTCGAAAATAAATATTTAATTAATCATAATTTCGAAAATTACAATTAATTAATTATTTAATTAAATTTCGAAATTTAATTTAATTATTTAATATAATTTCGAAAATTATATAATAATTAAATATTAATTAATTTTGTTAACTACAACTAATTTGTAATTAATTAATTAATCACTATTATCATATAATTGCATATTTGGCCTGAAGAACAAAATTCTTCTTAAATATGTCTTTAAACTATTTTCCCTTCATATCAACTCTTACCTTGAACAGTGTTGATAGAGCCGCTATGGGAACCTATGGACCTATAATTCCAAGCTCCAATAAATTTGAGATTATTAATTAAACTCTTTAATTAAATAATCTTAATTTATTAATCTCATGATTATTCCACTATAAATATGAGATTGAACTCTTGTAATTATAGACATTTCATTTACTGAGTACTTTATAATCATAAAGCGTCCATTGATTTAATCATTTCATACAACTTGACCCTCTAATAATGGTTCATAATTAATCGGGAATAAAATTACCATTTTACCCTTTTAATTATGTGTTGTTTCCTTAAGTACCATTGACTATACTAGTGAAGGTTAATTCATAACTAAATTATGAATTTGAGCTCAATAACCTTTCAGTCCCAAAAGTCAACCCTTAAGAGAACCATCATTCAATCTCTTGCGAGAAGGTATAGATTCCATATCTGTATACTATGTCCCCAACCATCTATATTAATGAGTTCCCAAAACAAAAGTTTCTAGCGTGATCATTCTGACAGACCCTAACAAGTGAATCAAAGAACTCATATAATATAAACAGGAGTTCATAGTAACTTCAGGATTAAGATCAATTTGTATATGATCATCAGTTGATACATTTAATTAATACTTCGAAACGGTATTTAACTAAGTATTAATAAACATATCTGGTCCAGTTCTATATATTCTCAATATATAAAGCACCTCCACTAAAGTGTCCTATCACACTAGTGATCCGGATCTAGATCACATGTATTCATAATACTAGTGGACCGTACTTGCAATAATTAATCTAAAGATTCCATAACTTTATTTTACTGCGAACTATTCAAGTTCATTTATCTCAAACACAATCCTCTCGTACTAATACGTGTTTGAGATTACATACTTGAACTTAGGAATTTTCCTGATATTTACATAATATTATCATAGAATAATATAGTCCATAAAATATATGCATAACAAATTCAATTTATGTATTTATTTCATAAAACAATGTCTACTACATATGCTTTCAGGGCACATTTCCAACATACTCGGCCTCATTATTCAATGCTTTAAAGCCAAATCTTAAAGCGGAGTGAAATTTACTCCCTGCGGGGGTGATCAGAATAACCCCTGCCCCTGCTCCATTTTCATTTGACGAGCCGTCGACGTAAAGTTTCCATAGCTCGTGGGCCGTGGTTATTACCTCGTCGTCGGCTATTCCAGTACATTCCACTATAAAGTTTGCCAGTGCCTGTGCCTTAATGGTCGTCCTCGGGTGGTAGGTGATCTCGAACTGTCCGAGCTCAACAGCCCATTTAAGAAGTCGACCTGAAGCCTCTGGTTTGGATAGGACTTGCCTAAGTGGCTGATCAGTCAGTACATGAATGGGATGTGCCTGAAAGTAAGGGCGGAGTTTACGGGATGAATGAACTAAACTGAGCGTGAGTTTCTCCATCAGTGGATACCTTGACTCTGCCCCCAGTAATCTTTTACTGATGTAGTAAATGGGTCTCTGCACCCTCTCTTCTTCTCGAATGAGCACTGCGCTTATCGCATGTTCGGTGGTTGAGAGGTATAGGTACAATACTTCTCCCATTTCAGGTTTTGATAGGATGGGCGGTTCCGCTAGGTGCTGTTTGAGCTCCTGAAAGGCCAGCTCGCATTCCTCTGTCCATTCAAATTTCTTACCTCCTCTCAGTAAGTTGAAAAATGGAAGACCACGATCCGTAGATTTCGAGATGAATTTTCTTAGGGTCGCCATCCTGCCAGTTAGACTTTGGACATCCTTGTGCCTTCGAGGCGAGGGCATGTCAATCAGGGCCTTGATCTTGTCGGGATTAGCCTCGATTCCACGGGAGTTCACAATAAAGCCCAGAAATTTTCCTGAAGATACCCCAAAAGTGCACTTCTGAGGATTTAGCTTCATGTTATACTTTTTGAGCACGCCGAAGCACTCTTCGAGGTCATCAACATGGTTCTTGTTGAGTTGAGACTTTACAAGCATGTCATCAGCATAAACCTCCATGTTGTTCCCAATTTGTTCCGAAAACATCATGTTTACGAGCCGCTGGTATGTGGCTCCAGCATTCTTGAGCCCGAATGGCATGACATTATAACAATATAGCCCTTTATCCGTGATGAAACTCGTATGTTCTTGGTCTGGGGCGTGCATGGGAATCTGGTTATAATTGGAATAGGCATCCATGAACGATATCAGGCCATGCCCCGCTGTGGCATCCACGAGCTGGTCAATCCTTGGTAACGGAAAACAGTCTTTTGGGCAAGCTTTGTTGAGATCTGAGTAGTCAATACAGGTTCTCCACGTCCCATTGGGCTTTGGGACCAACACCGGATTGGCTACCCAGTCAGGGTAAAAGGCGTCCCTAATGAAATGGTTTGGCTTTAACCTGTCAACCTCCTCCTTCAGTGCTTTCTTTCTGTTTTCATCCAGCTGCCTTTGCTTTTGTTGCTTTGGGGGAAAGCTTTTGTCTATGTTTAGAGCATGGCTTGCTACATTCGGGCTTATCCCCACCATGTCGGAATGCGACCATGCGAAGACATCCTGGTTTTTCTTTAGAAAGAAAATTAATTGCTATTTTGTCTCATCTGGGAGGTGTTTCCCGACCTTCACCTTTCTCAAGGGTTCAACTTCCTCGAGCTAAATTTCTTTGAGCTCCTCTAGAGGTTCGAGGTCAACTTTCTCCTCAATCCTCGGATCAATCTCCTCGTCGATTTCTAAGACCGTTCCATCTTTATTTTGTATGATAACGAGTGCCTGAGCGCTCGTTTGCTTCTTTCCCCTCAAAGAGATGCTATAGCACTCCCTCCCTGCCAGTTGGTCCCCTTTTAATGTCCCGACTCCGCTAGGGGTCGGGAACTTAAGGGCCAGATGCCTTACTGATGAAACTGCCCCCAGCCTGACCAGGGCGGGTCTCCCGAGCAGTACATTGTAGGCAGATGGCAAGTCTACCACCACGAACTCCATTATCTTGGTCACCGAGACTGGATAGTCTCCCAAGGTCACGGGGAGCTCAATGGATCCCATGCAGGCAGTTCCTTCTCCTGAAAAGCCGTACAAAGTAGTTGCACATGCCTTCAGACCGCGAAGGGAGAGTCCCATTTTCTCGAGGGTTGCTTTGTAAAGAATGTTGACTGAGCTCCCATTATCTATGAGAACTCGGTGGACTCTTTTGTTGGCAAGCTGAAGAGTAATAACCAGCGGATCATGATGTGGGAACTGAACATGGGAGGCGTCCTCCTCAGTGAAGGTTATGGGTTGTGATTCAATCCTCTGGCTTTTAGGTGCCCTAGGTTCGGGTTCATAAGGAGACCCGTCCCCTGTTGACGCCATTTTTCGTCAAACAGTGAAAGAAGAGCACATAAACAATAGTTGATAATGGCCAATTGAAATAAAACAATGTAAACACATGATTTTTACGTGGTTCAGCAGTTAAATCTGCCTAGTCCACGAGTCTTTGTTATTAAACTCAAGATTATCTCTAGGAATTCTTCAAGAATGAATTCTCCAGAGTTTTCTCTCAAGGATCAGAATTTCGGTCCTTTACAATGGTGCATGACCTCTCTATTTATAGAGAAGGCTGCAGAATACTATCCCACATATTTTGGGTAGTTACTTTTTTTGTATAAATAAAATAAATGGCTTTAAATGCCTATAATCAGATATAAAAGGAAACGTCCCCTGAAGACCAGGAGACGTATAACTGACCAAATAATATCCCACGATTCTAGGGGATTTACAATAATAAATGAGGATTACATCTCATATTTATAACACTTGTAGATATTCAAGGTGGTTATCGCGTATCTCTAAGGCTTTGGCTTCCCAGGTTTCCCGTCATCTATCAAGCTAGAAACATCTCCCGAGGCCACATGGCTTTCGAGATCGTATGTGCGTCGAGCTCAGGACCCCTGATCCGAAGTCGTCCCTGAAGATGAGTGTGTTCCCGGAGCTATCTTTCAAGATCATGAATACTTCGAGGTCACCATACTCGAGGTCGTCTATATCATGCAAGCTCGACATACAATCCTGGAGCATGTTTCCAACCTTGTGAGTCAACTTATTTGCGAATCCAACTTTCGAGGTCATAATTAACATAACTCGAAATCTGGGTGTAACAGTGAATGCATGATTAGTGTTTACATTGGGAAGTTACCACATATTAATTATTTATTCTTTCAATAATATTTTATTATTTATTTTAAATAAATCCATAATATTTTATTAAGAATGTGAAAGGTTGCATTATTTCTTCATAACACACACTATAAATATATTCCCATATAACCCAAACCTATTGTCCTATTTTTTTTTTAAAAAAAAAAACCAAGTTTTACAAACATTCAACTACCATGTCTATCATCAACATATCAGATTCAACCTATTCAAAGAATGAAGATAACTCTTCACCCTTTGATTCTAAAGATGATGAAGTAAATTCTCCATTGAAGAAGATCAAGGTTGAGAAGTTTGACAATGATGCAAAGTCTCAATTGAAGAATATCAAGACTGAGAAGTTTAGCGGTGGTGAGAAAGATGTGAATCCACTTGATGCTCAACTAGAGTACAATCCAAATGTAATATATTTCGATATTATGTTAAATTTTTTTAATGAAAATATCAGTCGTCTACTTGAATTGAAGAACAACATGGATGAATTTGTTCGAGAGATGACAAGATGCACTTTTGCGATGCAAACTCTGCATGAATCAGTGGCCAACTATTTTGATGCAGAGAGGAAAAAGAACGAGGTGTGGGAGAAATATTTGAAGGAGAAGGAGAAGAAGATGGCAATTTCTAAAATGCTTCAAGTGTTTTTTTTTTGTTTTGTTTTAAATTTATTGTTTCTATGTGTTTCCTTAGGTCTTACTATAATATTTTTATTCTATTATGTTTTAATTTTTTTATGGACATTTTCTTATGAGGATTTGTTATGAAAAGAATTTTTTTTTTTGTTGGGTCTTCAGATAAAAACTTATTATTATTTATTTATTAATAATGTTAATAATTTTGTTGGAGTGAAATTGTCCAATTTTTTTTTTAAATTAATGCCGAAATTGTATATTAATTTTCGGTTTTCAATGTAAAATTTTAATTAAAAATTAACAATTTACCATTAAGCAATCTCTAAATTAATGGATTTTATAAATTACCTAAGCAATTATATTAAATGAATAAGATTCCTTATTGGGCAATATAGGACTAATGAATAAATATCTAATTTAAAAATAGCATAATTTGATTTTCCCAAGAGAATACAAAGAGATGCTTCTTTTAAAAAATCAAAATAGTTTTTTAATGCTAGCCGATTTTTTTTTAATTAGTACATGCCGAAAATAATGATTTAAAAAAAGTTTCAATTAAAAAATATATTTTCAAGGTAAAGAATATCAATAGTTATTGGTTATGATGTAATCTTATCAATAAATGCTCTTTTATTGATAGTAAATAATTTGAAAAGTTGTATTGTTCTGTAGTTTATGGAAAAAATAAAATTAATTAAGTTAACATTTTCTGGGAAAAAAATGAAGAGTTGTATTGATTCATTTTACCTATAATCAAAGTACTTTGGCATAAAACAAAGTTGTTTTTCTTTTTCTTTTTAAATTTGTATTTTATACTGTAATATGAAAATATTTATTTCTTATTTTTGTTTTGATGTTCTATTATTGTTAGAAAAACCAATAGTCATCCATTATTTTAGGGTACATAAAAAATCATTAATTAGTTGTGATTTCCAATATAAGATTTAAATAATAAAATCTCAAATTTGAAATAATAATTTCGAAATTAAAATTTAATACATTAAAGAAATTAAAAAAAAATATTTCAATTAGTTCATTGGAAATTACATATACTTGCACCAAATGATATTTAAAATGCTACATTGGAAATTAAACAAACTTATTTCGATCAACAATATAAAAATACAAAAGTAAACCAAATTACTACTCCACATCTCCCTCTTATTGATTACATTGCTACTATCAATGATATCTTGATTATGGTCTTCAGATATTTGAGATGCTTCACATAGTTGTTGTACAAAACAATAAATAAATAAAATTAGATAAACATATATCAACCAGATAATGTTTCATACTGTAAAATTATGAAATTAATTAAGATATACCAACCAGATAACGACGAAGTTGATGGATAATATTATTTGAACCATTTAACCTATCTCTAGATTCAAGGATCTTTGTAACCAAAATATTTTGCAAACCAACAACCATTGTGAGCAAAGCATTTACTTTTGCCACCCAACCTGTAAAAAATAAACTAATATAAAATTTCAAAAATAATTAAAATAATAATAATAAAAAAAATAATACATACACATTTTACATGGTCTGGAATTTGAGGTCCCCTTTGTTTACATCTGATGGTATATTAATGGTCATTGCATCACCATCTTCATCAGGTATGACAAAACTCCATGGTGTGATAGGAACATCACGGTCTACCTCATCTACACATACATGGTTTTCGTATTCCTAATTTTTAAATAGAAAAAATATTTTAGAAAAATATAATTAAAGTGTTCTAACATAAACATAAAATGAGATCCCAATCATAGACACATATATAGATATGAAGATATTACCTTACAAAAAGAACAATAAGACTCGCTATGAAGACAACGCTGAGTTCTACTTTCGAACATTGAAGAGGACGACTCCAAACTTTTCATAGGAGATCTATACCGACGAGCGCGATCTAAAAACAATTTTGACCTGATTCGATTAGGAGACAATGAGTTATCATAAAAATTTTGTCACTTCTTTCCAACCCTTCCTTCTAAATCCTTAGATCTACTTCTTTTATTCTTCATCCCCTTCCCCTCTACTCCCATGCGTTTTCTCTCTCTCCCCCTCTATTTTTTCCTCACACTTTTTTTTTCTTCTTTCTCTCCTTCACATGCTCACGAAAATGATGGTGCAATTCTGATTTTTTTTTATGTTTATTTTTTTACTTTGAATGAAGAAGAAGAAGAAGAAGAAGAAGAAGAAGAATAGAGAGTTTAAGAAATGAGTGTGCATTTATTATGAAACCCTAATTTTTAAAATTTTAAATTAATTCAAAACTTGAAAAGAGAGCTTACCTCTTATTGGTTGGAATCACCATTCCTAATGACAAAAAAAAAAAAAAAAAGCCAATTTCGAAATTAATGCAAAAAAAAAAAAAGAATCTATGCAAAAAAAAAAGAATCTTTACTTGTTGGTAACTTGATGTACCAAGTCACCTACATACCATGTCAGCATATTTGCACATTTATCTAGGTACCCATGTGTGGGTAATAACCATTGATAACTTTTCCATATATATATATATGTGTGTTATAGCACACATACACAAAACAACTGCCATTGGGGTAAGTATGGTGTAGTGGAGGAACATGCATGCTTGTCCCTCGATTATGTGTGCACGTCTATAGCACATGATATAGCCCCATAACATGTATGTAATGTATCTATCCCAAAATATGTATATATATTAACTTATACGCAGATATATTATGTAGCTAACTACACGTACAAACTAATTAATCTATCAATGTATACATATGGAAACATAGTGCTATATCTTAAAGAAAATTTGTGCATTTATAGCTCACAATATCATCATCTTAAATATATATGTATTTTATCTCAGCTCACAATATGTCTGTTATGTGTGTGTGTGTGATATCCTTGTTAATAAAGCACTAAAGCGCATTTTAATTGTATTCTATCAACATTTTTGGCAGGGGTACATACTGGACTTATAAATCATGGTCCATACCAGACTTTCCTCTTCCTCTGGTTCTCCTGCTTCTTCAAAAAAACAGTCGCCCTCAAAATATAAAAACAAGATAATAAGAAGAGACCATTGAGTGGTGATGCTAAAGGAAAAAAGGTTATTAAACAAAAAAAAAAAAAGCCAAAATTGGAAAATGTTGATCATATAATTCCATCGCCACAGGTATATTTTCAATTTCATTATTCATTCATTTTATAATATATTTTTATTTAGTTTTGTTTAAATATAGTGTTCTTTAGGTTGCAGCAAATTGATATTTGTTACTTTATGTTTATTTTTGTTTTATTGTTGTGTGTTTAAAGTTACAACAGGTTGTGGCTGGTTGCATTAGGTTGTGGCTGATTGTGGCTGGTTGCATCTGGTTGTGTTTAAAGTTACATTAGGTTGCAACATGTTGATATTAGTTGCTTTATGTTTTTTTTTGTTTTTTTGTTGTGTGTTTAAAGTTGCTAACAGGTTGTGGCTGGTTGCATCAGATTTTGTTTGAAGTTGCATTAGGTTGCAACAGGTTGATATTGGTTGCACTTGGTTGCGGTTGCATGTGGTTGCATCTAGTAGATTGTGGCATCATGAGATTGCATCTAGTTTATTGTATCTAGTTGATTGTGGCAACATGTAATTATTATGTGTTTAAGGTTGCATGTTGTTGTGTTTAAGGTTGCATCATGGCTTTTTTTTCCTATTTTGTTTTCATATTCTAATTTATTTGGTCTATCCTATGTGTCTTTATGCAGTGATAGTGTCATTCACATGTTCTCATTTGTGGAGTACTTTGTTCAAGATAAGGATATTCCAAGTGCAACCCACTGCAACTCCTAATGTGAGTTATCCATATGAATTACGAATGCAACCACATGCAACCTAAAACAACACATGGCTAGTCCAAGTGCAACCCACTGCAACTCCTAATGTGAGTTATCAACACATGGCTAGTTCAAGTGCAACCCAATGCAACTCCTAATGTGAGTTATCCATATGAATTACGAATGCAATCACATGCAACCTAAAGCAACACATAGAAAGCCTGAGTTACCTCTATGCAACCAAATGCAACTAAATACAACCTAAAGTAACCCACATGCAATTTCAAATGGAATCTTACATACACGCCCAATGCAACCATTTGCAACCTTATATACACGCTCATTGAAGCTAATGCAAGCGTAACCTACCCCAATGCAACCCAATGCATATTCAAATGTAACCCAATGCAAAATAAATTATTAAAATTTAACCAAGTGCAACCTCAAATGCAAGCTCAATGCAACTTAAAGCAACTCACTACAATCTCAAATGCAATCTAATGCAACTCAAAATACCTTTAAGTAATTATTTTGTAAATTTAACACAATGCAACTGCCTATAAATTTCAAATGTAACTCCCTGCAATATTGTAATTGTTGCAACAAAAGTTGCACATGTTTCAAAACTGGTTGAAACATACATTGATGAGGTTGCATATATTGCTCTAATTTTGCATCTTATATGCAACCTCAAATGCAAGCTTATTTGAACCTAATGCAGCCAATTTCGCTATCTTAAATGCAAACCCACTGCAACCTATTACAACCTCAATTAGAAAGTCATTGCAACTCCCTTCAACATCAAAAGCATACCCAATATAACAAAATGCAACCTAATGTAATCCAATGCAACCATCGACAACCTCAGATGCAAATCAATAAAGCAACTTTAAATTTCTTAATTGCAAATTGATCAAATATCTTAAGCAACTCAATAAAACATAAAGAAAGTGATCAAAAACAATTGTCTAGATATACAAAATCAACAATGCATATTGATTTGTATCATCTTAGTTTTGTACCAAAACAATTTCTTTGTTTTTTTTAAAAATAAAGCAATAATGAATGAATATGTATCAGTCTTCGATTTTTTATTCTAGGATGAAGTTAGTATCTAATTCCTTATTGGACAATTTCTGCAAATCTTAGCATTTAGGCAATTATAGCAACTTTCTTATTATGCGCATTAATCTTCCTTGTGCAACATAAAAAGCTTATATATAAATTTCAGCAACTTAAACAACCTGATTTAAAAGTAAAGCAACATAAAAAACTTCATGTCATATATGAGCTATCTTAATGCTATTATTTAACATTCATGTATGGAATATGCAACTCATTATGAGTTCTAAAAGTTTTGTTTATTATAAAAACAAGTGTACCATATGAAGAATGCAGACTCTAATTAATATCTTATAGATGTATTAAAGGGTGTTTTTCCAACCTATTTTTGACTCTCTAGTTTTTTGAGGATAGATATCATTTTAAACTAATTTCATGATTAGCTTTGTATTATTACTCTACCTCTCTAGAAACTGCTTCAGTATAACATATATGACATTGTTTTCATTATTTGCTATATAATTACAGAGAACAGCAGCCATGGAAAAATCTCTTAAAGAAAAAGTTAGGATATGTTAGAGGCTTATAACAAGAGGGGTCCATACACTCATACACTAAAGAAACCACAGTATATGATTGAACGTTGATCAAATACTACTAACTGATTTCTTTATTTTTTTTTAGGACTTGTTTGAATCAAGTTTCGACCAAGCTTTTTGAGGCTGGAAATTTGACAAGTTGTTTTAACTGTGTATCCTCTTTAGGATATTAATCATCTTTATGCAACCATATGCAACCAAATGCAATATATAGCAACTTAAAAAGTCTCACATGTAAATTTTAGCATTTAGGCAATTATAGTAACGCCCTTGTTATGCACATTAATCTTCCTTGTGCAACCCAATGCAACATAAAAAACTCATATAAATTTCAGCCACTTAAACTACCTGATTTAAAAGTAAAGCAAAATAAAAAACTTCATTTGCAACTAAAACAACTTGAAAAATCTCATATGCAAATTAAAGCATATTAACATTATAACTTGAACAATGTAACTTTGACATTCTTAACATCCACTGCAAACTAAAGCAAAAAAAGCTTTCTTCCAACCCAAATTTTCAAAATCAGTAAAAACTTTTTAAATCTTAATTTTAACAAATTTAATACCCATATTTGATTAAGAAACCAACTCAAGATAAATAATATCCAACTCAAATTCAATAAAATGAAACCAATATTCAATAACATATTGGATAAATCTTGTTCAAATCTAGATTCTACAATACTTAGATTATGAAAAATCAAATTCAAGTATTTAAATGTTCAAGAGTAATATGAATTTTTTTAGACCCAGATTTACGAGAACAAGAGACATAGATTCATTAGCTTTTCTTCTTCTTCTTCTTGAAACAAAGTTTGGGGACAGTGACAACAAGCTTCCACAGCAACAATAATCCCAACTTCGAACCCACAAAGAAGTTGACCAAGAAAATTAGAGAATGGGTTTCGAATTAGAGAAAGAAGAATGAGAAAGAAAGTAGATATAAAAATAAGGAAATAGAATGAAAATGATTTTCAAAGAAAAGAAAAAAAAAATTGAAATGATATTAAATTAGAGATTACCTTGCAGAGATTCTCACATGTTTAGCATCAGATGTTGGATTGTTTTCTGGTTGCTTCATGAAGATCAACTTCTCTGAGAATGACTCTTGTCGCATTTGGAGGAGATGGTAACTCCATAATTTTCTTCATATCAATTCTTAGAGCATAACATACTTTTGTAAAAAGAAACTTAAAATTTTATGTAAACCGTGTGTTTAAATAAATCTTCTATTTACTGTATTTTTGAATAGAAAGTTCCCAATAACCGTATAAATAAAAAATCCCCAAAAATAATTCTATGCTTTTTTTTAATTATATGCTTGGCCATGTTGCCAAGTTAAATTATTATTATAATTTTTTTTAAGAGTTAAATCTAATTTTAAAAACTTTTGATCTTTCTCCATCTCAAACTCTCTCTCTCACTCATTCTCATATCTATCTACATTTCATTTTTTCTTTTTTCACGTTTTTTGTTTTTTGTTTTATCTGATTTAATTAAGAAAACTATGTTTGTTCTTTTGTTTTTAGTTAAAAGTATTTGTTTTTATTAATTTAAATTAGAGAAAATTATTATTTTATGCCATGTCAACTATTCCGTTATTAAAAAGAATGGAAATTAGTAATAAGGAGTAAATTGCTACTCATTTAAAAATTAAAGGACATAATTACTCGTTTTTAAAGTTTAATGGCTAGTTTGCTTACCCACATATAATTGAAGGGGCAACTACTGAAAGCCCAAAAAATTATATTAGGGACTTAAGTAAAAAAAAATAAAAAATAATTACACATTTTAATTGCTAAAAAAACCCTATCTAATATTTTGATTTAAATACTTAATTTTTGTAACTAATTACTAATTATAATTAAATTTATTTATTTAAATAAAATAAATCTTAATTAGTATTTTATAAGCAAACAAAATAAATTAAAATAAATAATATAGTATCAAGTTACAAGTCATTCATTAAATATTTTTAGTCAATTATTAAATTAATCACAACCCATCAATAACGATGGGTAAATATTTGGCATAATCATTAAGTACTCACATATTTATATAGTATACAATATATATAATAGAGGGTTTGAACCAAGACCTTGGCTAGAAGCTTCAATGTCTCACCACCCCACCTAAGGGTAAGGGATATAGGCAAAAAATGATAACATGATCGACCCAACTTTTATTTGTCAACTTTTAAATTACTATTTTACAGAAAAAATATTAAACCCAAGATGTTTTTTGTAAGTTCTCAATTTTTAAATTTTAGTATTAATATTTTTATCTTTTTACTTAATTTGCATCCTTCAATCTATATTCAATTTTATTTACATTTTTTCGTTATACTAGAATAATTTGATGGCCAAAATTTTGATAATAAAGTTTCAGCTACAACAATTTAAACATTTTTGAGTGAAAAAATATCACATCTAAATCATTTTCTTTTAGAGCACTTACAATATTTGTTTTTTCTTCTATTCTTTAAAATACATCATTAAAACTTTTTTTTTTCCATTTCACATTACACTTTTATATTACACCATATATCAGTTTCTCTATTTTTTTCTCTACATCATTTATATATTCTATTTTTAATATATTTTATTCATTTTAGAAAATAAAATATTTAAATGTAATAGTATCACACACACATATATAAAAAAAAGTTAGAAAAAGAAAACTATTGTGCCTGAAAAACACGAGCTGACATGTCCTATTCGCGGTACAGCTGGGAAGCATTTAATGAAGCTCTCTCTAGTTCCAAGTGTTGGGGTTTTATGCTCTAATTAAAACTCAAATTCTTTGTAGTCTCATTTTATTATCAATAAAATAATAGAAATCATTTTTTGACTTGGTTAATCACTTTGCTCACATGTTTTATTTTCATGATTATTTGTTTAATATAAACTTCTATTAAATCCCGAGCATATAGTTAATCTTATTTATAGTGATGTAATCACAATGGAATATAAATATGATTATATGTTCAAAATAAGTTAGTTCTAAGATTAGTCAGTGCACAAGATTTACACTGACTTGCCAATCTACGATATGATCTACTTACACATTACAGTGTTATGTTCTTTCCAGAATATTAGTAAAGTAGATAAGATCGAATGTATTTGTTACATCGGACATGACCGATATTGACAGTTGATAAGATAAGTAAACATATCGTTATTATCTATTCTAGCCATATCATATAGTTGACCATATGTCAATTCAATCTCAATTCTGAGTGGTTAGTATTCTAATTAATTGTATTATTTGAGTTCTTAGACTTGTTCGTTACCAGCTTACCCTACGGACTAGCCCATACTTACATCTTGGGAACTCAGTAGTATAATTGAGTGGGAGTGTTAATCATAGATATGAACATCTATAGCTTCTAATGAAGAAGTGAAACGATGGTTTCCTTTTAGTTTGGTTCAAGGTGTTAAATGATAGATATCTCATTTTAGTAATTAAATTAGTTTACTGAAATATCATTTACAAGGAAATAAGTGTTTTAAGGATAAAATACAATGAGGGATAAAACAATATTTTAGTCCTATCTCATTGTAGATCGTCTATAGAGGATTGAGTGACAATTATGGTTGTAACAATAGATAATTAATAGCGTATCTATATTTGTTATAGAGCGTTCTATGAATTCAAGAGTGCAATTCCGAGTCTATAGTGAAGTCACGAGGAATTAATAAATTAGTAAATTTATTTGTTAGATTTATGATAACTTATTGGAGCTTGATTTCATAGGCCCATGGTCCCCATTGTACCTTGGATAAAATCATTTAGATAGTCTCAATTAATTGATTTAATTATCAATTAGAATTATCAAAGTTGACCAAGTCAATTTTGGATAGTTTCATAGAGTTGTATAATTTTGAGAAGAAAAGAGAAATTATGACAGATTTATTAATTAAGATAAATTGGAATCTAAATTAATAAATAAGTTTAAATCAAGGTTCAAATTATAAATAATTAATTTGATAAAGGATTTAAATAATTATTTAATTAATTAAATCAATAGAAAATAATACAGACCTTGATTTGAAGTCCAATGGGCTTATAATAAAATGTGAAATATCACGGGCCTAAAGCCCATGATAATTTCGACCTAAGGCTTTAAAATGACAATTATTTTATTTATTTTTTAATTAAATTAAATGGCCTAATTGAGTCTATAAAAGGAATGCTTAGAAAGAAGTCAGAAAGAGAAGTTTGATAAGTCACAAGTCAGATTTTCTGATAGTTTTAGATTCTCTCTAAACACAAGTCATTTTCTAAGCCTCTTTGTTATTTTCTCTTCTTCTCTCTATATCTATCTTATGTGTTGAGAATTGCCCACACTAGTCTAGGGGATTCTAAGGATACATTGGAAGATTGTGAAGAAAATAGAAAATCGGTTCAGTTTCTTGATAATACTCTGCGACAGAGAGGATACAAGAGTTAGAGAAACTGAATGAATGACCCTTTCATTTCGCTGCGTATACTGTAAGTATTCTATTATTTGTTTCTCTTTGAATTCAATTTTAGAAACATGTTTTAGCCTATCTCGTATTAATTTGTTTAATATTAGATATACATGAAAATAAATAAAGATCCTGTTTAAGTTTTCCAACAATTGGCTTCAGAGCATTTGGTAATCTTTATTTTAATGCATGAACATGTTTAAAATTAGATTATTTGATATGTTTGAATAATTGGATGGTTTTCATGTTTTTATGAATCATATTGATTTTATGTGATTTTTAGCAAATTTTAGGTTATTTTGTTGTGTTTTCTATGATATTAATTTTATATATGCTTTATTTTGTGTAAAACATGTTAAAAATTAATTAGAAAATTGTTTTGGTTTGAAAAATTGCACAAAAAATTTTTTTTTCGAAATTTTTTGCCTGGCTGCATGCGCGGGTGCGTGCGCGGGCACCCGCGCGCATGCCATGCGATGAACAGTAACCCATGAACAGTACCACACGTACTATTCATCCATTTTTTTTTTTAAAATTAAAGAAAATTAAAATTGTGGAAATTTATTATTTATAATCAAAACCAAAAATATCTTTTTTGTTTTATCATTTAAAATTGTTTTTTTTAAAATAAGATAGTTTTGTTAGTTGAGATTTAAATAATTAGATATTTTCTACAAAGATTCAAATTCAAATTTAAAAATAGACTAACAACTTAATTTTAAATCTTTTAATATATTAAAATATTAAAATTAAGATATGAGATATTTAAGATATTTTCTTTTAAATTCTTGATATTTTTATTAAATCTTTATTTGAAAATATAAATATCTTTTTATTATATAGTTTTTAATATTTAAATTATTTGAATATTGTTAGTTAGATATTTTTATGGATATTTGAATTTGATTAACCATTTTGAGATATTTTAGGGTTGTTATAAATGGTTAAAATATTAGCTAATAGTTGTAACAACACAATATATTTTTAGAAAATAGTTAAGATATTGATTTTAAAATTGGTTAAATTTTGAAAAATATCATTTTTTTTCAACCAATTTGTACGCCCTGGTTTTCCCACGGGCTGTTTAGCAGGACGATCCTCGGACTAAATCATATTTAGTCCGAGGCTCCCACAGGCCAGAGGCTCTATTTTCAGGACGGGCCTTTCTAGCTCAAGGGGGTCCTGTTTCCAGCTCCCTCTTGTTGCACCAGGAGCTGGGAACAACATCCGGCGACCACTGATGGATCAGCTCGGGTTATGGATTGCTCCGGTAGCGAGCTTCTCAGGAAGCTCTGACCCTATGGGAAGTCAACACGCAAGATAAACGTGCATAATCCTGCCATCACGTGTCCGATATCCCCCTGACTTCTCGGACACGCAGCAGGAACGTGCGTATTCAGACACCCACGGACGAGTTGGGCCGTGCGGCCCATTATCTCCTTCCATACTGATTAGACCACACTTGTGTGTCAGGTTTAGGAATTAATCATGAATATCACAGACTTGATATGACAAATGGTAAGGTCACGGGATGACCTCCCTACCAACTTCCAGGTGCCTTCTCCTATAAATATGGAGACCCTGGGAGTTGATAGGGGTTGGAAAAATAGTCTTGTAAGAACTATATACTTTGTAAACCAATTACCCAGAAAAGATCAATAATATTGACTAGTGGAGTAGAAGGATTTTAACCTTCGAACCACTTAAAAACGTGTCTGGAGTCACCTAGTTCTTTCCACAAAGATTTCATATCTGTGACGGTTCTACTTTTAAGTACTAATCTCTTTCTCTTCTTCTCTTAATTATTTGTTGCAGAAGAACCGCGTCAACAGTTTGGTGCTTTCATTGAGAGCTAGTCCGATTAGTACTACCACAAACATACAACTATGGTGACCACTCGATCCAAACATGGCAACGAGACAGAACAACATGATGGGCAGGAGGCCCGCCATGTTGCCCTCCCTGATGAGCAAGTTCCTGAAGTCCAGCAGAGGCCAGGAAAGCAGCCGGCCGGCCAAGACGACACTGGTAGTTTGGCGCCCCGGCCGCCTAATCCGAATCCATGTTATTACACTGCGGTGGAGATGGAGAATGCTCAGCTGAGGAGCCAGCTAGCAGCAGCTGGTAAGCAAATCCAGGATATTCCGAGTCGACTACCCCTTCTCACAACCAACGGTAACGTTGGAGAGAGGCAAGGCGAGGCTCCTAAGTCTCGCCGAAGTAATCGATCCAGGCATAGCCGTTCGGGTAGACTCCCTGCAGCCAACTCCACCCCTTCAACGCACCATCAAGAGGCGAACTTCAGGGAAATGCCTCAGACCGAACAGCAGTAGTACAGCCGTTCGGTTAGGACCTCAACCCCTAGCTCTCAGCCTTCCTCGAGGACGCCCAGAAGAGATCGAGGGAATTCCCAAAGGAGGGCCGAGGGGATCCGGAGCCGTTAGCCCGTCCCCGAAGAACGTCCAGTTCCTCGTCCAGCTCGCCCAGCGCGAAACCATCAAGCTGGCAGGGCCGAGAGGGCCCCACCAAATTTAGTCCGTCCGGACGGCACTAGGATGGCCTCTCCGGTCAGGCATCCTCCTTCTCCCATCAGATATCCGTCTCCTCAGACCGTCCGAGACATCCCGACCTACGAAAATAGTAGGAGAGACCCGCCATCGGCCGGGCCTTCCCGGCGCAGCATGGTGCCGGGGGAAGGATCAGGTCGGAGCCGCCAAAGACGCACCTTGAGCCTGTCCAGCAGGAGTCACTGGACCGGTAGTGCACGGAGTGATCTTTCGGGAGGAGACCTGCGACAGCGACTAAGTTCAGCACAAAGTCACCATACTACCCAGGGAGGCGACCTTCGAGATCGCCTCAACTCTCACAGAGAGGATCGAGTTAGGGATGGTAGCCAGGCCCGCTCAGTTGGGGTCCGATCCGAAGTACGTAATGGCGGGAATGCCCCAAATGACCTATCTCCAGATAGGAGGGGCAACAACCCGCCTAATATGTACAACAGGTCCGGAGCTGTTGAACAGCCCCGGAATAACCCAGGATCTCAGGACAAAACCCTAGAGCGCTTAACTCAAATGGAGGAGCTGATGAAGAAGCTCCTATCGGAAAAAGAAAAGACGAATATGATTCAGGGGATGAGATGGAGCTCTTCGCCCCCAACATAGTAGCAACGACATACCCTTCTGGCTTTCGTATGCCTCACTTGTCAAAGTTCAACGGGGATGGAGACCCATCTGACCACTTAGGGATGTTCAACACCCTAATGATGGCTCATAACATCGGGCCAGAGCTTCGTTGCTTGATCTTTCCTTCCACCCTAACTGGACCTGCCAGGCAGTGGTTCAAACAAAGTAAAAGACAGTCAATCAGCTCCTGGAAGAACTTTTCGGTTGACTTCAAGAGGGCATTCCACGCCTCTCAGGCCGCCAGGGTCCAGGCCGACTCCCTAGCTAACGTGAGACAGCAACCTGGAGAAACGCTAAAAGCCTACTTGAGCAGATTTGCGAATGTCGCTGTTCGGGCCAGAGACGCCGACGACAGCTCCAAACTCATGGCTATGAGGACCGGGATCCTAGTAGGTGGAGATCTGTGGAAGGATATTCAAAGGAGGGGGGTCAGCTCAGTTAGTGAATTCCTTAACAGAGCCCAAGAGTGGATAAACTTGGAAGAAGCTGAAGCTTCAGCCGCGGGGACCAGCCAGGTCCTCGAGAAGCCCGCTGGGACGGGAACAGAGATCGTAGTAGCGACTCCCGACGTCACGCAGAGTAACCAGCCCGGTGGCGGAAAAAGAAAAGGGAATGGTGAAAACATCCAGCACGGTCAAAAGAAGAATAAGTCCGTGGATAAATTCAAGCCCGTGTTCACAACGTATACCGAGCTCACCCAAACCAGAGAGAATATTTTCCTGGCCAACGCTACGCGAGTCCCCTGGAAAAGACTGGAGCCAATAAAGCACCCTAAGGGAAAGAGAGACGCTTCCAAATTCTGCCGTTTTCATAACGACGTCGGGCACAATACCGACGACTGCAGGTACCTCAAAGATGAAATCGAGACTCTCATCCGAGCAGGTCCGTTGGCGCAATACTCGCGAAACAGGGTCCCGACAAGTCGACCCGCTCCGGAGATCCCAGCCAGTCAACCTAGACCTCGAGTAGATCAGGACGTCCTTCCCCCCGTGGTCGAGGGAGAGATTTCCACCATCTCTGGAGGACCACACATGGCTGGCACGAGCAGAGGCGCCCAGAAGAGGTACATAAATGAGTTGAAGACCCACAATGGAGGGGAGTTCGTCCCGGAACAGCGTCAATCAAAACAACAAAGATTAGAGAAACAACCGATCACTTTCACGGAGGAAGACGCGAGACATGTCCAATTCCCTCATAACGATCCCTTGGTCGTAGCAGTCCAGCTCGCCAACCGGAGAGTAAGGAGAGTGTTAGTGGACAATGGGAGCTCGATGAACCTCCTATTCCGTTCCACCTTAGAAAAAATGGGTCTGACCGTCTCCGAGCTGAAGGCAACCTCGATGATGCTATATAGTTTTTCAGGAGAAGGGTCAGCAGCGATAGGAATGATTGAGCTGGTGATCACCCTAGGGGACGAGTCCCGAATAGTGTCCAAACTACTCGAATTCGTAGTCATTGACTGCTCCGCCGCCTACAATGCAATTTTGGGCCGACCTACGCTCGTTGCTTTCGAAGCTATGACGTCCGTCCGGCACCTCGCCATGAAGTTCCCTACTTCAACAGGGGTCTGCACTATCAAGGGCGATCAGCTCGCTGCCAGGGAATGCTACAGCATTTCCATGAAGGGAAAATCTAAGCCCGGGCAGGTGACGATGGCCATTCAGGATGAAGAGGAATCACAGGGACCCAAGGCGGCCCCTGAGATTGAAAAACCTCGGGTTTCCGAAGACGAAAAGCTCGCCCTAAGTGAGGACATTGACCCCCGAGTAGGCGAGGACAGGTCCGAGCTCCAAGCTATTGAAGATCTCGAGGAGGTAGGCATCGATGAACAAAACCCGTCACGGGCGGTTAAGCTCGGAAAGAACCTCTGCGATAGAAGAAAGGCGGAACTGACTGCGTTTCTGAAAAAGAACCTGGACGTATTCGCATGGTCGCACGAGGACATGATAGGGATCAGTCCAAGCGTAATCATGCACACGCTCCACCTAGACAAAAGCGTCCCTGCCAAGTCTCAAAAGCAGAGGCGATTAGGGACGACCCGAGCCGAAGCCCTTGAAGAAGAAGTGGCCCGGCTCAAAAAATGTGGCTTTATCCGCGAAGCCAGATTTCCCATTTGGGTTGCCAATCCCGTATTAGTTCCAAAACCCAATGGGAAATGGCGGACCTGTATCGACTTTTCCGACCTGAATAAAGCCTGCCCCAAGGATTGTTTTCCGTTGCCGAGGATCGATCAACTGGTGGATGCCACGGCGGGGCATGAGCTCATGTCCTTCATGGACGCGTACTCGGGCTACAATCAGATCACGATGAATCCAGCAGACCAGGATCATACCAGCTTCATGACCCCGATTAATGTCTATTGCTATAAGGTCATGCCGTTCGGTCTTAAGAATGCCGGGGCTACCTACCAAAGGCTGGTAAATAGAATGTTCGCGGATCAGATCGGGAAAAACATGGAAGTGTACGTCGATGATATGCTTGTCAAGTCAAAGATTGCCGGCAACCACGTCACCGATCTGGAAGAATGCTTTAACATACTGCGAGAATATGGCATGAGGCTCAATCCTCAGAAGTGCACTTTCGGTGTCGCATCGGGGAAATTCTTGGGTTTCATAGTCAATACCCGAGGAATCGAGGCAAACCCCAACAAGATCAGGTCACTACTCGAGCTTCCTTCCCCCAGGTCGCGGAAAGATGTCCAAGGCCTCACAGGAAGGGTGGCAGCACTGAACCGGTTCATTTCCAAATCGACCGACAAGTGTTTACCTTTCTACAACCTGCTCCGGGGAAACAAGAAGTTCGAATGGACAGTGGAGTGTGAAAGCGCATTCCTCGACCTTAAAACGCACCTGGATGAGCCACCTGTGCTGTCAAAGCCCAAGGTAGGAGAACCTCTTTTCCTCTACATGGCCGTCACTGAGGATGCAGCTAGTGCTGTTCTGGTGCGAGAAGAGGACCAGGCTCAGAAACCGGTTTATTACATCAGCAAGAGACTCCTCGGAGCTAAGTCAAGGTACCCGTTGATGGAAAAACTGGCGTTCTGCCTAATCACGGCCTCGCGAAAACTCAGGCCATACTTCCAGTCCCACTCTGTACACGTCATGACCGATCAGCCTCTAAGGCAGGTTTTGCAAAAGCCTGAAGCCTCGGGACGCTTGCTAAAGTGGGCGGTCGAACTCAGTCAGTTCGAGATTTTCTATACTCCCCGAACTACCATAAAAAGTCAAGCCTTGGCCGACTTCGTGGCAGAATGCGCGGGATTCCATGAGATCCCATCGGAAGACTCACATCAGCTCACCTCCTCAGATTCATCGTGGAGGATCTTCGTTGATGGCTCATCTAACGAGAACGGCTCCGGGGCCGGAATCATTCTGATATCCCCAGAGGGGCATAGATTCCACTCGGCGCTGAGGTTCGGGTTCAAGGCGTCTAACAACGAGGCAGAGTACGAGGCCTTGTTAGCTGGACTTATGATAGCCAGCGAGCTAAAGGCAAGCTCTGTCCAATGCTTTAGCGACTCCCAGCTCGTGGTGAATCAGGTCCTAGGCGAGTATCAGGCGCGGGGTCCCAAGATGGCCTCCTATTTGGCTAAGGTAAAATCCGAACTGTCTACGTTTGGGCAAGGGTCGATCGAACAGATACCTCGGGAGCAGAATGCCAATGCAGATGCTCTCGCCAAGCTCGCCACCTCGGGAGAGACAGAAACCCTGGGGTTGGTGCCAGTTGAGTTCTTGGACAAGCCCAGCATAGACGGAGATCGAGCAGATATTGGGATGATTGACATCAGGCCGACCTGGATGACTCCCATTGTTGAGTACCTCGTCGAGGGCAAGTTACTCGAAGGGCGCAACGATGCACGGCGAGTCCTTTATCAAGCTCCGAGATATACGCTAGTCGAGGGGGTGTTGTACCGACGTGGGCATTCCTTACCCCTCCTCCGGTGCGTTCTTCCAAGTGAAGCGAAGGCCATCCTGCAAGAAGTTCATGACGGATTCTGCGGAGATCACACTGGGGGGCAAAGCCTGGCCTTGAAGATCCTTCGGCAGGGTTATTACTGGCCGACTCTGTCCAAAGACTCGATCTCATATGTAAAAAAGTGCGACAAGTGTCAGCGGTTCGCCGCGGTTGCCCGGGCTCTTCCGACCGAGCTAAAAATGATCTCGTCTCCTTGGCCCTTCGCCATTTGGGGGATAGATCTAATAGGCGCCCTGCCCACCAGAAAGGGCGGGGTCCGTTACGCCGTGGTAGCCATTGACTACTTCACCAAGTGGGCCGAAGCAGAGCCGTTGGCGACAATAACATCGAAAAAGGTGCTAGACTTCGTGGTTAAGAGCATCATATGTCGATTTGGCCTACTCAAAAATATCGTCTTCGACAATGGCACTCGATTTGACAGCGACCTGTTCACCGAATTTTGTGAAAGGCACGGAATTGTGAAAAGCTTCTCGTCCGTGGCCTATCCCCAGGCGAACGGCCAGGTCGAGGCTGTCAATAAAACTCTGAAGGCAAGCCTCAAGAAGAGGCTAGATGAGGCAAAGGGGATCTGGCCAGAACAGCTCCCCCAAGTTCTGTGGGCCTATAGGACCTCACATCGGACTCCCACGGGCCACACTCCTTTCTCCCTAACCTTTGGAAGTGAAGCAGTCCTCCCCGTGGAGGTGAAGGTCCTGTCGCACAGGGTCCGGTCCTACGACCAAGACGAGAACCGCGAGCTCCTATGCCACTCCTTAGACTTAATGGATGAAAGGTGAGAGGATTCACAACTCCAGCTCGCCCATTATCAACAAAAAATCACTCGCTACTTCAACACTAAGGTCAAAAGACGTGCCTTTAACGTCGGTGATTTGGTCTTGAGGAGAGTTTTCCTGGCCGGGAAAGATCCCAAAGATGGGGTTTTGGGACCAAGCTGGGAAGGACCATACCAGGTCATCGAAATCATCAAAGAGGGAACTTATAAGTTAGCTCGACTTGGTGGAGGGGCGGTCCCACGGACTTGGAATGCTATCCACCTAAAGAAATATTATCAATGAACATTTGTAAGGCCTAGAAGGTCACCTTCCATGTATAAATAAAAATCAAATGTCTCTCGTTATTTGCAAGTGTAATTTTAAAGTAACAACGAAAGACCCTTTCCCAGTTACTTGGGGGGCATATGGTACCTGGATATATCTAGGTCTCCTTAACGACTTAGGTGTTAATTTTTATCTACGGATAAGAGTTATCACAAACTAAGTCCTATCCTGGTCTTAACCAGGTCAGAAAACTTAGAAGTAGTTAACTAAAATTTGTTGACCGTGGTTCTTCTTTAAAAGAGCCCGGGATACGGATAAAAGTTGACGCGAACTAAGTTTTTTCAAAATAAGTTCCTGGTCTTAACCAGGTCAGAAAACTTAGAAGTAGTTAACTAAAATTTGTTGACCGTGGTTCTTCTTTAAAAGAGCCCGGGATACGGATAAAAGTTGACGCGAACTAAGTTTTTTCAAAATAAGTTCCTGGTCTTAACCAGGTCAGAAAACTTAGAAGTAGTTAACTAAAATTTGTTGACCGTGGTTCTTCTTTAAAAGAGCTCGGGATACGGATAAAAGTTGACGCGAACTAAGTTTTTTCAAAATAAGTTCCTGGTCTTAACCAGGTCATAAAACTTAGAAGTAGTTAACTAAAATTTGTTGACCGTGGTTCTTCTTTAAAAGAGCCGGGATACGGATAAAAGTTGACGCGAACTAAGTTTTTTCAAAATAAGTTCCTGGTCTTAACCAGGTCATAAAACTTAGAAGTTAACAAAAATGTGTTGACCGTGGTTATTCTTTAAAGAGCCCGGGATACGGATAAAAGTTGACCCGAACTAAGTTTTTTCAAAATAAGTTCCTGGTCTTAACCAGGTCAGAAAACTTAGAAGTAGTTAACTAAAATTTGTTGACCGTGGTTCTTCTTTAAAAGAGCCCGGGATATGGATAAAAGTTGACGCGAACTAAGTTTTTTCAAAATAAGTTCCTGGTCTTAACCAGGTCAGAAAACTTAGAAGTAGTTAACTAAAATTTGTTGACCGTGGTTCTTCTTTAAAAGAGCTCGGGATACGGATAAAAGTTGATGCGAACTAAGTTTTTTCAAAATAAGTTCCTGGTCTTAACCAGGTCATAAAACTTAGAAGTAGTTAACTAAAATTTGTTGACCGTGGTTCTTCTTTAAAAGAGCCGAGATACGGATAAAAGTTGACGCGAACTAAGTTTTTTCAAAATAAGTTCCTGGTCTTAACCAGGTCATAAAACTTAGAAGTTAACAAAAATGTGTTGACCGTGGTTATTCTTTAAAGAGCCCGGGATACGGATAAAAGTTGACCCGAACTAAGTTTTTTCAAAATAAGTTCCTGGTCTTAACCAGGTCATAAAACTTAGAAGTTAACAAAAATTTGTTGACCGTGGTTATTCTTTAAAGAGCCCGGGATACGGATAAAAGTTAACCCGAACTAAGTTTTTTCAAAATAAGTTCCTGGTCTTAACCAGGTCATAAAACTTAGAAGTTAACAAAAATTTGTTGACCGTGGTTATTCTTTAAAGAGCCCGGGATACGGATAAAGTTAACTCGAACTAAGTTCATAAAAATAAAGAGATGAATTCTGACCAAATGCATAAAAATATATATGTAAAACTGGTTGAGCAAATTATCTCGAGGCGGAAACGCCTCACATAAAAAAGAGAATTACAATAAAAAAGTGTTCAAAATACGTAAACGAGAAGCGTCCTAAGCCCCATCAGCTGGCCCTTTGGAGGTCGCGGTCTCGCCCTGCTCCGCCGCGGCAGAGGCCTCTCCAGTCTCCGATGGAGGAGCCTCCTTATTCAGGCGGGCTTGAAGCTGCGGCAACAAGAACGCCCAGAGGTCTGGCGGCATGAAGGAAAAGTCCGCGTCCGGATTGTGGGACCAGCAGTGATAGAACAGGTCCTGTAAGGACTGCTCCGACACGACCCGCTCGTCTTTCAGGGCGGCCTGGGAGGCCTGGACTTCGGCCTTCGCCGCCTCAAGATCTGTCCGCGATGCGGCCAGGGAGTTTTTAAGCTCTAGGTTCTTGGAGCGAAGCTTCTCTAGCTCGGATGCGGCCAGGGAGTGTTTAAGCTCTTGGTTCTCCGAGCGGATCTTCTCTAGCTCGGCTTTAGAGGCCGCCAGAGCGTCTCTCGCCTCCTGAGACTCCTGGAGGGCGGTCTGGCGATCAGCTTCCAAACCCTCGAGCTGGGCCTTGGTCCTAGCAATGCCTCTATAGGCGGCAGCCATGCCCTGCAAGAAAAGAATGATAAATTAGCAAACTGGAAGGAAAAAGGCAGCGGGTGAGTGTTAAAGCCTTAAAAGAAAGGGGCACTTTACCGTTAAGGTCATGTCCATCGCAGACTCTATAACTCGGACCGGGCTTGTTGTTTCGATGGCCCGGAGCTCCTTCTCCCTGATATTGTAATAGTGGCTGACGGCGTAGCTAGCCGACTCATACACCGTCCCCCGGAATGCTTCGGGCATCTTCTCCAGAGCCCGGGGGTCGACCGGGATACGCACGTCCGGGGCTGCCGCGGCCAGATTCCCGACCTCTATTACCCCGTCCTGGGCGGCCAGTGGAGATCGTTGGGTTGGCGGGTGCATGAGCCCTGTCCTAGCGACAGGGAGGTTCGCCCCCGCGACCTGGGATGGCGGGGCTTTCTCCTTCTCCTTAGCCGGGGATTTGGTGGAGGCCCCGGCCGAGCTCTTGGACTCGTGAAGCCTCTTTAACCTCGGCCCTGCTGGGGGATTCCCACCGAACACAACGCCCCGCAGACTATTCCCGGGCTGAGACATCTCTTCTGCCAAGAACAAAAAACATGGTTATTAGCAATCATGCAGAAATAAAGACAAAAGGTCCAAAGGCAATAAGAAAGAAAATACTAAGGGAACCCTACCCCCCGAGCTGGAAGAGCCTAGGACGATTATCTCGCGAACTGGCGAAGGTTCTAGGTCCGTTTCTGAATCGGGGCTGGACTCTTCTACGTACTGCCTAATCCCCGGAGCATAGATGCCCCTCTGGAGCGCAGGCCACGTGCGTAAATTGGTCCCGTACTCCTAAAAAATGACCGACCTAAAGGCTAGGGTATTATCTACTACTACGGTACCCTTAGGCCGACTCTCTTGGTTGTCCAGCACGAGCTGGTCAACGCAGTGGAGCAGGAGCGTGTCCAGGTCCGGATTCCTTGGGTGACGAT
Source organism: Humulus lupulus (assembly GCF_963169125.1). NCBI lineage: Eukaryota > Viridiplantae > Streptophyta > Magnoliopsida > Rosales > Cannabaceae > Humulus > Humulus lupulus. Next base: position 46,828,853 of record NC_084802.1, on the reverse strand, counting down.
GGACGAGCTGCCTAGGGTTGAACCTAACCAGCCGGGGGTCTGCAGTGGCCCTATCTACGTTCTTAAATAAGTAAGAGTTACCTTGACCGGAAGGACCCGCGGCTGCTCCGGATTGGGCCCTCTCCTCGCTCATCCCCTGGGCGACCTCCAAGGTCCTCTTCCTGTTCCTCACCAGAGGAACTTCCTCACCTTCTTCCTCGCCTTCGTCGTCTGCGACCTCCTCCGCGATGATCGGTCTGTTGTCGCGAGTTGGGGGAGGCCCCCGGGGCCTTTTCAAATTCAAAGTCTGATTTGGGAAAATCAGCTTGCAAAATATCATCGTCTCGTCCGTCACGAGCATGCGGTAGTCTTTCTCACTGGGGGGCAAGTTCGCCAGTGTATCGTATTGACCCCCGAGGGTCACAGACTTTTCGGTCCTCGAGTAGATGGCTGCAAGGTTGGTTGAAATCAGAAGTGGAATAAGGGACGAGCTAAAATAAGATAACCGTTAAAAGGCGAGCTAAATCAAGGATCACTTACGAGGACGGTTGAAATAGTGATGATCGCAGTTTCGGAACCCAGTTGACATAAAAAACTGGTCTTTGAAGTCGTTTGGATGGCTCGGCAGCTCGATCACTGCTGCTGTGTTAGGGAAGCGGGTTAAGTAATAGAACCCGTCGCCTCGCCCCCGCTGGTCCGGGCTGGCTTTGAGGCAGAAGAAATATAGAATATCAGCAGGAGTGGGGACCTCCCACTCATGCTTTTGGAACAAATACCTCAGTCCCGCCAGCAGACGGTATGAATTGGGGGGGAGCTGAAATGGGGCCAACCCCACATAGTTCAGAAAATTAGCAAAATACTGATCCAGGGGGAGGAAGGCCCCTGCCTTGAAGTGTTCCCCGCTCCAGGCCGCGAACGACTCGTCGAGCGGCGTGCAGCTCCGCTCCCCATCCGCAGCAGGTCGGGCGATCATGGAGGTCTTCCCCAGAGGAATGTTGTGGTTGAGGAAGACTTTGGTGATCTTTGCCTGGCTGGTTATCTTCGAGACGATTCTCCCCGCCTCGAAAAACGCGTCAGGAGCCACCTCGGCTTGCTTCTCCACCGCTGGCCCAAAGTGAGGAATTGGCGAGCTGGTCACCACCGCCTTTCCTTTATCCTGCTGGGAGGCCAAACTTCCCACATTCTTCTGTGGCAGATTTCTCTTTGGAGCCATCTGGTCGCCTATCGAACAAAAGAAAACACTTTAGAAAAGGCGACCCAAGCAGGAGAGTGAAGCAAGTATTAAGTACACGAGCTGGGGTAAGCCCAGCCCGTGGAGAGTAGTGCCATGCGTTCCAAGGAACACGCGCCTATGCCCCCAACAGATCCCAGATTACTCGGAATTCGTGTGTCAGAGGACTCAGGGTAAAAAATTGCCTTGGGGGGGAAAGTTTCAACAAGCAAGGCATGGCAAAACCGCTTTTAAGGCGTATTCCCTAAGCTACCCGATTTTTGCACCCAAAATTCCTAAGGGTCCTACCCAGAAATTGTTCCTAAGAAAGAACCATGGAAACCATATTCTAAGACGATGTCCCATGGCAAGTGTGCCCTAATCTTAGAAGGGCCGTCACCCTCCATATCCGCGCGACCCAGAAAACCTCTGCATGTGGCTACAGTAAATTTTTTTGCCTAAGCTACAGTGGCATGCTTTCAAAAATAAACAAGGACAGGAGACTTACAGTTAGATGGTGAGTGAGGTTGCTGCGCTGGTAGGAGCTTCGTTGGCACAGTGGTCTCCGAAGTTTTGAAGGAACTCGTACGCTTAAGCTTCGTGAACGAAGAAGATGAGAGCAATGGAAATGAGGGTTTTGTTCTTCGGAAGGTCAGAGAAAACAAGGAAAGTTGAGAGGTTTTGAATGGTAAGGTGGCTCGTGCGTGGGATGACCACCCCTTTTTATACACGGGAAGGATCACGTGTAAAAGGCCCTTGGGAGACCCTCCACTCGAAATGTGAAACGACGGCTGGACAGTAGGCTAGGCCATTTAATGCGGTTCTCGTAGAGTGTACCGTCGCCACCCACGGCGTTCCACGTATTAGACGCATGCGAAAAGCATGGAATGCGAAGGGTTGTGGGAGAAGTCTAAAAGCCCCTACTGTGGTCTCCCATATCTGACGTCATGGACCACGAGCAGGAGCTTGGGGGGCAGATGTACGCCCTGGTTTTCCCACGGGCTGTTTAGCAGGACGATCCTCGGACTAAATCATATTTAGTCCGAGGCTCCCACAGGCCAGAGGCTCTATTTTCAGGACGGGCCTTTCTAGCTCAAGGGGGTCCTGTTTCCAGCTCCCTCTTGTTGCACCAGGAGCTGGGAACAACATCCGGCGACCACTGATGGATCAGCTCGGGTTATGGATTGCTCCGGTAGCGAGCTTCTCAGGAAGCTCTGACCCTATGGGAAGTCAACACGCAAGATAAACGTGCATAATCCTGCCATTACGTGTCCGATATCCCCCTGACTTCTCGGACACGCAGCAGGAACGTGCGTATTCAGACACCCACGGACGAGTTGGGCCGTGCGGCCCATTATCTCCTTCCATACTGATTAGACCACACTTGTGTGTCAGGTTTAGGAATTAATCATGAATATCACAGACTTGATATGACAAATGGTAAGGTCACGGGATGACCTCCCTACCAACTTCCAGGTGCCTTCTCCTATAAATATGGAGACCCTGGGAGTTGATAGGGGTTGGAAAAATAGTCTTGTAAGAACTATATACTTTGTAAACCAATTACCCAGAAAAGATCAATAACATTGACTAGTGGAGTAGAAGGATTTTAACCTTCGAACCACTTAAAAACGTGTCTGGAGTCACCTAGTTCTTTCCACAAAGATTTCATATCTGTGACGGTTCTACTTTTAAGTACTAATCTCTTTCTCTTCTTCTCTTAATTATTTGTTGCCGAAGAACCGCGTCAACACAATTAATAAAATATATTTTTTTTATAAATTGGATTTAAATTACCTTTGGTTAATTGTTGATACATTCTATTTAAATTAAATTAATAATTTTTTTTTCAAATTAACCTAAAACCAAGTTGATTGTTGATAAATGAAATTTAAATTAACTATTGTTAATTGTTGATAAATTTAATTTAAATTGACTTATTTTTGTAAAATTTTTATTAATTTGAATTTTTGATAAATTCTAGATAATTAATTGTGGTATTTTTGCAAATGAAATAAATTGTGGTATTTTTGCATAAATTCATAGAATTGCTCATATAGTACCATGATTAGGCCCATCCAATTATAACATGTCTGTTTGCACTATATGTGGTATTTTTGCAATTGGGCTTAGATACATATAGTGGCCCATATGTTTGTTGGATATATGGTATTTTGCCAAATAAAATATTCATAAAATGATAGATTTTATTTGGGCCCATTAGAAAATGTAAAGTTTAAATTCCTCTCTTGTGGGTGATTCCACTTGTGAAGGCCCATTTGCTTTGTAAGACTATAGTGGGCCTAATCAATTAATAAAACGAAGGTTTAAATTCCTGTCTTTTGGACCTTGTATGGAAGATAGGGTGCCTTTGTAGTGGGAACGACATACTGGACCCAACCCTCCTCCATACAAGACCAATTGTTAAGGCCCATTTACCTGAGTTGGACTTAATTGTATAGGTTCATTATATTAGTTAAACCTAAATATTGATTAGCAACAAATTAATTCTAAATTAATTGAATTTGTTTCAATGTGACACTTTATAATTAATAGGAAATTATAGGACTTTGGTTTTAAAATTTTTAATCTGTTTAATTTTTTTTTTTGGAAAACCATAGTCATTAATTTTCTAAAAATAAATAATAAAAATACTATTTTTTCTTTTTTAATAATGAGCTTATTTTAAGAATTTTATTCAATCTCCACCGTTGGTTTAACATAGTCAACAGCTTAATGGGGCCTCGAGACGCTTTGATTCGTCCCCCTACGGAAGGTGTTCATTAGTTATTTTGACAAAGTTAGATCTCGAAAGATAGATAATTATAGGTCAAATTCTAATAGACTCACCCCTACGGTGACTACTAGGACTAAATCTATGATTATCGAAACCGTGGGTCTAGCTCATAAAATAAGAGATATTGCTTTCTTATTTTGATCGAATAGTAGGTTGTTAATAGTGGTGTCCATTATTAAATGAGTTTACAACTCTATTTAACTAGTGGTATTTTTGACTCTCGCCAACCAGGACAAGGATATCATAGATTAGTTAAAATCCTAAAGAAATAGAGATATGATTGTTTTTGGTATTTTTTCTCATATCTTACATATTTTTTGTATATGTTGTGTTATTTCTTGAAATTTGTGTGAATAGAAGTTTTAGGGAGCAAATGTGATTGATTTCTATTTTATTGATAATTTGCAGTTTTAAGTTAAGTAGTGTCTGTGTCTACTCCCATCCTTTCTCAACTTTCGATGGAGAAACTCACTAGAGAAAACTTCCTTAATTGGAAGCAGAATATCAACATTGAGTTGATTGGTGACAGCTCCGAGTTTGTCATGATTAAGGAATCCCCAGAACGAGAATTGTGTCTGCACGTTTGTGATGGCATCGTCAATGCTCGTGATAGCACTGTAAATGCTTGGATAGCACCGTCTCCGCACATAGTAATGACACCGTGAATGCTCAGATGGCACAATGTCTGAATGTTCGTGATCAACTCAACTATGGTCTGACGCATCTCATGAACGAGCTTCAGATTTTTGAACCTATCATGGGTGGACCTAGTAAAGGAGGTGAAAAAAAAGACTACTGATGTTGCTGCTGATCTAGCTAAGGCTGAAGCTAACCCAGCTTTGTCTTCGAAAGTTGGGAACTAGAGGAAAGGTGGACAAAAGAACAACCCCAAGCCTGCAAAGGCTGCAAAGACGAGTGCACAACCACGTGCACAGACGCCTAAGGGGAAGAACATGAAAAACAAGAAAGGTAAAGATAAATGTTTTCACTGCAAAGAGAAGGAGCATTGGAAACGAGATTGCCCCAAGTTTCTAGCAGCGAAAAACATAGGTAATGATTATAGTTCATTTATCTTAGAAACATGTGTTTTAGAGAATGATAAATCTGTTTGGATTATTGATTCTGTATCTACTAACCATGTTTGTAACTCTTTACAACTTCTTGAATCGTGGGAGGAAGTGAATGAAGGCGGCTTAAAGCTTAGAGTTGGGAACAGAGCGTTCGTTGAGGTCCAAGCTAGAGAAAGAGCTCGTCTGAAGTTTGGAAATAAATTTTTAATTTTAAAAGATGTATTTTTTATTCCGGATTTTAGTAGAAATTTAATTTCAGTTTCTATGTTGCAATTAGAATGATTTGTTATGACTTTCACAAGTTTTAATATATCTATTCCTTTCAATGGATCACAATTGTGTATTGCATGTTTGGAAAATCGGCTTTATATTATGCGACCTAATGAACCCCTCGCTCTTAATAATGATTTATTCAAAGTAGCTAAACCTAGGACCAATAAACGTCAAAAGACCGATAACGATAATATGACGTATTTATGGCACTTGAGACTAGGTCACATTGGCTATGATAGGATTCAAAGACTTACAAAGGATGGAACTTTGAGGGAACTCACCTTAGGTGAATTACCTGTGTGTAAATCTTGTCTAGAAGGCAAACTGACCAAGCGTCCATTCTCTGCAAAGGGTGATAGGGCCAAAGAACCACTTGTTCTTGTGCATTCAGATGTTTGTGGACCTTTGAATGTACAACCAGGGGAGGTTTTGAGTATTTCGTCACTTTCATTGACGATTACTCTAGATACTCATGTCTTTACCTAATGCATAGAAAATCAGAAACATTTTCAAAGTTTCAGGAATTCCTAGCAATGACTCAGAACCAATTAGGTAAAACGTTAAAAATATTGCGATCTGATAGGGGTGGAGAATATTTGGATATGCAGTTCCAAGATCATTTAACTGAACTTAGGATTTTATCACAACTTACTGCCCTAGGTACTCCGTAACAAAATGGTGTAGCGGAACGCCATAACAGAACTTTATTGGAAATGGTTAGATGCATGCTTAGTTACTCAACTCTACCAACTTCGTTAAGGGGACATGCAATTGAAACCGCGAACGACATTCTCAATGTCGTGCCGTCTAAATCAATCCCCAAAATACCTTTAGAACACTGGAATGGTCGTGAACCGAGTTTATGCCATTCTAGAATCTGGGGGTGTCCTGCTCACGTCCTCAGGAAAAAGGAGGGAAAGCTAGAACCGCAAACTGAAGTTTGCATGTTTGTTGGCTATCCTAAAGGTACTCGGGGTGGACTTTTCTATAGTCAGAAAAAAAAGTGTTTACTTCTACAAATGCTACTTTTATGGAAAATAACTATGTCCAGAACTTTAAACCTCGCAGCAAAGTAGTTTTAGAGGAGATGGTTAAAGAATTAACTCCAACCAATGTTCCATTGTCATCAACGCGAGTTGATGATGAAATTACCACTCTTCATGTACAATCGACGCAAGTCAATTTAAATGAAGAAAGTACCACTGTTCCTGAGCAAACAGTCACGGAGCCTCGTCGTAGTGGGAGGGTTTCTAGGAACCCAGTTCACTATGGTTTGGATGGTGAAACCAATATGGTTGTTGGTGACACTAGTGATGATGATCCGTTGTCTTTCAAACAGGCAATGGCTAGCCCTGAAAAGGAACTATGGCTCGAATCCATGAAACAGGAAATGGAGTCCATGTACTCAAATTTCGTCTAGGATCTTGTGGAAGCACCTAGTGACTTTAGGGCCATTGGGTGCAAGCGGATCTACAAGAAGAAACAAGGTGTTGATGGAAATATCGAGACTTATAAAGCTCAATTAGTGGCAAAGGGTTATACCCAAAGAGAAGGCGTGGACTATGAGGAAACTTTTAGTCCGGTAGCCATGCTCAAATCCATTTGCATCCTCCTATCCATAGCAGCGTCTCTCGACTATGAGATCTGGCAAATGGACGTCAAGATAACTTTTCTTAATGTAAAGCTTGACGAAGTCATTTATATGGATCAACTAGAAGGATTTAAAGTATCTAGACAAGAAGGAAAAGTTTGCAAGTTGAATAGGTCCATCTATGGACTTAAGCAAGCTTCTCATTCCTGGAATCTTAGGTTTGATGAAATAATCAAAACCTATGGCTTTGAACAAAATATTGATGAGCCCTGTGTTTACCAACTGAAGGAAAATCAAATAGTGGTATTTCTGGTTCTTTATGTAGATGATATCTCACTCATTGGAGACAATGTTAAGAAATTATCAGATGTGAAGAATTGGCTGAGCACTCAATTCTAGATGAAGGATTTGGGTGAAGCAAGTTATGTTATAGGTATCCAGATCATCAGGGATAGAAAGAACAGACTCTTAGCTCTATCTCAAGCAGCTTACATAGATAAAGTGCTTGAACGTTTCTCAATGACAAATTCCAAGAAAGGGCGTCTACTGGCCCACCATGGAATTCATCTTTCAAAGAAGCAGTCTCCCCAGACTCCTGAAGAGGAAGATGCAATGAGAAAAGTTCCTAACGGATTTGCAGTTGGAAGTCTGATGTATGCCATATTGTGTACTAGACCAGATATCTGCTATGCAGTGGGAGTAGTGAGCAGGTATCAGTCAAACCCAGGACCGGAACATTGGATAACAGTTAAGCATATCCTGAAGTATTTGAGACGGACTAGGGATTATATGTTAGTCTTCAAGGGTGGTTTTCTGAACCCTATAGGCTACACCGATTCAGATTTTCAAACTGATGTCGATGATAGGAAGTCTACTTCTGAAATGGTGTTTACTCTTGGGGGTGGAGCTATGATTTGGAAAAGCGTAAAGCAGTCTGCAATTTCAGATTCTACCATGGAGGCTGAGTACATAGCCGCGTCAGAAGCAGCTAAGGAAATAGTTTGGCTAAAGAAGTTCTATTCAGATCTTGGTGTTATTCCAGAAATGGATAAACCTCTTGTGTTGTTTTGTGACAATACAGGAGCAATATCCAACTCGAAAGAACCTCGAAGTCACAAGAGGAGTAAGCATATAGAAAGGAAGTATCACATTATTCGAGAATATGTTGCCATGGGAGATGTGAAGGTTATGAAGATTGAAACTGAAGACAATCTTGCAGATCTGTTTACAAAGCCACTACCAAAAGCTACATTTGATAAGCATATCGAGAAAATGAGATTAGTAGAATTAAGGCATTAGTTTCAATTAGTGCAAGTGGGAGTTTGTTGGGGTTTTATGCCCTAATTAAAACCCAAATTCTTTGTAATCTCATTTTATTATCAATAAAAGAATTGAAATAATTTTTTGACTTGGTCAATCACTTTGCTCACATGTTTTATTTTCATGATTATTTGTTTAATATAAACTTCTATTAAATCCCGAGCATATAGCTAATCTTATTTATAGTGACGTAATCACAGTGGAATATAAATATGATTATATGTTCAAAATAAGTTAGTCCTAAGATTAGTCAGTGCACAGGATTTACACTGACTAGCCAATCTACGATATGATCTACTTACACATTATAGTGTTATGTTCTTTCCAGAACATTAGCAAAGTAGATAAGATCAAATGTATTTGTTACATCGGACAGGACCGATATTGACAATTGATAAGATAAGTAAACATACCATTATTATCTATTCTAGCCATATCATATAGTTGACCATAGGTCAATTCAATCTCAATTCTGAGTGGTTAGTATTCTAACTGATTGTATTATTTGAGTTCTTTGACTTGTTCGTTACCAGCTTACCCTACGGACTAGCCCATACTTACATCTTGGGAACTCGGTAGTATAATTGAGTGGGAGTGTTAATCATAGAAATGAACATTTATAGCTTCTGATGAAGAAGTGAAACGATGGTTTCCTTTTAGTTTGGTTCAAGGTGTTAAATGATAGAGATCTCATTTCAGTAATTAAATTAGTTTACTGAAATATCATTTACAAGGAACTAAGTGTTTTAAGGATAAAATACAATGAGGGGTAAAATTGTATTTTAGTCCTATTTCATTGTAGACCGTCTATAGAGAATTGAGTGACAATTATGGTTGTAACAATGGATAATTAATAGCGTATCTATATTTTTTATAGAGCGTTCTATGAATTCAAGAGTGCAATTCCGAGTCTATAGTGGAGTTACGAGGAATTAATAAGTTAGTAAATTTATTTGTTAGATTTATGATAACTTATTGGAGCTTGATTTCATAGGCCCATGGTCCCCATTGTCCCTTGGATAAAATCATATAGATAGTCTCAATTAATTAATTTAATTTTCAAAGTTGACCAGGTCAATTTTGGATAGTTTCATAGAGTTGATTAATTTTGGGAAGACAAGAGAAATTATGGTAGATTTATTAATTAAGATAAATTGGTATCTAAATTAATAAATAGTTTTAAATAAATGTTCAAATTATAAATAATTAATTTGATAAAGGATTTAAATAATTATTTAATTAATTAAATCAATAGAAAATAACACAGGCCTTGATTTGAAGTCCAATGGGCTTATAATCAAATGAGAAATTTCACGGGCCTAAAGCCCATGATAATTTTGACCTAGGGTTTTAAAATGGCAATTATTTTATTGATTTTTTTAATTAAATTAAATGGCCTAATTGAGTCTATAAAAGGAATGCCTAGAGAGAAGTCAGAAAGAGAAGTTTGATAATTCACAAGTCAGATTTTCTGATAGTTTTAGATTCTCTCTAAACACAAGTCCTTTTCTAAGTCTCTTTGTTATTTTCTCTTCTTCTTTCTATATCTATCTCATGTGTTGAGAATTGCCCACACTAGTTTAGGTGATTCTAAGGATACATTGGAAGAATGTGAAGAAAATAGAAGATTGGTTCAGTTTCTTGATAATTCTCTGCGACAGAGAGGATACAAGAGTTAGAGAAACTGAAGGAAGGACTCTTTCATTCTGCTGTGTATACTGTAAGTATTCTATTCTTTGTTTCTCTTTGAATTCAATTTTAGAAACTTGTTTTAGGCTATCTCGTATTAATTTGTTTAATATTAGATATACATGAAAATAAATAAAGATCCTGTATAAGTTTCCCAACACCAAGATCATGGTACAAGTTCTCTGATGCTTAGGTCGGGCTAAGCATAGGTTGAAAAAAGATTGAGGAGATCGTCTAGCTAGAGCTCTAGGTCGCCTAGACATAGTTCGAGTAACTTGGTATTCAGATTGGGTTATCTTGGAACCCTCTTGCCCGCGTAGTATGTCTTTAGCTTGTGACCGACATACGGAAGACACAAATTCGAATCCCTGAAGACTCATGATTTTATTTCCATATTCAGAATATTGTAATTTTGTCTGATAAATGTATAATATCAGGAAATTGACATATTAAATTTAATTGATTGTATATTTGTGAAGTTACCAAATATTGTAAGTTACCGAAACCTGTCCATTAATCCCCTTTAAATAGAGAGGGAATTGACAAGAAAAAATGATTGAATTCTTATATACCGAAACTCTAGATAAATTTTCATAAACAATTCTCTTGAGAGATCTCTAGAAAAATACAGTAATACCACTGAACCACGTAAAATTGCCGGTGTGCTTTAATTATGGTTTCATGGAAGCCTAATTCACTCTCTAATTTCTTAATTCTAAGTTGACAAAAAACCGCGTCAACAATTTGGTGCTTTCATTGAGAGCAAATTAGTCTTGTAATTTTTCATTCCATAACTTTTTTTTGAAAGAATGGTGGTGACCAGAAGATCAACACGCGAAGATGAGTCAGAAAGGCCCGCTAACCAAAGGGATTACTGGGTGCCAAGCCCCGCTGAAGAGGGCACTTTTAGGCGTGCCAAGAAGCAACCCCAAATTCATGCTGGAAATAATCAGGATACTGGCATCTCATCATCAAGGCACATTAAGGAAACTCCTTATTATGCGTATTACGTGGGACTGGTTGAACAAGAAAATGTAGAGCTCAAGAGCCAGCTCACCCATGCCATTAGGCGTATTGATGAAAGAATGTTCCAGCTACCTCCTGCAACTGATCCAAATATCAGAAGGAGAGCTGGTGGTTCTCAGGAGACCAGGTCGCACAGACGTAGCAATGCGAATGTGAGTCGTTTGGTTAGAACTGCTACTCCTAGTTCCGTACCACCAGGACAAGTTCCTGGGAAAAGGCGACCAACTCAAGTTCCCAAGAATGAGCAGCTTGTTCACCATGGCCGAGCTAGGACCAATTCAAGGAAAACTAACAGGGATAGGATTCTCCCAAATCCACTAGCTTGAGTCCCATAAAATAGCCAGGATCAATGAGAAATACCGTAATGAGAGAGGGAGATTGAGGTGGATGAAGGGCGACCACAGATAATGCGCCCCGATAGTCAACTGCAGCCTCCCCTATTATATATCCACCATCACCGATTATCCATCCATCACCTCCCCAAGCTTGAGGCAATACATATTACCATGGAAATGACCGAAGAAATTCTGCTCCGAGGGATGTCACATATGTTGATTTTTATAGATCAAATCAGAGATTATACGCAGCGGAACAACAATCAAAATTGTTAATTCAACCCCACAAGATTTCTAGATCTACTTCTTCACATACATACTTATATATATATATATTTAATCAAAGAGATGAATAGAAAATTACCTCAAGTCCTTTCTTGCTGCTATCTTTTTGTATGGCGAAAATCTTTGAGATCTCACACCAGGATCTTCCAAAATGTTCTCAACACACAAAGAACGAGTGTGGGCTCGCTATACAAAACAATAGGCAAAATCTATTTATCAGATGTTCTCAACACATGAGATCTAATAAAGTTTGGACCTAAATTTGTGATGAACAATGACCTATGCTTGTATCACTGTTCTATTTCTCTCATGGAGAGTTCACGATCTTTTTTCTATCACTGAAAAGTATCGCTTTTAAAAAACTAATCTCCTATATTTAATATATCTAATATATTAAAAATAAAATATTAGTTATTTAAAAAAATTTAAAAAATAACTAATCAGTTATCAAATTTTGTTTAAATAAATAATATTTTAATCATATTGCAATTTCTCATTATTTATTTAATATTTAAATAACTAAAATTGTGGAACAAAGAAACTTCTAGAAGCTTCTTGTGCATGTAGTACAGTGAATGTGCACTGTGCTACACGTCCACCACATGCCGGGAAAGACATGTGATTTTTCCTAATTTTCATCATTATTGAAATACCAAAATCTAAAAAATAAATAAATTCAAAATTAATTATATTTTTGTTAAATCAAATAATTAATTAATTCTCAATTAATTAATTACACATAATTATACAATAATTATGTTTAATGCATAGAAAAATATTTTACTTATCAAATAAGTCATTTTGCCCATTTTTGTATTTATCTTTGTTAGTATTTGTTTGAGCCATTTCAGGGACCATGGACCTATAACATTAAGTTCCAATAAATTAAAACTAAATAATTAAACTTTTTAATTATAATAGTTAATTTATTAATTTTGATATTTCTCCACTATAAATTCAGAATTGAACTATTTATGTTATAGATATACTTTTATGGAAATCTTATTTTAAGTTGTCCATTGATATAACCATCTTACAATAGTTCAACCCTCTAATTAATTAGTTCATAAATTAGAATGGAAGAATTACCATTTTACCTTTCTAATTTACTTCTTATTCCTTAAGTACCATTAATTCACTAGTGATAATTAATCTATAATCTAATTATAGATTTGAGCTCAAAATCATTCAGTTCCAGAATTAACCCTTAAGGGAACCAATGTATGATTCGTTAGAAAATATTAGATTCCGTATTGTTGATACATGTTCCCAGCCATCCATGATATTAAATCTCCAAAACAAAAGTCATTAGCCTCAAAAGATTAAATAAACATGAACTGGAGTTCATGAACACTCATGATTTATGTTGATCTATAAATGATCATTAGTTATGATATGAATTACAAGTCTTTATTATTAAATGGTTTTTGGATAAAGACTTTTATTCATATCGGTCCATGTCATATATAATCATATTATATAAAGTACCTTTACCGAGATGTCTTACCACATCAATAATCTGAATCTAGATTATTTGTATCAACATGATACTCAGTAAACCGTACTTACAACCCCAATTAAAGTATTCCATAACTTCAATTTGTTGTTGACTCTTTTTAATTATTCATGTGATCTTAATTCTCTCGTACTAATACAAGATCACATCCTCAATAATGAATATGGAATTTTTCTGATATTTACAAAATTATTCAAACAATAATTTAATAATCTAAATATAACAATAATAGACCATTTTATTTATTTATTCATCAAAATAATAAATATCTTTTACATGCTTTTAGGACATACTCCTAACAACATATGTCACTCGATCTCGTGACACCGAGATCCGGGTCCATGTCAACAACCAAACTCACCGACCTCAACAACGGGTGGTGAGTTTCACTAAAAGAAGCTATTGGTCAGAGAGATGTTGTAAAGACAAGTTTGCCAAGGAAATACTTGTGGAAGCCAACTCCTTGGCCAATATAAAGCAGCGACCAGGTGATTCCTTCAAGGCTTATATAAATTGGTTTACCAATATTGCAGCTCGGGCTAGAGATGCTGACGATAGTGCCAAACTCATGGTCGTATGAGCTGGGATCATCGCATGAGGAGACTTGTAGAAATACCTCAAAAGAAAAGGGGTTAAGAATACAAATGAATTTCTGTCTCGAGCTCAAGAGCGAATTAACTTCAAGGAGGCAGAATCAACTATGGTGGGAACTAGTAATCCTCTTAATTAACCATCGGGAACAATAGCCAATGTTGTGGTGCCATCTCAGCTTGTTACCCATAACAACCAGGCAGGTAACAATAAATGTAAGAGGAATAATGAGAGCAACCAATCGGGAACCAAGAAAAATAAAGCTGGAGATAAGCATACCTCAATTTTCACCATGTATACTGACTTAACAAATACACAAAAAATATATACCTAGCTAATTTTGCTCGTCTCCCCTAGAAGAAGCCCGAGCCCATGAATAATCAATGGACTAAAAGAGATTCGACGAAGTTTTTTTGTTTCCACAATGACATCGGTCACACTACAAATGACTGTCGCCTGTTATAAGATGAGATCGAGACACTGATTTGGGTCGGACTGTTAGCATAGTATGCTCGGAATCGAGTAGCTTCCAACCAGCAGACCGCACCAAAGCAACAACCAGACCCGGGTAATCAACCAAACCCACTTGCGGCTCTTCCAACTCTAGAAAACCCAATCATTCCACCTCCAGTGGAAGGAAGGGATATTGCCACGATATCAGGTGAGCCACATTTGGCGGGAACAAGCAATGGGGCCCATAATAGATCTATATAGGAGCTGAAGACCCACGACAGTTTAGTGTACACTCTCGAGCAGTGCATGCCTAAGCAGCAAAAGACAGACAAAAAACCGATAATTTTTAAGGAAAAGGACACAAGTCACGTCCAGTTTCCACAAAATGATCCGCTTGTGATAACCGTTCAGCTCGCTAATAGAAGAGTATGGAGAATTCTGATAGATAACGAGAGCTCAATAAATGTGTTATTCAGGTCCACTTTGGAAAAGATTGGACTCTCGTTCATGGACCTAAAAGCTTCTTCAACGAACCTTTACGAATTCTCAGCTGAAGGACTTGCTGTGATAGAGACAATCAAGCTAGTGGTAACCATTGGAGATGAGACTCGAACCACGACAAAGATGCTTGAGTTTATTGTCATAGACTACCCAACTACATACAATGCCATCCTAGGTCGACCTGCTCTGATCATCTTTGAGGCAATCACTTCTGTTCGCCATTTGGCCATGAAATTTCCCATACCATCGGGAATATGTATAGTCAAGGGAGATCAGCTAGCTAGAGAATGCTATAGCATCTCAATGAAGGAAAGAATGCAACTCGACAACAAGAGATGGTGATCATTGAAGAAGCAGAAGAGCTTCAATTAATGGAGATTGAGATCGCTTAACAAGAGGAGAGTGACCGACGAATGTGCGAAGATAAATTAGAGCTTCAAGCTCTCGAGGAACTGGAAGAAGTAATCCTCGATCAAGAAGCCACTTCCAAAGTTATGAATATTGGAAGAAATCTTAGCACGGAACATAAGAGAAATCTGATCGAGTTTTTGAATTAAAAACCTCGATGTCTTCGCGTGGTCACATTCTGACATTGTTGGTATCAGTCCCAAAGTGATAATGCACATGTTGAACTTAGATATAGACATACCAGCCAAGGAACAGAAGATAAGGCTACTTGGAAAGGAAAGAGGAGAAGCATTAGAAGAGGAAGTAAATCGCCTCTTAAAGTGTGGGTTCTTCAGGGAGGAAAAACATCCGACTTTGATAGCCAACCCCGTTGTGGTCCCTAAAGCTAACAGTGAATGGAGAGCCTGCATCGATTTCTCCAACCTCAATAAAGCTTGTCCAAATGATTGTTTTCCTTTGCTGATTATAGATTAATTTGTAGGTGCCACGGCTGGTCATGAGCTCATGTCATTCATGGAAGCATACTCTGGATATAAACAGATTGCGATGAACCATGTTTACCAAGAGCACACAAGTTTTAAGACCGAGCACAACGTGTAGTACTACAATGTCATGTCATTCGGATTGAAGAACGCTGGAGATACATACCAAAGGATGGTAAACAAAATGTTTGTTAACCAGATTGGATGAAACATGAAGGTGTATGTCGATGACATGCTTGTAAAGTCTAAGGTTGTTAGTAACATGTGGCTGATTTCACCGTGCTGAGAAAATATGACACGAAGCTAAATCCCCATAAGTGCACTTTTGGAGTCTCGACGGGGTAAATTTTGAGGTACATCGTAAATTCAAGGGGGATCGAATCTAATCTAGAAAAGATCAATTCCTTGCTAGACATGGCTTCTCCCAGATTGTGTAAGGATGTCCAGAGTCTAACAGGGATTATTGCTGCCCTGAATCGCTTTGTTTCAAAGTTTTCTAACAAATATCTTCCCTTTTACAAATTGTTGAGGGGGAACACGAAGTTCGAATGACGAATGAAAACAAGCTTTATGTAATGCCTCGACTAATTCTAGACCTCGGACCATTAAAAACTGCTAAACATAACTACTAATTTGAATACATATATAAGAAATGACATAACTTTATTTAAAACCCAAAATATTGTCATGCCAAATACAAAGTAAAGTATGGGTACCCATTGTTTAGTACATAAAACATAAAAATATAACTTTAATCAATTGTTTAAATACTAAGTGTGGAAATACATAAAACATAAATAAAAAGACTTAAAAACAATGTCATCCTCGATCTTCCAGCAGTCCATTCAATCCATTCATCCTCAACACACATGCCAAGCTCCCATGAATCCTTCCCGCCTTTCATGCTCATTTTCCTGCACCATCTAAAAAGAAAGGAATGAGCCTAATGCCCAGCAAGGAAAATCTACTAACAACATATATGGCATAAATCATAAAACATAAGACTATATCATAATGCATATACTATTAAACATATGACTATAAAAACATATATCATATAGGACTACAATATTAATTGCCATTAACTCATTAACGTGGTATGTGATAAAACCATCTAAGTCCTCAGTCTACTAATTGAGGTAGGTTAGATCACAACTATAGTATATGATAACCCATCTAGGTCCTCTGTCTACTAATCGAGGTAGGGTAAATCATAACTCTAAACCACGAAAATGATAAAAATTCTTGGGGCTTGCTGTCTAAGCAAGTCATATGCCCAAGTGACTAAAAAACATATATCATATCACATATCATATCATAGCATAAAACATATCATAACATAAACATATAAACACATATAATCTAACCTATTTTCCTTACCAAAAACTGGGATATGGAGACAAGAACGGGATTTGGACACTCCTAAAACGAACAGTAAAATCATGAGTTTCTAAAGAAAAGGAGATGAAAAAAAGAGAACTAAACCATCAAAGTAGAAACTTACCGAAAAACCTTAAGTTTCAAAGAACATAAACACCTAACCAAGAATCATAACAAAGAGTTAGTATCTGAATTAAAACAAAAGTAAACTAAAGAACCATGAAGAACTGAACTTAAGGATAAGAATACCTTGGATGAACTATGACTTTGATCTACACCTCAATACCGAAATAACACTCTATCTTACTTCCCAAGTGTTTAGAAAAGCTTAGATTGGGAAACCTTTTAACCCAAAACCCAAGGATTTTCTCTTTATAGTAATCTTAGCAGCTTGGAGGCTCTGAACAATGCTTGAATGATGCGTGAAATGGCCGAGTACTAGGCCCTATTTATAGAGTTCAAGGAGTGAAACTAACCCCTTTTAAAATGAATAAATAAATGAATAGAAAATGAAAAAGATTTGAATTTTCGTTCAACAGAAGCGCAGAACTCGGTCAAAATCGTTCAAGAGCAAGTCCAAGTGGTTAAGGGTTGTTTCTAGCTCGGTTCTACAAATATTTTGAAAATGGCTCTAGGATCCGATATATCGCCATCCCTAGGCGATATATCGCCCCTACCTATGCCCCGAGCCTTCGTGCTTTCGTTCGTGCGAAGTCGACGTGTTTCTGTATCTCCCGTAGGCGATATATCGGCCCCTATAGCTGCGATTTATCGACATACGTTGATATATCAAACACTTATTTGCAGTTTTTCAGCATATTTTGAATTGATTAAACAACTTTGACTGAGAAAAAAATGTGATCCTAACCGCTGCTGGAAGGTTCTAGAGCTTCTATATCTTTCTTTTGATTAAACTATTCATAAAAAAATACTTAAATCCTTAATAAACATGCATGTGACAAGTGTCACGCTCTTATTAATTCTATCTAAACCTGAGGTTATAATAAACAATATTTCTAGGACCAACAATATTAATCAAACCTTATGTTATAAAATCCATAACTATTGCTATGAATTTCCAACTAAGTCCCGGCTTGAACCAAAATCTATGGAAACTAACATACTACAACAACTACTACTACTACTATCTAGCTAAGTAAAATTCCGATACACTATAATTCTCCCATACTTAAAAGAATTTCGTCCCTGAAATTTACTTACCAAAAAATTCTGGATACTGTGTTAAGATGTCTTCCTCAAACTCCCACGTTGCCTCCCTTTCTGAACTATTACTCCATAGGACTTTGGCTATCGGAATACTCTTAGACTATAATTCCTTCATCCCTCTATCTAGGATGCTAACCAGTCATTCCTCGTAACTCAAGTCTTTCTGGAGTGCTATCGTATCGTACTTGAGGATGTGAGATGGGCCTAGCACATATCTACGGAGCATCGAGATGTGAAACACATTGTGGGGCTATCTGCTAGAGCTGGCGGTAGGGCTAATCTATATGCAAGTATTCCCACCTTGTCCAAAATATCAAAAGGACCTATATACCGGGGGCTAAGTTTGCCTCTCTTCCCAAACCGCTTCACTCCTTTCATAGGAGATATCTTTAAGAAGACTTAATCTTCGACTTTGAATTCCACATCTCGCCGCTTGGCATCCGCATAACTTTTCTGTCGGCTCAAAGCAGCGAGCTCACACTTTCTTATCAGTGCCACTACATCCTGAGCCTCTCTAATAGCTTTGGGTCCAAGAAGTTTTCTTTCTCCTACTTCGTCCCAATGTAACGGCGATCGACACTTCCGTTCATAAAGTAACTCTTAGGGTGCCATACCGATCGTTGATTGGTAGCTATTGTTGTAGGAGAACTCTATTAATGGAAAATACTTACTCCATGATCCTTCAAAGTACAGTATACAAGTGCGCAATATATACTCTAAAATCTGTATGGTACGCTCGGACTGACCGTCGGTTTGAGGAAGAAATTTCATGCTAAGAATTAACTTGGTACCCATAGCTTGCTGCAAGCTTCCCCAAAATCTTGATGTAAAGACTGATCCTCTATCTGATACTATGGTCTTAGGGATTCCATGCAGTCGTACTATTTCTTGAATATAAATGTCTGCATACTGGTCTGCAGTGTATGTAGTCTTAACAGGCAGGAAGTGAGCTGACTTGGTTAGTCTATCTACTACTACCCAAGCTGAGTCGTGCTACTTATTTTTTCATGGTAATCCTATCACGAAGTCAATGGATATATCTTCCCACTTCCATTCTGGAATACTAAGCGGTTGCAATAAGCCTGCGGGTCGCTGATGTTCCGCTTTTACTTGCTGGCGTACTAGGCATTTGGACACATATCCTGCTACGTTTTTCTTCATTCCCGGCCACCAATATAGTGCCTTAAGGTTGTGAGTCATCTTGGTCAACCCTGGGTGAACTGAGTATGGGGTATTGTGTGCTTCTTCTAAAATCTTCATCTTAATCCCATAGTCATTCGGCACACATACCCGTCCCTTATATCTCAAGAACCCCTGTCCTGATATAGAGAAATTTATTCATTTTCCTTCTTTGAATGCAACCATATGTGTTACTAATGTGTCATCATACCCTTTCCCGACCCGTATATCTTCTAATAGATTTGATTGGATGGACAAGTTAGCCAGTTGACCAATAACTACTTCTATTCCGGCATTGATCAGCTCTTGCTGAAGTGGTTTTTCTATTCTGGATAACGCTGCTAGATTTCTGTAACTCTTCCTGCTTAGCGCATCTGCAACTACGTTTGCTTTCCTTGGGTGGTATAGGATTTCGCAGTCATAATCCTTTACTAGCTCTAACCACCTGCGCTGCCTCATGTTGAGTTCCTTTTGTGTGAAGAAATACTTTAAGCTCTTGTGGTCCGTATAAATCTCACACCGTTCTCCATAAAAATAGTGGCGCCAGATTTTTAATGCGAAGACCACCATTGCCAACTCCATATCGTGCGTTGGATAGCGTTGCTTGTATTCCTTCAGCTGCCTTGAGGCGTAGGCTATCACTTTGTCATTTTGCATCAGCACACAACCCAAACCTTGCTTCGACGCATCACAATATACTACAAACTTATCGTTGGGTGTCGGTACACAAAGTACTGGTGCTGAGCATAACTTATCCTTGAGCAACTGGAAGATTTCTTCACTTCTATCCGTCCAATTGAACTTTTGTTGTTTCCGGGTTAGGTTGGTAAGCAGAGTGGCTATCTTAGAAAAGTCTTCTACAAACCTCTGATAATAGCCTGCTAGCCCAAGAAAACTTCAAACTTCTGACGCATTCTTAGGTCTTGGCCAATCCTTCACAGCCTCTACCTTAGCTGGGTCTACAGCAACTCCATCTTTGGATACTATATGGCCAAGGAACACTACTTGCAAAAGCCAAAATTTTCACTTCTTGAACTTGGCGTAAAGTTGATGCTCCTTCAATCGCAGCATGGTCATGCTTAAATGTTCTTCGTGCTCGACTTCATCCTTGGATTACACCAAAATATCGTCAATGAACACTACGACGAATTTGTCCAAGTAATCCTTGAAGACCCGATTCATTAAATCCATAAATGCGGCTGGAGTGTTGGTAAGACCAAAAGACATAACTAAAAACTCGTAATGTCAATATTGAGTTCTAAAAGCTTGTAGGAAAAACTCTTTGCAGGATCTTTATTTATTTTCATGTAATTTACATATTATCAAACAAACATGAAAATTCCTAGAACATGCTCCTATGAAATTGATACAAATACAGAGTAAAGTAAAAACTTACATTACGCAGCGGAACTGGAACAACTCCATCCTTCAATCTCTCTAACCCTTGATTCCTTTCTGTAGCATATTATTATCAAGAGATTGAACAAGATCAGCAACACAGTCTTCCTCACCAAGCCTTTGATCAACCTAGAACTAGTGTGGGCTAGTTCTCAACACATGAGATAGATCTTGAAGAGAAGAAGAAGAGAGAGGCCAAGAAAGGTTAGACTGTCTAGGTTTTCACTTACCAATCAACTGAAACTAACTTGCTTATGAAAACCCTAGATATCATATTCCTTATATAGGCAACTTAATGGGATTTATTTAAATTTAAATTAATTAAAAATAATAAACAAAAATAAAAGCCTTGGGCTGCCATAAATGGACTTGGGCCTAATCTCTTTGTTTTGAATTTAAATCCCAACTGGGCCTAAATTCAAAGCCTTTTATTTATTTATTAAATTAATTAAATCCTTATTCAAATGAACTAATTATAATTTGAAACTTGATTTAATATTATTTATTTATATTAATACCAATTTATCAATATTAATAAATTTACCCAAAGATTCTCTTTTATTCTCTAAATCTCATATCTATGTAAATTTTCCAAAATTGACCTAGTCAACTTTAAAAATCCTAATTGATAATTAAATCAATTAATTGAGACATTCTAGATGATTTACTCAAAGGTGATGCGGGGACCATGGATCCATGAAATCAAGCTCCAACAAGTTACCGTGAATTTATTTACGAATAATTTCACTACCTCATTAATTCCTTGTGACTCCACTATAGACTCGGAATTGAACTCTTGAATTCATAGGACGTACTTTCAAAACCATAAATACGTTATCCATTGTTATAACCATTACAATCAGTCAATCCTCTATCGATGACTTACTAACGAGCTGGGTGCAAATTACTGTTTTACCCCTCATCAGTATTTTATCCATAACTCCCACTAAGTTCCTTATAAATGATATTTCCGTGAACTTAATCACAGAAATGAGATCTCAATCATTTAACCTTTTGAACAATGCAATTAAGGAAATCATCTTTTCACTTTTCATACAGAAGTTATAGATTTCGTATCTATGAATAATACTCCCACTCAATTACACTAATAAATCTCCAAGATGTAAGTATGGGCTAGACCGTAGGGTAAGCTGGTAACGAACAAGTCAAAAGATTTAAATAATATAATTAGTAGAATATTATCACTCAAAATTAAGATCGACTTAACATATGGTCAACGTTGTGACATTGATTAGATTTGATAACAACGATACTTATTTATCAATCAATAATCAATATCGGTCCTAGTCCGATGTAACTAAATACATCCGATCTTATCTACTTGGTCGATGCCTTGGACAAGACATCACACCCTGAATGTGTAAGTAGATCATATCGTAGATTGCCTAATCAGTGAAAATCCAATGCACTGATCTAATCTTAGGACTCGTTCTTTTGAACATATAATTACAACTATAATCCACTGTGACCTAGTCACTATAATTGTAACTATCCATATGTTCAGGATTTTATAAATGTTTGTATTATTTCAATAATCATGTAATAAAACAAGCAAGCAACACAGTTGTCAAACTAAATGATTTCTACTACTTTTATTGATAATATGAAATTGTGCTACATGTCCGACATGGTTTTATAAGGGCATAAAACCCAACAAAGCTGTCTTTGGAATATCCTTTTCCCGTACCTTGAGCTAGTGATAACTGGACCATAGATCAATCTTAGAAAAAACGGTCGCTCCTCAAAGTTGATCAAACAAGCTGTCGATCTGGGGTAGCAGGTACTTATTCTTAATTGTTACCTTATTTAGCTCACGGTAATCTATACACATCCGCATGCTTCCATCCTTCTTCTTTAGAAATAGAATTGGTGCTTCCCATGGCGAATGACTTGGTCTAATGAAACCCAAGTCTAAGAGTTCTTGTAGCTGCATCTTCAACTCCTTGAGTTCGATAGGTGCCATCCGGTAGGGTGCCTTTAAGATAGGCTCGGTTCTCGGTACTAGTTTGATTGTGAAGTCAATTTCCTGAGTAGGCGGTAACCCTAGTAAGTCGTCAGGAAATATTTATGGAAATTCCTTTATAATGCGGACGTCTCCAACCTTTAGTGGTGTTTCCTTTGCCACATCCATGACGCTTGCTAAGAATGCATGACATCCTTTCTCTATCATTCTCTGAGCTTTGAGAGATGAGATAAGCGATGTCCGTAGTCCTGAAACCTTTCCCATAAATCATAGTCTCTGACCATCAGGAGTTTCGAACATCACTTTCTTGCGTCTACAGTCGATGGTTGCGCCATGCCTTGCTAGCCAATCCATGCCCAGTATTACGTCGAAGTCCTTGATTTCTAGCTCTATCAGGTCTCCTTCTAGTTCTACGTCCTCAATTTTGATCGGTACACCTCGTACTATTCGTGATGATAGGACTACTTTGCCCGAAGGCAATTTTGTCACAAACCTAGTTCTAAATCTTTCACAAGGTTTGTCTAATTTCTCTATCATTCCTAACGAGATATATGAGTGTGTTACTCCCGAATCAAATAATACTGAACATACATTATCGAGGATAGGAATCTGACCTGTGACCACTTTGTTACTAGCTTCAGGTTCTCCCTGGGTCAAGGCAAAGACTCTGGCTGGAACCATCTTATTGTCCCTTTTCTCTTCTTGCTTGAGCTATGGGCATTCCCTCTTTCGATGACCTTCTTGGCCATAATTGTAACATCCTTTGGTGTTTGCACGACACTCCCCAGGATGTTTCTTTTGGCATTTGGAGCACTGCGAGTATTCTACATAACCTGACCTATTGTTTCCATTGCTAGTCCGTGCTCTTTTGTCATTGTCAGCCTGCTTACTATCAGGTTGCCTTCTCTTTCGGCCATTATTGTTGCTATGCTGATGGTTGTTGTTGTGGTTCCGACCATTCTGAGGTTGATTCTGCTGCTTAGGTTCAGGCTTGTTGGCCTCCTTCTTACTAACATTCGCCTGAAACCTCTCTACCTATATAGCTGTTTCTAGAGCATCGGCGTAAGAAGTGGTTCCAGGGTTTGCTAGTTTGACTCCTAGCTCAATTTTAGGTCTGAGTCCTCTAACGAACTTGGTGACCCTCAAAAAGTCAGTTAGGGCCAACTCTGGTGCAAACTTGGCTACTCGGTTGAACTGTCAAGCATACTCTACTACCGTCAGATTGCCCTGCTTGAGACTGGAGAATTCTTCCACCCTTGTGGCGATGACTGTTGAGTTATAGTACTTCTTGTGAAAGAGCTCCACAAATCTAGTCCATGACATGGTGGCGACGTCGTGAGTCTGCTGTACTAAATCCCACCAGATTCTAGCATCCTTCTTCAGTAGAGTCGAAACAAAGGATATGCGATTTGCGTTGCCGAGGTTCATGTGTGCTAGGATTGGCTCTACATTCCTGAGCCATTCTTCTGCCTCGAAGGGGTCGGTTGTCCCTTCAAAGTTTGGAGCGTGTTGCTTACGAAATCACTCATAGACTGGCTCTATGTACTGAGCTGGGTAAGGTGCATAGTTCGCCATTGGTCATCCCCCATACTGACCTACTTGCTGGGGTGCCTAAACCGCTGGCTGAGGCTGCGGTTGCGGCTGAGGCTGGGGCTGAGTCTGAGGCTGTGGTTGAGTTTGTTGTTGTTTTTGCTGCTGCAATTCTTCCACTTGTTGCTATAGCCGGACAATTTCAGCGGTGTTTTCAACCGGAGGCGGTGCACTTCTGTTAGCAGCTGAATTGGTAGCACGCGTTCCCCTTCTTCGGACTGGAGGGGCTTCATTAGTCTCGTTGGCGGTGCTGGAGGCATTGCTGGCTGTGCATGCAGACCTTCTGAGCAACATCTTCCGCAAAGTTCTAGCAGTCAAGAAAAATATGTTAGAACTTACCCTAGTAGGCTCTAAGGCAAAACTTAGTCTAAGCAAACATAACTCAGACCTATCAGTTATGATTTCTTATGAAAAATTATGTAAGCCTTCTTTATAATTACGGTGTGTTTCTATACTTAGAAAATTAGCCATCTTTATTATTTTCTAGGCCTGTTTCTAATTATCCTATATGACTTCATTCTCAGGCTTAAAACTCGTCGTTGTTCCAAAGTTAACCATATTGAGGGAGGGTTGGGATCAGTAAAATCGTTCCCACTACTATGCCCCCCCTAAACTCTCAATACAGAACCCGGTCCATTGATTTGTATCCACCCTCACCAAACTTGGTCATTATTTATTATGATTGTAAAAAAAATCAAACTCATACATGTCATTAAAAAATAAAAGTTATATTCATTTGGAAAAAGATTTCACTAAGTACAATCATAAATGCAAAAATAAATAAATTAATAAAGAAATAAAAAAACTAAACTTAAAATAACTAGGGTAAATCTAAAAATCAAGATCTTCTACATCTGACCCTTCATCTAACATGTCATCATCTATTTCTTCATAACCGCCATTATCTTGAGTCTCAAAACTACCTCGGGGAAGATCCATGAAGATGCTATGCTTTTGGTCATTAGTGAATTGAAATTCCAACTTAGAGGTGAACCTAAGTATGAGAAAATAATATCTCATGGCTACTGGTAAATCATCATCATCATCATCTATAGTCTCCCATATTTCTTCTAATGTTGAAATTACAGAAGGAAAATCTTTAAAAAGCCTAATTACTAGGACATATTGTTCTGTAGTTCTCATCATAATTTTCTTAGTAGTCTGAAGGTGGACTATCTCTTTGTGGAATAAGATCAATGTTTGAGTGATTCTTTCTAACACTCCTATTGTATTCCTTGGCTCTCTAATCCTTTTTAATGCCTTCATGGCTCGGATATCCTGATAGGTCAAGGCTTCATCCATTTTTAACTGAAAACATAATGGCTAAAACGTTAGCTAATAACATAAACATAACATAATAAACATAAACACTTACATTGGCGGTTAGATCCGGAGCTTGTGCGTGTGTATCAAGGAGAACTTCATGCATATGAACCATGGCTCTCATACCAACTTTAATGCCTCGACTAATTCAAGACAACGGACCATTAAAAACTACTAAACATAACTACTAATTTGACTACATATATTAGAAATAACATAACTTTATTTAAAACCCAAAATATTGGCGTGCCAAATACAAAGTAAAGTATGGGTACCCATTGTTTAGTACATAAAACATAAAAACATAACTTTAATCAATTGTTTAAATACTAATTGCGGAAATACATAAAACATAAATCAAAAGACTTAAAAACAACGTCATCCTCGATCTTCCAACAATCCATTCAATCCATTCATCCTCATCACACATGCCAAGCTCCCACGATTCCTTCCCACCTTCCATGATCATTTTCATGCACCATCTAAAAAGAAAGGAATGAGCCTAATGCCCAACAAGGAAAATCTACTAACAACATATATGGCATAAATCATAAAACATAAGACTATATCATAATGCATATACTATAAAACATATGACTATAAAAACATATATCATATAGGACTACAATATTAATGGCCATTAACTCATTAACGTGGTATGTGATAAAACCATCTAGGTTCTCAGTCTACTAATTGAGGTAGGTTAGATCACAACTATAGTATATGATAACCCATCTAGGTCCTCTGTCTACTAATCGAGGTAGGGTAAATCATAACTCTAAACCACGAAAATGATAAAAATTCTTGGGGCTTGCTGTCTAAGCAAGTCATATGCCCAAGTGACTAAAAAACATATATCATATCACATATCATATCATAGCATAAAACATATCATAACATAAACATATAAACACATATAATCTAACCTATTTTCCTTACCAAAAACCAGGATATGGAGACAAGAACGGGATTTGGAACACTCCTAAAACGAACAGTAAAACCATGAGTTTCTAAAGAAAAGGAGATGAAAAAAAGAGAACTAAACCATCAAAGTAGAATCTTACCGAAGAACTTTAAGTTTTAAAGAACTTAAACACCTAACCAAGAATCATAACAAAGAGTTAGGATCTGAATAAAAACAAAAGTAAACTAATGTAAACTAAAGAACCATGAAGAACTGAACTTAAGGATAAGAATACCTTGGATGAGCTATGACTTTGATCTACACCTCAATACCGAAATAACACTCTATCTTACTTCCCAAGTGTTTAGAAAAGCTTAGATTGGAAAAGCTTTTAACCCAAAACCCAAGTGTTTTGTCTCTATAGTAATCTTAGCAGCTTGGAGGCTCTAAACAATGCTTGAATGGTGAGTGAAATGGCTGAGTACTATGCCGTTTTTATAGAGTTCAAGGAGTGAAACTAACCCCTTTTAAAATGAATATAAAATAAAAAAGATTTGAATTTTCGTTCAACAGATGCACAGAACTCGGTCAAAATCGTTCAAGAGCAAGTCCAAGTGGTTAAGGGATGTTTCTAGCTCGGTTCTACAAATATTTCAAAAATGGCTCCAGGAGCCGATATATCACCATCCCTAGGCGATATATCGCCCCTACCTATGCCCCGAGCCTTCGTGCTTTTGTTTGTGCGAAGTCGACGTGTTTTCCGTATCTCCTGTAGGCGATATATCATCCACTATAGCTGCGATATATCAGCATACGTTGATATATCAAATACTTATTTGCAGTTTTTCAACATATTTTGAATTGATTAAACAACTTTGATTGAGAAAAAAAAACGTGATCCTAACCGCTACTGGAAGGTTCCAGAGCTTCTAGATCTTTCTTTTCATTAAACTATTCATCAAATATACTTAAATCCTTAATAAACATGCTTATGACAAGTGTCACACTCTTATTAATTCTATCTAAACCTTAGGTTATAATAAACAATATTTCTAGGACCAACAATATTAATCAAACCTTATGTTATAATTAATATTTTTAAACTATAGGTTAAACTTATAAAATCCATAATTGTTGCTATGAGTTTCCAACTAAGTCTCGACTTGAACCAAACTACTACTACTACTACTGCTACTGCTACTGCTGCTGTCAAACCTTATGTTATAATTAATATTTTTACGGAAACTAACTACTAGCTAGCTAGCTAAGTAAACATTCAGGGACTCTACTACTTATTAGTTGGATAATTTAGTTGGGAAATGAATCAATTGGAGGTAATCCAAGTTTTAAGTTTTTAAGCTTCGATTGGATTTTGTGTTTTGATGAGTTATTGAATGAATTGAAGCCTGGGTTTTAATGGTGTTGGATAATTAGGATGTTTGGGAACTTTGTGTTTACCGAGATTTTCGGAAACTATACTGATGAGTATTAGCTAAGACTAATGATATGGAATTTAAAGGATTAACATAGGGTTTCTACGTGGTTGGGGCGTTAACTAGCCTTAGTCCACGAGTCAGTTGTATTAGAGCTTGGAAAGTCTTTTACAATGGAGTTTCTCTCTATATTTTGACAGAGTAACTGTATAAGATTCGAAGAGAGATCCTTTTTCCAGTGTTCTACTGCCCGTATTTATAGGCTCATGGGAACACTGGGTCTGGGCCGGGTATGACCCGGGCCCATAAGAGATATGGGTATTCTTGGCCTCTCTGGTGGAAGCCCAATATAAAAGATAAAACATACATAAATTCCAGACCAATTAAGGCCCAATAAGGTCGCCCAAGAACTGTGTTTCGCCCGACAAAACGGTGCTTTTGGTCTGGACACTTCGAGTTACGAGGCAGATTCAGGGGACAAGACCAGTCAGAGTACTTGGCGGTGCAGATTTGAAACAGCGGCGTGCAATCCTGAGGTGGCCTTTTCCACAGGTGAAAAGTAGGGACAACATCCATGCGGAGTGGGGTGGCTTTAGGGTCCTGGACGCTTTTGCCACCAACCGGGGACGACGTGATCCGGGTTCTTTTACCTTTGTCCCTCTTCATTTACCATAGCCCCGAATCGTTACCAGGTTCCGTGACCAGGCACGTATACTGCCGGGGGGTTCATGCTACCTGCATGTCTCCCGGATGACTGTCCCGGATAACCATACCCCCCCCCCCCCCAGAATTGCACTAGGCCCGTGCCCCCCCTTGGACACTCCCGTACCAAGAGGCCTTGGGCCGGGCCCACATTTTGAATGCCCTGACCATGGGCCTGGACGGTCGTTCCAAGGCCATGCAGGAAATGGGGATAACACTTTGATTTTTGGATTTGGAGATATTTGGATAGGTTTTGGAAGGTTTTTAAATGAAGAAAATGAGGTTTTTGGCTGTGTTCGTGGTCGGGCCGCGACCCTGTTCTTGGGCGGCACGACCCAGGCTTGATTATGAAGGTGAAGTTGGCTGATGGGCAGTTAGGGTCGCGATGCAAGGTAGCGCATCACGACGCTAGGTGTCACGGATTGAAATTTTGACAGCAGAAATGCCCGTGCGACACCTTGACTCCTCTGAGGCAAGATCAGCCTTCCAACCATTAGAATAATAATGGGCACATTTTTAGCGCGACCGTGTGCCTCTGCACACTTCCGTCTCTCGAACAACTCTCGCTAAGTCATGTTCTCATGCATCTATGAGTGCAATCATACATCAAGGCTATTTAGCCAAGATACTCACACTGTCCATAGGTTCTCACTATGGCAAGGAAAATCCCAACATCGATGCTCACCCAGACATTCACAAGCCAAGGTAGCATGTGTGGCCAAGAGCCAACACCAAGCAGACATGCCAACACCTCTCATCATGCCCCATTCGATATTATCCGATCAGCTCGCATCTCAGACCAAGGACTCCCATACGTCCATGGTCCAATCCTCAAGGCACCATGCCTTCACGCATGTTGGCAAGCCCTCGAGACTAGCTGCTAGACTAGTAGCACACACTGGACCTCTGTCCTACTCAAGCATAGTGCACCCTCCAATGCTTGTATGCTAACAAGTCTCACGAATGACTTCCCATGCCATCTCGTGTCGAGACTCGTGGCCATAGCACACCACGATGTCTCTCGAAGGTTTGGTTTTAAGGCAGGTTTAAGGTAGGTTTTATGAAAGCCTGAAACATCGAGACGATTGTTAAAGTAGGCCATCGAGCTTAGCCATTTTGAGATTCTTTATAGGCTGTGATCAGCCATCAAGGGGCAAGCCTTAGCTGATTTTATGGCCGAATGCACAAGTTTTTTTAGGACGAGCCTACGAGAGAGCCTGTACACAAATTGTGGAAGATGATGTGGATGGTTCATCCAATGAGCACATATTAGGAGCTGGAATTATTCTAATCACTCCTGAAGGACATCGCTTCCACACAACACTAAGGTTTGGATTGAGCATTTCTAACAACAAGGCTTTATTAGTTGGAATTCATATTGCCAAGGGGCTAAAAGCAAAGGCAATCTAGTGCTACAAAAATTCATAGCTCGGGGTGAACCAGGTGTTGGGAGAATACCAAGCTTGTGGAATTAAGATGGATGCATACTTGGCCATAGTAAAGGGCGAATTATCAGACTTTGACTTTTACTCCATCGAGCAGGTACCCCGCGAGAAAAACACCAATGCATATACATTAGCTCCAGTTGCCACCACCAAGGACAGACACGTTGAACGTTGTTTTGGTTGAATTTCTTGGAAAGCCGAGCATTGAAGAAGAGTTTGAAAATATTGAGCTAATTCACACATGATCGACCTGGATGACTCCAATTGTTGACTATCTCACCTCTGGAAGACTACCTAAGGATCGTAAGGGTGCACACAGATTGTTATACTAAATCCTGAGGTATGTCTTGGTCGAGGGGATTCTTTACAGGTGAGGTCATTCCATGCCTTTACTTAGGTGTATTT
The DNA here is from genome assembly GCF_963169125.1 of Humulus lupulus. Classification (NCBI taxonomy): domain Eukaryota; kingdom Viridiplantae; phylum Streptophyta; class Magnoliopsida; order Rosales; family Cannabaceae; genus Humulus; species Humulus lupulus. The sequence continues at coordinate 46,798,357 of NC_084802.1, read as the reverse complement.
AACCCAAGTAGGCCCAAGCTATTCTAAAAGAGGTCCACGAAGGGTTTTGTGGAAATCATGTTGGGGGAAAAATCTAGCCATGAAGATACTTAGGCAGGAATATTTTTGGCCCACCATGAATAAACACTCTACCTCATATGTTCAAAGGTATGATAAATGCCAACATTTCTCAACAATAGCTCAGGTTGTACTTGTCGAGCTAACTATGATCTCGTTGCCTTGGCCATTCCCCGTCTGTGGGATAGATTTGATTGGATCACTGCCTATGGGAAAAGGTGGAGTACACTACACTGTGGTTGCGATGGACTATTTTACGAAGTGGGCCGAAGCCGAACCATTAGCGACAATAGCCTTTAAGAGAGTACATGACTTCGTAGTGAAGAACATTATTTGTCGTTATAGAATCCCAAGGAAAATTGTATCCAATAGTGGGACTCAGTTCGACAGAGACATGTTTAAAACTTCTATGAAAAATATGAGGTTATCAAAAGCTTCTCCTCGGTGGCATATCCACAAGCTAATGGAAAAGTGGAGGCAGAGAATAAAACTATAAAGGCGAGCTTGAAGAAGAGATTGGAGGATGCTAAAGGGTTGTTGCCAAAACTACTCCCACAATTACTTTGGGCATACAGAACATATCACCGCACATCCACTGGCCATACCCCATCCTCATTAATGTATGAAAGCGCGGCTATGCTCCCAGTCAAAGCCTTAGTGACGTCCCACAGGCAATGAAATTTTAACCAAGAGCAAAAGCCACTATTTGTTGCAAGCATCTATGGACTTACTTGAAGAATGCCGAGAAGCATTGTAGCTCCAGCTTGCACAGTACCAATAGAAAGTAACTCGATACTTCAAATCGAAAGTCAAAGAAAGGAGGTTTGAGTTAGGGGATTTGGTATTGAGAAGAGTATTCTTGACGAATAAATATCCTAAAGACGGTGTGCTAGAACCAAACTGGGAGGGACCTTACCAAGTCTAGAGATATTACGAGAAGGGACATTTAAGTTAGCACGGTTAAATGGAGAAGGAGTTCCTCGAACTTGGAATGCACTGCATTTACGGAAGTATTACCAATGAGTGTGTAGTTCAAGTTTTTCTTTTATTTCAATTGTTAGGCTTATTTATAAATCCACCATGTAATTCTTTTTTATAATAAATTGGATTTAATTGTTGCTGTGTAATTTAAACATGGTACCAGATTTGTCTTTAATTTTGCTTATTAAACCTTTAAAAGATATCCAGAATATTAATAAATTATGATTACTTGGGGGTAGATACCTACGATTACAATTTTTTATTTAGTATATTTTTTCTTTGAAAAAATTATGTAACTTAGAATTTGGAATTGAATAATTTGGTTGCTTGATCAAGCCTGAGTTTTTCATGATAATTCCGAATACAACTAAGTTAACAAGAAAAATCAAAGCAATAAAACCCTGGACATAACTAGGGACAAGGCCTGAATAATAACTGGTAGGCTATTAAGCTACTAAAATTGTGGATCCAACCAGGTGCGAGACTTGAGTACTAACTAGTCAGCAATTTAAGCATAAGGTTTTGAAAATACCTTGGCACTCTTCTCGTTAGCGCGAGCTGTTTCAAGTTTTTCGTGGAGCTTATAACTTGCCTCCTTGAGCTCGGTACATTTCCCATCAGACTGGGTTTTCTCCTCCTCGAGCTGTTTGCATCTACCCTCGAGTTGAGCCTTTTCCTGGGCGAGTTGGTCCACCCGAGCTTTTATCTTGATCCCTGCTCGAACTTGGGTCAGGAGCTCCTATAAAAGGAAATACAGTCTGTTAGGGTTTATGCCCTAAAAGCATATGAAAATACATTTTACGGATCTAAATAAAAGTACAATTTTATTATATTTGAATGTTATAATTATTGTTTGAATAATATGAATAAATATCAGAAAATTCCATATTCATTTATGAGAATATGATCTTGTATTAGTACGAGAGAATTAAGATCACATATAATGAATAAAATAGTCAGCGACATATTGAAGTATGGAATCTTTGATGAATGGTTGTTAGCACAGTTTACTAAGCATACGTGATGCAAGTAATTTAGATTCAAATTACTGATGTGGATATACATCTTGGTAAAGATGCTGTATATAATAGTGATTATATATGACAAGACCGATATGAATTAATTATCTTTATAAACTTACCATTTTTCATAAAGATTTAATTCATATCATAATCGATGATCATTTGTAGATCAGTCTAAATCCTGAGTAATCATGAACTCTTGTTTGTGCTTATTGGATCTTTTGATTCATTCCTTAAGGTCTCTTGATATAATGAGGCTAGTGACTTTTATTTTGGAGATTCAATATCATGAATGGCTGGGAACATGATCTTGCAATAATGAAATCCATACTTTCCTGATGGATCGAATATTGGTTGCCTTAAGGGTTAATTCTGGAACTGAATAGTTATTGAGCTGAAACCTATAATATGATTATAGACTAACTATTCGCTAGTGAATTAATGGTACTTAAGGTACAAGAGGTAATTAGAAGAGTAAAATGGTAATTTTAACCAGCTCTAATTAATGAACCAATAAATGGAGAACAAAACTACATTTATTGATTATATCAATGGACTACAATAGAAAACTCTGTAAATATAATTCTATAAATACTTAGAGTGCAATTCCATATTTATAGTGGAGTAATCATGTAATTAATAAATAATATTATTGAATTAAAGAGTTTAAGTAATAATTAGGTTTATTGGAGCCTCGTATTATAGGTCCATGGTTCCTAAGTCACCTCTGTCCTACACTGTCAAAGGTAAGGATGTCACAACGAAGATTAATAGAGCAAATGACTAAATTGCAAATGAATTAATTTTCCAGGGTAATGACATAATTATGTGATAATTATGGGTAATTGATTAATTGTGAATTAATTAATTAACTAACTAAATAGTTTTTATTTAAAATCCTTTATATTAGTTCAAATAAATATTAATTATGTTTGGATTAATGATAACTCTGCAAAATAGAGTTATTTTTCCACTTTTTATGTGCTAATTGTTGCTTAATCATTGAGTTTTTAATTGATTTATTAAGTTTTAAAGTAATTTTGAATTTATTAGGTTTATTTTGATTTTATATATTTTTGTGTGTTTTTATAGTTATATTATTGAAAAATGTTATAGTTTAATTATTTAAAAATAATATTGTTAAGTTAGAAGTAAGAACATGTATTTTTGAGCATAAATGTTATGTAAATTAAATTTTAATTAATATTTTCATGGAAGTTATATGGTATATTTTATTAGAGAAAATAATTAATTTTAATTTAGTTTATGATTATTTTGTAGGAAACAATGTGCATTTTAGTACTTTGAGAAGAAGGGAAAAGAAAAGATTAAAACTGAAAAAAGAAAAGCAAAAAGTGGCATTTCCAAAACAGCCACCCAAGGTACATTCGGCCCAGCTCGTCTCCTGGCCGAGGTCCACTTTCCTGGCCCACCAGCCAGCCCTTGTACTCCTCGTAGGCGTTACCGTTGGCCCATGCCACTCTTTGCAGCTCCAGCCCATGGCCTAGCCCGTTTGCTCCTCCAAAGCCAGCATCCAGGCCCATGGCTCGTCTCCCATCCGTCTCCTACAAAGCCAGCATCCAGGCCCACGCCAACCTTCCCAGCCTGTCCTCCATTTAGTAGCAAGGCCCTTTCCTCCACCCCACCACTTCTCCTGCCGAAGGCCCAATGCCAAGCTCCCTGCCCAGCCGTACAACGCCTGGCTCCCTGCTTCATCAAAACATCCTCAGCCATCTAGGCCCCTCTCCACAAGCCCGACCAGCCCAAACAACCTGCCAACCAGGCCACTGCCAGCCACACCTTTTCTCTTCTTGAGCCCAACAAATGCCTAAATGTCCCCTTGTCCCATTTGTCCAAAAATACAACATTTTTACCCCACTTTCTACACATTTTACTCAAAAATCATCATTACACCTTACAATTTACCCCTATTTCCCATATTATAATTAATTCAATTAATTTAATCAATTTAATTAATTTAAATTGATTATTTTAATACCCTTTTTTTGGCTATAAATAAGGGAGTTTAGTTAATATTTTTGGGAGGTTACCATACCACAAGTTCTACATTTTCAAGACATCTCTATTCTCTTCATCTTTTTCTTCTTTTTGGTCATTTTTCTATGAGATTTTAGAGGAAAAATTTGGGGGTTTCTCCTCCAAATTTTCCTATTTATGTTTGTAATTTCTATTCTTGTTGTGAGTTTCTAATCTTTTTAAGATTATTAAGGTGATGATGAAATAATATGTAACTAGATAGTATTTATTTTGTATGTTGATTTCCCATTTTGTGCAATAAGGTTTATGAATTTTCTTCTTCAAATATTTTCTTTCATCTTAAATATCATGTATTTTTTATTGTTAGCACATATTTACACTTTGTTCTTCATTAATGCAAAAACATAATATTCTTTGTGTAAGATGTGTCATTAAATTGTACACATCCAATGCTTAGAACAAAAATATTATGTTTTGACTTATAAATAATATTCATTGATTTATTTATTATTTCATTAGATTGATTTACACTAAATGCTTTGAAATTATAATTTTAAAAGCGAAGATAAATCCTATATTTTTATAAAAATTTGTGCTTAAATAGAATATCTAATTTGAATAAGTGATTGTTTAATTAATTTCTACTATTACTAAAACTTGGAAATCAATGTACTTATAAATATTATTGAACTTATATTTTGTGGATTCTATTATCTTAATAATCTTTCTTCTACCATATTGTTTAAAATTATTAATTTAGTTATATATATTGTCTTTAATATCTTTATTATTATCTTTTATTTTATTTTCATTATACAAAAAATCTCATCAATCTTTGGAGCTAGGTTAGAATTTATTAATTTTGATTTAAAATAGTTTTCTTTTTGATTTTAGACAACTCCTTTGGGTTCGATCTCGTGCTTACACGAACACTATTTTTCATATACGATTCGTGCGCTTGCGAGTTATACATTTTTAAAACATATCTGTTTTGGGTCCATCAATTAATATTTGGGAGAGTTTAATTATTATCTTATTATAAGATAATTATTTAAAACTGATAGTTTTTAAGATAAAGTTAATTTTGAATTAATTGATATTTATTTTTGGATAAATATCTTGTCTTAAAATTAATTAAATAAATACATGAGAAAATCAGGGATACACATAAAGTGACACACGCCACTCACTATATCTGAGAGTGAGTGTAGTGAGTGGCGCCACTCACATGTGCCACATCCCTGAGATTTGAATTTCAATTTAATTTGTTTATTTAATTATTATTTTTAAATATGATTTAAATTAAATAATTAAAATAGTTGTAACTGATCAATTTTAATTTAATTAAATAAAAATTAATAAAATAGTTTAATTATCTTTATAAACGTAAAAAGAAGCGATTCTTTTCTAAGTCAGTTGTTTCTAGGTTATGAGATTCTCTCAAAGAAAGAAATGATAGAATTTTCTATACCTGAAATTTTAGAAGTTTCCGTAGCATCTCTCTTCTTAAATATTTATAGATCTCATGTGTTGAGTACATCTAGAGAGCCTAAATCAACTTGTGAATCCTACATGCCCACACACGTTGTTGTGTGTTAAAGAAACAAGTTGGAAGGCTAAGGTGTGAGCTTTCATTAGGATAGAAAGATCGTTGATTTTTACTAAAAGACTCAAGGACACTTGATAGGCCACGAGATGTAATCTTTAATTCCTTGTATGTGTTATTATAATATATGTATGATCCTGACTAATATTAATAATTTTTAAAAACCCCCTCCCTATACATTCCACTGCATATTTTGATATTTTTCTAATTTAATACCAGCACAGTCGAAGGCTAAGCAAAGTATGGAGTATGCCAAAAATCTTACAATATAGAGATGAAAACTTACTGTCAGATGTGTAACACCCTGGATAGCCAAGACTGTTAAACTGTGTACTTTAAGGAGTCGTTTGGTATGCAGGAATCTGGACATGAGAATGAGAATCTGAACACTTTCCCATGTTTGGTACTGGGTTTGGGTTTTTCTAACCTGAGAATCTATACTCCAGGGGTTTTAACTTTTCCTGATTCTAGGTTCAAGTGAAACCCATCTGACAAGTGGTTTTTAGATACCCAGGAATGTGAAACACTTCAAAATTATTATTATTATTTTTTAAAAAAAATCTTAAACCAATAATTTTTTAGTTAATAACTTATTTTATTTTTGAAGCTTATAATATAAAAACAAATATACATATATCAAACTATAAAATGATAAATAATATTTGTTTATTTAAATAAATTGATTTGTAAAGCCTTTATATCATTACTTTAGTTTAAAATAACAAATGAAATATTATTAAAAATAAAATAGGGGTATTTTTGTAATTTTAAAAATTATACTTGATTCTAGTACTCAATAGATGTATTTTTTTAATTTTGTTAAAAAATATTTCATGAGTAAAATTGTTTATAAATTATTTTGATGAAATATATTATTATATTAATTTTATGAAAATATGAAAACTTAATAGATTCCTATGCACAACCAAATACAGAAAGTGATTTTCTCAGGAATCATAGAGAAGATTACAGTGCACAACCAAACACAATGATGTAAGTTTCCAGACTATCATATTACCCTCTTCAACTTTCCCAGTAATATGAAAACTGTGAACCTCCTCATACCAAACGACCCCTTAATAGTGCTAGACTCACTAATCAAGTCATTTGGCCATAAATGTGTAACTAAAAGTGATTAACGGATTAAGGTTACAAATTTTGGTCAAAAGGAATGATCATTTCATTAAAATATTAAAGTTTGTACATGGGATCCCAAAATAAGCATTTAAATGGTCATTTATGGTCCAAAGGGGAAATTACAACACAAGCCGAGCTAAGCGACAAAAATTACGGTTTGACCCTAGGTCCTCTGTGAATCCCCGGCAGTGGTGGTTGAGCAAGCTGCATATGTACACGCCGCCACCGAAGCTCTCCAACTCATGGGTGGTCTAGGTTTCCTTTCCCTTACCTGCACCACATAACACCCATGAGCCAAGACTCTACAAGAAAACTTAAACATGCTCATAAGAAGTTAATGACATATTACAGAATCATAATCAACATGCCTAGTAGTAATAACCCTACTCATGCATGCATTCAATCTAGATAAGTGACTATGGATTCACACTGAGGCCCGTTGCCCTATATAAGTGACTATAGAGTCACCCGGGCCCATTGCCCTAGGATAAGTGACTGTAGAGTCACCCTGGGGCCCTTTGCCCTAGGATAAGTGACTGTAGAGTCACCCGGGGCCCTTTGCCCTAGGATAAGTGACTGTAGAGTCACCCTGGGGCCCTTTGCCCTATCCTCTATATAAACAGCCTTAGGGCTGGCCAAGTGTACTTGGTGCTTCATTTTCCAAACGAACACAGCGTCAGTCAAGCGTATACCATGCTCCTGGATAGGCCTAACCATATCGGTCTGCGCATAGCGCGCTATTTCCGCCCTTGACTTATAAGTCAAGCCTTTCGACCAGCGCTCAGCGCGCTACTGCCGCCCTTGACTTATAAGTCAAGCCTTTCAATAAGATAATATAGATAAGCGTACATCATATATCACAAGTATGCACAATACAGTTAACATGTCTAATAAACACAGTCCAAGCATGGTCATAACCATGTTTAATAACCAGGCCAAGCCCTAATCACATATATCACGTATTGGGTGCAGTTTTCTTTCCTCAGGTCCAAACATTGGCTAAATAAAAATGACCCTCGAGCATGATTCCCTTCCGGGCCCTAGCGATACCCTAGTCACAGCCATAATAAATGATACCCATCATTATCGAATAAAAAAAGGCTTCTGAATCGAGTCCTAGTCTCCAAGACCTAAAATTCTACTAAACCGGAGTAGAATCCTTCCCTAGCCCTTAGGTTTAAGTCCCCACAACTTGAAACCTCACTTGGCTAACTTTCCCAACTAGCATCGTGGCGCACCCCTAAAGGGTCATGATGCACCTCAAGTAAGAGCCCCCCCCCCCCCCCCCCCCCAAGCCATCTCCCTAGGCACGGGCCGTGACAGCAAGACGATTCAGAGAATTGCCCTAGCCTCTGAGTTCATGCGGGCCGTGACGCTCCAAGAACAGTGTCGCGACGCAACTCCGTGAACCTAGATTTTCAACGCTTTACTCTGAGCCAAATCTCACAGAATTCACCCCAAATAATAATCAAGCCCAGAATTGAGTCCCGAAACATCATTAATACACTATAAACACCAAAATAAACCCATAAACTTCATCAAAACTCCAACAACACCCAATCTCCACTGATAACTCTACAAAATAGAGTTATTTTACCACTTTTTATGTTCTAATTGTTGCTTAATTCTTGAGTTTTTAATTGATTTATTAAGTTTTTAAGTAATTTTGAATTTATTAGTCTTATTTTGATTTTATAGATTTTTGTGTGTTTTTATAGTTATTTTGTTGTAAAATATTGTAGTTAATTATTTGAATTATCGTGGTTTAGTTTGAGGTAAAAATGTTGTATTATTGAAATTAAATGTTAAATATAAATTAATTTATAATTAATATTTTCAAAGAATTAAATTGATTTATTTTATAGTTGAAAATATTTTATTATGATTTAGTTTATGTTTATTTTGTAGGGAATTTATTGTATTTTTGGGCTTTGAAAAGAAAAGAAAAGATATAAAGCTGAAAAAGAGAAGAAAAAAGTGGCATTTTTGTAACCCATTCGGCCCACTATCGAAGCCCAACATGGCCCAAGCTGTCTTCAGCTCCTCCCCAGCTCCAGTTCGCCTCCAATCAACTGCCGCCACCTGTCTCCTAGCTGCATCACCATCTACTTCAGCAGCCAAAGTCACCACCCATGCACTCCTATCACCAACGCCTCCAGCCTTCACTCAGCTTTCCATCTGCCCAGGCCCATGCAAGGCCCACGAAAACTGCCAGCAACCCAGATTTTGGGCCCAACTCCTCCTGAAGCCCATGCCTCCAATTCAAGCAAGCCAACCCATCAACTCCACCTCTCCAGCTGCACCACAAAGCATCACACGCCTGCCATTTCTCCCCTGCCATTTCTCCAAATGCCAACTGCCAGCTTCAACATCAACCATACCCAACCAGCTGCCTTTTGTGCATTTTGAGCCCAACAAAATCACTTTTGTATCATTTGTCCCTTATGACAAAAATGCCAACTTTTTACCACACTTTCTCATATTTTACCCCAAAACATCATAATTATACCCTATAATTTACCCCTATTTGCCATATTATAATTAATTAAATAAATTAAATAAATTTAATTATTTTAAATTGATTATTTTAATTCTCATTTTTTGGCTATAAATAAGGGAGTTTGGTGTCCATTTTAAGGAGGAGGTTACTATACCATAATTTCTACACATTCAAAACCTCTCAATTCTCTTCTTCTTCTTCTTCTTCTTTTTGGTTATTTTCTATGTATTTTTAGAGGAAATTTTGGGGGTTTCTCCTCCAAATTTTCCTATTTATGTTTGTAATTTTTAGTTTGTATTTGCTATTCTAGTTATGTGTTTCTAATCTTTTTAAGATTGTTAAGGTGATGATGAAACAATATGTAACTAGATAATATTTATTTTGTATGTTGATTTCCCATTTTGTGCAACAAAGTTTATGGAATTTTCTTCTTCAAATATCTTCTTTCATCTTAAATATCATGTATTTTGGATTGTTAGCATATATTTACACTTTGTTCTTCATTAGTGCAAAAACATAATATTCTTTGTGTAAGATGTGTCATTAAATTGTACACATCCATGTTTAGAACAAAAATATTATGTTTGGCCTTATAAATAATGTTCATTGATTTATTTGTTATTTCATTAGATTGATTTACACTAAATGCTTTGAAATCATAATTTTGAAAAGTGAAGAAAAATCCTATCTTTTTATAAATAATTTGTGCTTAAAATTATAAATCTATTTAGAAAATGATAGTTTAATTTATTTTAACTATCACTAAAACTTGAGAATCAATGTACTTATAAATATTATTGAACTTATATTTTGTGGATTCTAATCCTTAATAATCTTATTTTACCATCTTCATTTCAATTATTAATTTAGTAATATATATTGTCTTTAATTTCTATATTATTGTCTTTTTATTTTTTTTCATTATTAAAAAATCTCTTTAATCTTTAGAGCTAGGTTAGAATTTATTAATTTTAGTTTAAAATAGTTTTCTTTTCAATTTTAGACAACTCATTTGGGTTCGACATCCTTGCTTACACGATCACTATTCTATATGAATGATTTGTGCGCTTGCGATTTATAAATATTTAAAACATACCTGTTTTGGGTCCATCAAGTTTTTGGCGCCGTTGCCGGGGAGTTGCAAGAGAAAAGAAATGAAAATTATCTCAAGGTTAGTAAATTCTTCTACTAGTTATTTTAATTTTTGCACTTAAAAAAAAAACTAAAAAAATATATATCTATAAAATCTAAAAAAAAAAAAAGATAAAAAGAAAATTTGGGTCGATTCTACCACCCTTAAAAAAAAATATATACTTATATATTTATATTTATTGTTTTTTTTAGTTGACGGCACTTGTGCCTCCTATCTATCCTTTTAATTTTTATAGTTGATGACACTTGTGCCTCCTAATTTTGTTATAATTTTGTTTATTTATCTAGTTGTAATTTTTTATTTTATTTAATTTTCGCAAGTTACTAGTTGATGGAAATTTTGCCTCCTAGTATTTTATCTTATGTTTTAGTTGATGGCACTTGTGCCTCCTAATTTGTGCCTCCCTACTCTTGCTTAAATTTGGATAGTCTTATTTAATTTTGCCTTATTTCTCTTTATCCTTTATCATTTTATTGTGAAAAAAAATATACTTGAAAAGAAAACTTGAAAAAAAAAAATATATTCTTGAAAAGAAAAAAAAAAGAATTTAAATCTTGTCCTAGCTCTTGTTTTCATTTCTTAACATTGTTTTTTGTTCTCTTAATTTTTATTTTCTTGTTTTTTTTCCCTTAATTGTCATCTTTAAAAAAAAAAATTAGTTTGCCATTTAGTTTTTTCCATATGGATCATTTTAATTATAGTTGGAATTCTGAGTACAACTATTATGAGCATTCAAATTTAAATTATGGAGAAACTAATAATATGTATAATATGCATGAATCATTTGATATCCCATTTGCTCCCACCTATAATCCAAATTTTTCATAGAGCCATACCCAATCTCCAATGAGTCAAGAGCATGAATTCAACATACCCAATCAAAATCATGCCCAACCCGACCTATCATATCCCATTGAACAAGAAACGAGCCCATCTTTAGAAGATACCCTACAACAGTTTATGCAATCAACCTACCAAATCTTACTAGCACTGTCTCAATCAATCTCAAAAATTGAAACAATAGTAGGACAACTTGCAACTGTTATAGAGTTGGAAAAACAAGTTTATCTCAACCAACCCATTCCCAATCCAAATAGTCAAATTCAAAGTGAAAAAGAGAATGAGGTAGTTGAAGAATTTGTAATATGCATCCAACCCCCTAATGAAACAAAAGAGTTGGATGAAATAATTTTCGAGGCTCATAAGGAAAATGAAAAAGATATAATTATATTTCAAGAGTCCATAATTGAACAAATTTGTATATTTACTCAAAATGAAAAGGAGCCTAATATAGATATGCAATTTTCATATTTTATTGATATTCCATTAAAATTGCATATTTCTAACTTTCTTGTAGGTGTGATGTTATCAATTATTATTTATGGCATTTGCATCAAAGTCATAACTCACCCCACTAATGAAATTTTACACCATCGATTGGGTGTAGGTTAAAAGAAAGAAAAAAATTATAGTCGAGCTAAAGACTATAAACTAAAGCGCTTTGTGGGAGGCAACCCATACTTTAATGTTTTATTTTATATTTCACTTGTTGTTGTGTGTTTTTTTTTGTTTCATGTTTTTCAAATTCCAAAAAGCTCGAAGGAAACTTCTTGCCCAAAAAGAAAAAGAAGAGAAGAAAACAAATGAGCCAAATCAAGGAAGCATTCATCAAAGGGATAGAGGCAAGACACTAAACCTTATTAGGGAATTTGGGATGTTACAAGATGCATCCCCACCACCGAGTGCATCACAACCTCGGGAGCCGAATTCTCTATTTTATCCAGCTCGTGATCTGCCAGTTGGTTAATATGGCCCACCACGTCACTAGTTAGAGCCAGAACTGGACCCTGATGGCGAGCAACAAATCTGCCCACCTACAAGTGCGGAGCTGGGATAGAGGCAGACAAGGCTGGAGGGTTTGTAAGCGGAGATGGAGGAGGGACATCTTGGCTAGTGAGAACGGTCTCTTTTGGGCCTCCGGGCTGTGAAGTAGGCCCTCCTTGCTCTTGTGATGAGTTTTGGTAGAGGAACCCCCTGTTAGGAATAGTGCCCTTAAAGCAATTGTAGTTGACAAATGTTTTAAATGAAATAAATAATTGAATTGAATTATTATACATATAGACTATGTGTGATATTATGTTGATAATATTAAGTAAATATTAGAAAATTGCAAAGTTTATCTATGTGGTCTTAATCTCATATTGGTATGAGAGGATTGAGATTAAGATAATAAACTTGAAACAGTTCGCTGTAAAATAAAGTAATGGAATCTTTAGATTAATGAATACTAGTACGGTTCACTAGTATTATGAATACAAGTGACCTAGATCCGGGTCACTAGTGTAATAGGACACTTTAGTGAATGTACTTTATATATAGTGATATATAGAACTGGACCAGATGTGATTTGATAATACTTTTTTAAACACCATTTCATAGTATTAATCAAACACATCAAACGATGATCATATACATGATGATCTTAATCCTAAGTTTACAATGAACTCCTATATATGTCATCTGATCCTTTGATTCATGCGTTAAGTTTTATTAAAATGACTAGGCTAAGAACAATTGTTTTCGGGACTCAATGATATATATGGCTAGGGACATAGTTTAAAAGATATGGAATCTATTCCTTCTTATTGATTAAATAATGGTTCCCTATTGGGTTGACTTTTGGAACTGAAAAGTTATGAGTGCTCACGTTACAAACTTGTTGTGACACAACCGTCAATAGTAAAGTCAATGGTACACTAGGAACAAGATATAGTTAAAAGGATAATATAGTAATTTTATTCTCTTTTAATTATGAACCATTAATAGAGGATTAACGTTGTATGTAATGATTATATCAATGGACACTTTATTCATTAGTAAAGTACTTTGTAAATATATGTCTATAATTATCAAGAGTTCAAAATCATATTTATAGTGGAGTAATCATGAGATTAATGTAACATCCTAAACTCCAGGGACCGTTACGGTGTGCATTTTAAACAGTGCTAAACTTGCTAATCGAGTCATTTGGCCATAATCGTGTAACTAAATATGATTAGCGATTTAGGGTTAAATTTTTTGGTTAAGATATAACGTTTCACTAAAACGTTTACTGTATACATTGGGATCCCAAAAATATAATTTAAAGGTTAATTACAAGAAAAATATTTACAACCAGCCGATATAAGTGGAAAAATAGGGTTTAACCCTAGTTCCTCTTTCAACCCTCGGCCGTGGCGGTCGAGTAGCTGCATATGTACACATCGTCACCTAAGCTCTCCAACTCAAGGATGGTCCAGCTTTCTTTTGCCTTTACCTGCACCACATAGCACCTGTGAGCCGAAGCCCAGCAAGAAAACTCAATATGCTCATGAACAGTAATAACATGTCATCAAATCATAATGTGCATGCTTAGCAATAATAGCCTTTATCATGCATGCAAGTAGGTACAAATAAATGTTTATGGAGTCCTGCACTCTGAGTAGATGACTAGTAAGTCTCTCACTCTAAGGTAGATGACTAGTAAGTCAATCTCGATCAGATAACTAGTAAGTCAATATCGGTCAGATTACTAGTAAGTCAATATCGATCTGATGACTAGTAAGTCAATCTCGGTCATATGACTAGTAAGTCCATCTCGGTCAGATGACTAGTAAGTCCATCTCGGTCAGAAGACTAGTAAGTCAATCTCGGTCAGATGACTAGTAAGTAAATCTCGGTCAGATGACTAGTAAGTCAATCTCGGTCAGATGACTAGTAAGTCAATCTCGGAGGTCCCATACCCTCCTAGCCATGTGACGTGTTGGTCACCTTAGCCTTTTTGGCTTTGGCTCTAAGTAACTAGCCTTTAGACTAGACAAGCGCTTTTAGTTTTCATCGAACTCGGGGTCGGTCCGACATTAATGCTCATGTTGAGCCATTCAATGCAATTGTCGATTAGATCTAATCTTTCATTGGCTCTGTGTTCTTGACGCCTATGCCATTCCTGACTCTTAAGTCAGTAACATACGACTAGTGTTCAAAACTACTGTCGAACTTGACTAGTAACTCACAGCTTCACAGCTAGTTCTGACACCATTACCGATTCTGACTAGTAAGTCAGTGCCACGCACAAGTAAGCAATGCTACCAGGCATATATCATATGTCAAATATCTGAATACAGGGCATTCAACATGCTTACTTAACAATTGCTAGCATAATTAGGATCATGCACAAACACAGAGACTCAAGCTCTGATCAATCTCATATTTAAAATTCATGGCATGCCCTAACTACATGTTTCTCGTGCATCACAAATAAGCAAGATTTGCTAAGAATTTAATATGCAATCAATGTCCACATTTAGACACTCAACATGCCTCAATAATAACCACGCATGTCATATATATAGGGTGCAGTTTTCTTACCTTTGGTCCAAGCACAGGTTACCAATAAACAAGTCACAAGCACGATCCTGATTCCAAGTCCCTAGTGATATACTAGTCACAACCATAAATGATGATCCAATCAGTTCAAGTTCTAAAACCCAATCCCAGAACCAAGACCTAGACACAAGGACATCGAATCCCACTAAACCGGGTAGTAGGAACGATCTCGAGGGCTAAGGTTTGAGTTCCCATGATCAAAAAAATCATTTTGGCCACAAATGGCCTCAAGCACCATGACCCCACTATCCAAGCACCGTGGCCCCCAGGCCTTTCAGCAACCTCCACCTTCTTCATCGAGCCTGGGCCGCGACGCCCAAGAACAGGGCTGCGGCCCAACCACGAACCAGCCATTTTTCCTCGATTTTATAATTTAAAAACCTTCCAAAAACCTATTCCAAACATCTCCAAATCCCAAAATCAAAGTTCCAAAACATCCCCATGATCCAAAACCAACAAAACCCAAGCTTCAATTCATTCAAAAACTCATCAAAACACAAAAGCCAATTCAAGCTTAAAAACTTTAATAACTTAGAACTTAAAACTTAAATTACCTCCGATTGAGTTGTTTCCCAACTAAATCCTCCAGCTAATAAGCTTCTAATCTTTCCTAGAATTGCTATGCCTTGATCCTTCCTTGAATCTGAGTCCTAGAACTCAAGTTTCCTTCGAAAATGCAATTGGGTGTCGAAAATGGAACTTTGAGGGAGAGAGAACGTCATGAACGTTCTTTTTATTTCTTAACAGGTTACTTCAAGCTTAAGTAGCCTCAAACAAAACCTAATGCTCGGGGTCCCGAAAACGTCCCCAGGGGCAAAATAGTCAAAAACCTCCAGAATTTCCCCTGATCTTATTAACTCCCAATTTATCATCAAATATTTATTCCCATTACCCAATAACCCGGTAATGTGCTAAATACCCCTTGGCTCACTCCGAGTCAAGAATAAATCCCGTTGTGACTATTCCACTAGCTTACCTCCTAGGATCATCTCGTGCTGAGTAACCCTAGCATAACTAAATAATAATAAAGCACCACACACATATCACATATATGCCAAATATGCCCGAAATGGCCAAAGTATGAAAATCACCCAATTAATCAGAAATGGGTTCACATGCATATTTAATACACTTAAATATGCATATAATCATTTAATAATATAATAAATCAATTATGGCCCTCCCAGCCTCCTAATAAAAGTCATAAACCTTACTAGGAAATTTGGGGCATTACAATTAATAAATATAATTATTAAATCAAAGAGCTTTGATTAATAATCTAATATTTATTGGAGCTTGATATTATAGGTCCATAGGTCTCCAGGGTGGCTCTATCAACACTATATCAATGTAAGAGTTGATACAGGGTAAAACTGTGATTTGGAAATTTGAGAAGAATTTTATTCTTCGTGTTAAATATATAATTATATGATAATTGAGGTTGAATAATTAATTATTAAATTTCAAAAATATGCTTATTAATTTAAATATAAAATTTCTATATATATATAAATAAATTAATTTTTGAAATTAATTATTTTATTTGAGTGGGAGAAATTAAAATTGGTAAGTCAAAATAGTTTTTGATTTATTGAATTTTAGAAGATGATGATAATGATGATCGTCAATTTGAATTTTGAAATTTGAAATATAGTTGTGATATTTCCCTTAAAAAGATAATACCATATTTTGTGGGAAGAAATGATTTTAATTAAATAAATCAATAAAAGAAAAATGCAATATCCCTTAAAAGGGAATACTGCTACACGCATGACACAGTCCAAGGACTGTGCCATGCGTGTAAGACAGTACAGATAAAGTATTAGTGTTGTTTTTATTTTATTTATTTAATTAATAAGTAATTTGAAAATAGATTTTTTCAAATTTGGTAAGTTAGATATTACCTAAATCAATTCCTATCACCATTATGATATTATTATTAGGAATAATAAGGTAATATATAATCTCTAATATATATATTATGTAAGAAGAAGAAAAACAAGAGAGCGTAAGAATTCAGAAAAAGTTTTAGAATTTGTCAGACAAGAAATTGTCATCTTCTTCTCTTATTCTAACCTTTCATAATCCAAGTTCTCATGTGTTGAGATTAAACTTGTGATTTCTAAATTACAAACACTTGTTCTCTATGTGCCCTGATGGACCTAAAACGGGTATGTTTTAAATATTTATACTCGCAAGCGCACGAATCGTATATGGAATATAGTGTTCGTGTAAGCACGAGATCGAACCCAAAGGAGTTGTCTAAAATCGAAAAGAAAACTATTTTAAACCAAAATTAACAAATTCTAACCTAGCTCCAAAGATTGACAAGAATTTTGTATAATGAAAATAAAATAAAAGACAATAATAAAGATATTAAAGACAATATATAAACATAAATTAATAATAGAAATCAAGATAGTAAAATAAGATTATTAGGGATTAAAATCCACAAAATATAAGTTCAATAATATTTATAAGTACATTGATTCCCAAGTTTTAGTGATAGTTAAAATAAATCAAACTATCATTTTCCAAATAGATTTATAATTTTAAGCACAAATTACTTCTAAAAATATAAGATTTTTCTTCACTTTTCAAAATTATAATTTCAAAGCATTTAGTGCAAATCAATCTAATGAAATAACAAATAAATCAATAAACATTATTTATAAGGCAAAACATAATATTTTTGTTCTAAGCATGGATGTGTACAATTTAATGACACATCTTACACAAAGAATATTATGTTTTTGCACTAATGAAGAACAAAGTGCAAATATGTGCTAACAATCCAAAATACATGATATTTAAGATGAAAGAAGATATTTGAAGAAGAAAATTCCATAAACTTTGTTGCACAAAATGAGAAATCAACATACAAAATAAATACTATCTAGTTACAAATTGTTTCATCATCACCTTAATAATCTTAAAAAGATTAGAAACTCATAACTAGGATAGAAATTACAAACAAAAAAATTACAAACATAAATAGGAAAATTTGGAGGAGAAACCCCCAAATTGTTCCTCTAAAAATACATAGAAAATAACCAAAAAGAAGAAAAAGATGAAGAGAATAGAGAGGTTTTGAAATGTGTAGAGTTTTTGGTATGGTAACCTCCCTCTCAAAAATGGACACCCTAAACTCCCTTATTTATAGCCAAAAATTGGGAATTAAAATAATCAATTTAAATTAATTAAATTGATTAAATTAATTTAATTAATTATAATATGGCAAATATGGGTAAATTATAAGGTGTAATAATGATGTTTTGAGGTAAAATGTGTAGAAAAGTTTGGGTAAAAAGTGGCATTTTTGAACATAGGGGACAAGAGTACATTGTGGTATTTTATGGGCTCAAGAAAAAATGCTTTGTGGCTTTTGGTGGCTGGCAGATGGGCTTTTGGCTGGCAGGCGTGAGGTGCTGAAATGCTTTGGGCCAGGTGGCAGGAGTGAGGTTGGCTTGCTGCTGGGAGAGTCTTCGGTGGGGGATGAGGAGGTGATGGCTGCTTGGTGTTATATTATTTTAAATAATATAATGTTAGATTAAATAATGTGACATAATGTGATTTGTCACACCTTGTAACATATTATTGAGAGTCACAAAATTGAACACATGTATGTGCCCAAATGTGACATATTTTGGAGTTACAAACTTGTAACTCCCAAATATTACCCAGTAATGTGTAGATTTGATATTACACATTTTGATTTGAATTTCTTAAAGATATATGTAAAATATGGCTGTTAGAGATGTGATTTAAACTCCCATAATGTGTATGGAAGTTACAAAATCAAGTGGGAATGAATTTGGAACGTTTTGGCAAATTTGGAAAATTGGTTGCTAAAAAAACGACTTAGGCCGCTGCCTATGTTTTTCAGGCCACGGCCTAAGAGGCAAAAATAGGCTAGGCCGCAGCTCGTGTTTTTCAGGCCGCGGCCTGAGCGGCTGACAACATATTCCAACTTCGGTTTTTATCCAATTTTGAACGTTTCCAACAGCCAAGTGACTCCCAAATCTCTATTTTAATTCCATAAAACATCCAATTAATCATTGGTAACAGCCATGGGGGTTGGTGGAATTTGAAATTCAAAGGGTGTCTCAAAACTCTATAAATAGGAGCCTAATGCTCACTTGTAAGACACACCATTTTTCATCCACAAAGCACTTGGCTGAAAAAATACACCAAAAGGCTTGATAATTCCAGAGAGCTATTTCCTAGAGAGATCCCTTAGTGCTTAGAGAATAGGGGGAAATAAGCTTTTGGACAAAGGTCTTGAACCTTGTTCAAGTTGGTGATCCCCACTACTCTACACTTTGGTTGTGTGAGAGTTTTTTTGTGTTTTTCATTCTTTTGTTCCTTTTGTTCTTCTTATTTACTTGTATTGTTGTAGTATTGAGTTTGTAATCTTCTTCTTCTACATCTTTATATTTACTTGTATTTTGAGCAATTGAGTTGTAATATTTATTTAATCAATATTATCTTGTCCATTGTATTTTTGCATAGAGTTGTATTTTTGGTTTTTCCACTTTTCCATTGAGCAATAAAATTATATTCTCTAACAATCAAAAGCTTAATTTCCTTTTCAATGGAAGGAGAAACCATGGAGATCATATGAGGATCCAACTTTGAAAAGATGGTAAGATAAGGTAATGCTCTTCTTTGGTTTTCTTAGAAGACCTAATGGTTTTCATATAGTGATAGAAATGAGAAGAAGAAAAGTTTATAAATGAGATTCATTGTTTTCTAATCTCCTTTGTTTTATAATGGTTAGATTAGAAGATAATTCAATATGTTGATTTTTTGTTATATGTGATTAACATGTAAATAATCTAGTAGATTATTGGGTAGTATGCTAGCATGTCATAGAACTTATTTTGTGTTAATGGGAAATTATTAGAATGACAACTATGAGTTTTATATGACATGTATAAATATATTGATTTTGTGAATCAATAGAAATGTGAAATCATGTGTGTATGATATTTGTAATTCATGTTTTCATATTAATAAAGAGCCATATTAGTATGATATTAGTCATGTATGTTGACAACTATGTGAAATCATAATCATGCAAACATTTGTGAAATGTTAATATGTTTTATCCTATATACATGAGAATTATCATGATTATTATGATATGTCATATAATATGATTATTAAGGTGATAATAATGTAAATATGTTTATTATATATTATTGAAATGTGATGAGTTACCATTTATTTGGTAAATAAAGAGAATTATTTGAGAAATTAAATTTCTCATTTAAGTGTTGACCATCTCATTTTATGAGATAAGAAAAGATGAACCTAAGGGGGTTACATCTTTTAATGATAAGTGTCTTGCCATTGCAAAAAAAAAAAAGAAAAAAGAATCAAAGTGGATTAAAAAATTGTGGGATGACATATTGACTCAATAGACTTATAGTCTAGAGTGTGGTCAAATAAAATATATTTGAGAATTATTTAGTGACAATGATTTTTAAATATTCAATGAGGAGACATTTCCAAAATTGGAGAAGCAATTTTGAATCTTTACATCAATGGTGAATAAAAGATAACTTTATTCATTTTGGTTAAAGATGATGTTATGTTTAAATTAATCTCGAGGAGATAATTTTAAACAAAAACATAAGAAATTAAAGTATTATTCTATGATGATTCTTTATTTTGCTATGAGACATTTGTGTGAGACATTAACAAAGTTTCAAAATGAACTTGTTAAAATAATTAGTAAGTGTGTAGACCTATTGTTTCATAATGTGATTATTTGTTTGAGAAATTCTCACATCACACTTGTGTTCACATTTTATTTTGTGAAATATATAAAAGAAAACAACCAAGTGAAAGTTACTTTCAAATAAGTGTGCCTTGCTTTAGCAAGTAAATGAATCAAGACAAACAGTGCGGTTTTTTATCTTGATCTATTGAGTGTTTATCATGAAGCTTAAGGACTTATGATGAACTTTGAGAATCATAGGTCTAGATTTATCTTGGAGGATAAATGACTTATTAGAAATGAAGAGATTTCTATTTTTAAGTGATATTTTATTGTCACTATATGAGAAATGTGGGGGTGATGCTCCAAAGTTAATCAATTTATTTTGTTGTTAATTAATTGATTAATTTGGTCATTCTATCAAATAGGTGATTTGGAATTCCACATTCTAAATCACATTGGCTATATATGTATAGAATGGATAAATCTAGACATGCTTGGTGTCTAAAGTTACTATTTGTAATATTTTGATTCAAGAAGGAATCAATTTAAAACATAAAGGAGAATTTTAGAAACAAAGATATTTCTAGAATTAATATTCAAATGTTTATCTTGGATACTAAACTATAAAATAGTGGGGGTGTTGACTATGGTCAAAATCACTATTTTAAAGGGGTAACTATTTTAATCAAACTATGGCTAGCAACAAAGTTTGAATAAAATAATGAGAGTGTCTAAGTATGCATACATGAGAAAAGAAATGATTCAAATGGAATCATTTCTACATCTCAAGGGGTGGGACTTAGACTCCCTAAAGAGATTCACGGTTGATGGTAACCTATCTTAATACTAGTAACCAAACTAGTATTAGGTTCAATAGGTAATAACAAGTCAATCAAGTGAATAGATAGTAGTACTCAAATTTTGTCCCATCTGAGATATGAGTACTAGTGTGTTACCAAAATGAGGGTTAAAACCGAAATGTTTTTTAATAGAACTCATTCTTGAAAAAGACAAGTATTTTAGGGTAACAAAATACTGTAAGAGTTCTACCTATATAGACCTAGGGGTGGTGCCGCCCCTCATGAGTATTGGGAGTCATTCTCAAGAAAAGTCTATGAATGGAATGTGCACATGGCCATTAACGGTGCAAAAGCAAGACATTGAGGTCTCAAGTGAACATAGCAAATGTATGTGTGTTATCACCGGTTTGTTATCAAGGGATAGTGGTTCAATGCTTCAGCAACCAAAATTTCAACAAACTTTGCGATAATTACACTAAGGTAAAATTCAAGTCGAAAGACATTTTACTTTATGCACCAATGCAAAGGTTTCAATAGAGAGTCATTATTTAATCAAGTCGGGGAATATTATATTTTAATATAATGTTTTGATTGATTAATTAAGTGTTACAAAAAGTGATTATTTAATCTAAGTGGGGGAATGTTATATTATTTTAAATAATATAATGTTAGATTAAATAATGTGACATAATGTGATTTGTCACACCTTGTAACATATTATTGAGAGTCACAAAATTGAACACATGTATGTGCCCAAATGTGACATATTTTGGAGTTACAAACTTGTAACTCCCAAATATTACCCAATAATGTGTAGATTTGATATTACACATTTTGATTTGAATTTCTTAAAGATATATGTGAAATATGGCTGTTAGAGATGTGATTTTAACTCCCATAATGTGTATGGAAGTTACAAAATCAAGTGGGAATGAATTTGGAACGTTTTGGCAAATTTGGAAAATTGGTTGCTAAAAAAACGACTTAGGCCGCTGCCTATGTTTTTCAGGCCACGGCCTAAGAGGCAAAAATAGGCTAGGCCGCAGCTCGTGTTTTTCAGGCCGCGGCCTGAGCGGCTGACAACATTTTCCAACTTCGGTTTTTATCCAATTTTGAACGTTTCCAACAGCCAAGTAACTCCCAAATCTCTATTTTAATTCCATAAAACATCCAATTAATCATTGGTAACAGCCATGGGGGTTGGTGGAATTTGAAATTCAAAGGGTGTCCCAAAACTCTATAAATAGGAGCCTAATGCTCACTTGTAAGACACACCATTTTTCATCCACAAAGCACTTGGCTGAAAAAATACACCAAAAGGCTTGATAATTCCAGAGAGCTATTTCCTAGAGAGATCCCTTAGTGCTTAGAGAATAGGGGGAAATAAGCTTTTGGACAAAGGTCTTGAACCTTGTTCAAGTTGGTGATCCCCACTACTCTACACTTTGGTTGTGTGAGAGTTTGTTTGTGTTTTCATTCTTTTGTTCCTTTTGTTCTTCTTATTTACTTGTATTGTTATAGTATTGAGTTTGTAATCTTCTTCTTCTACATCTTTATATTTACTTGTATTTTGAGCAATTGAGTTGTAATACTTATTTAAGCATTATTATATTGTCCATTGTATTTTTGCATAGAGTTGTATTTTTGGTTTTTCCACTTTTCCATTGAGCAATAAAATAATATTCTCTAACACTTGGTGCCAGGTGCATGAGTGCATTGGCTGAAGGAGGAAGTGCACCAGGAGGAAACCATGGGGTGGGGTTCTGAAGCTGAAATTGGGCCTGGGCAGGTGGGCTTTGGGCCTAGTGCTGGAGGTGCCATTTTCTTTGCCTTTCTCTAAAAAGTGCCACTTCTTTCTTTGATTTCCTTTAACAAAAAAAATTGCAAATTAATTTCTATCAAATAGTATAAATTAACTTCAAATAAAATATTTTCAAAATACAAATACATCTCATTAATTTAAAGAAAATATTAATTTAAACTTAATTTGTTTTGACACTTAAGTTGAACAAATATGCATTTATTTTTACCACTAAACACACAACAATAATTCAAATAATTAAACTACAACATTTTACAACAAAATAACTATAAAAATACACAAAATTGTATAAAATTAAAATAAACCTAATAAATTCAAAATTACTTTAAAACTTAATAAATCAATTAAAAACTCAAGAATTAAACAACAATTAGCACAAAAAAAGTGGTAAAATAACTCTATTTTGTAGAGTTATCATGCCCCCACACATCTTGAGATGTAGAGAACACTCTGGAAGATCGTAGTTTGAGTACTCAAAGCATTGGATAGGAAGATTATTATATATAGGAAAAGACTCAAGGACACTTGATAGACTTCAATATGTAAATATTTTTGTTCTTGAATATTTGTATAAATGCGGATATGATATATATATATAAATATATGTATAATTATATATATTGCATGATTAATGATATTGCATATTAATGTTTCTGTCTGGATGTTTTCTTGAACATATAAAATGTTTATATGAGAGAAGGAAATTTTTGGGTTAATAAAACTATACCCACCATGCCATTTTCGTTGTGCAATCTGATTGTTTTTCCAACACCCCCATCTCCGGAGATGTTCATCTTAAGAACTGATAAGCGTACAAAATATATGCTTATTTATAACATTTTCAGATTGATTTGGTTGTTTTTCTCAAGAGAAAGTTTCTATTTAATCTGTTTGGTGAACTTGTGCAGTTTGTCGTTATAATTCTGATTTGTTCAAGAATTTGGATAAATGTTTGTTTTAGTAGCCGAAAATTGGCTAATATTGGGAAATATGGTACAGGAGATATATCGCCTGTCTTGGGCGATATATCGCCACTTGTGGAATTCCAAATTTCGGCTTAAGCAGAACGACGTCAGAAACTCGCGTTTTTATCGAGAACATTCGCCATGCGATATATCGCAGCATCATAGGCGATATATCGGCACAAGGGAATTTTTGGAAATTTTCATGGAAATTCGTAGGTTTTTGGATTTTTGTAAAAAGAATAAAAAGAAGATCGAAAGGGACAGAGGAGGAGGAAGCATTCTGACGGCAAAGGGAAAAAAACAGAGAAGAATCCACGTTTATTTTGTTTGTGTTTATTTATGCTTTTGAATTTTAGATTGTGTGATGAAGTTTAATATTATGAACTAAATCTTTATTTAGAGTATTTTAATGTAGTCACTGGAAATTCTATTCGTCTTTAATGCAATTTCTATGCATCTTTGAATTTATGGTTATCTATTGTTCTTATGTTTAATGCTTGTAATTGATTGGCCATCTGTTGCATGATTATTGGTTTTAATTCAATATCTGAAAAGTGAGAATTGGAATAGCTTTAGACAATAGACATAGATTTCAATTTAGAACGAAAGTATCAAATTGGTTTGTGTAGCAATTAGGTTTTTGTTCTTAATGCGGTTTATGTGTAGAATTTATCACAGACATGTAGAGAATTCATAGGTAAACTGAATATTTTATATCTTGAGAAAGAATAGAATTGTCATTAGTAAACTTGCTATAACCATAGATCAAAGAAACATATTAGGTGTATTATTGATTGAATAGAATTGAAGGTTGATGAAATTAGAATACTCTAATCTTTCGCTTATATTAAATTTCATTAATTAAATTGTGCTTTCTTAGTTTATTGTTCATTGTTAATTGTCATTAAAATTTCATTAGTCAAATAGAAATAAAAGTTTGCTATTGGTAATTATTAGATCAATTCCCTGACGGAACGATAATATATTTCCACCACTATTACTTGTTTATTCGATTGCGTATACTTGCGCAGTAGTAAAAATTCGCAACAAGTTTTTGGCGCCGTTGCCGGGGAATTGATATTCTATTAATATCAATATAGTTAATTTTTATTCTAATTTGGCTGTTTTTAATTATTTGAACTAATCCAAGTTGTCGCATTTTGTTTTAATAGGTGAATCTTTTGTATGTGACGTGAAGGATCTGCAAATCTTGTGCCTGTTAATCCTGAAATCGAAAGATCCTGCAGACAAAACAGAAGGAAAAAGAGGTTGGAAGCATCAATGGCTGCCAACCAAAGAGACGGGGTTAACAACAATGATGGTCAAAATCATATCGCTCAGGACCAAAATGTGCGAGCATTAAGAGATTATGTGCTCCCTGCTGTCACAGGAGTACACTCGTGCATTAGGCCGCCTACTATTACTGCCAATAACTTTGAGATTAAGCCGGCGATGATACAAATGGTCCAGACTTCTGTCCAGTTTGGTGGTCTCCCCAATGAGGATCCTAACTTGCACATAGTGAATTTCCTTGAGCTATGTGCAACGTTTAAGTTTAATGGGGTGAGCGATGATGAAATAAGGCTGAGATTGTTCCCTTTTTCACTAAGGGACAGGGCAAAAAGTTGGCTTATTTCTCTACAGGCCCACTCAATCAATACATGGGAGGAACTAGCTCAGAAGTTTCTCTCAAAGTTCTTTCCTCCTGCAAAAGCTGCTAAGTTAAGTGGAGAAATCAATAACTTCTATCAGAATGAGGGAGAATCATTGTATGATGCTTGGGAAAGATTCAAAGACCTGCTCAGGAAATGCCCTCATCACGGTATAGAGAAGTGGATGTTAGTCCACAATTTTTATAATGGGCTTTGCGGTATTGCTCGCACTATAATAGATGCAGCAGTAGGTGGTGCTTTCATGAGTAAAGGGGCTGATGAGGCATATGAATTGTTAGAGGTGATGGCTATGAACAATTATCAGTGGCCTGCCGAACGAGATACTTCACAGAGAAAAGTAGCTGGGGTACATGAATTAGATGCTATAACTGCTTTAACTGCTCAGGTTGCTTCATTGACAAAGCAGTTGCAACAAAACAAGATCTCAGCTCAAGCCCAAGCTATACAGATGCAATCAGGGTGTGAAATATGTGGAGGGCCTCATTTGTATGAACAGTGTACAGCGGCCAACATGTATGGTAATATGCCAGTTAATCAGGCTCAGGTACAGGCAGTTGGTAATTTTCAGAGGCCTTATCAGAATCCGTTCTCCAATACTTATAATCCTGGGTGGAGAAATCACCCAAATTTCTCAT
The DNA here is from genome assembly GCF_963169125.1 of Humulus lupulus. Classification (NCBI taxonomy): domain Eukaryota; kingdom Viridiplantae; phylum Streptophyta; class Magnoliopsida; order Rosales; family Cannabaceae; genus Humulus; species Humulus lupulus. The sequence continues at coordinate 46,771,855 of NC_084802.1, read as the reverse complement.
GGAGAAACAATCAGAGCCAACAGTCATAGTTTCAAGGGCCATACCAGCAGCACATGCCACAACAGCCTATGAATCAAGCCTCATCGTCACACCAGCCTAGACCGCAAGAGCAACCAGAAAAGCCTAATGAGTTGCAAGCAACCTTGTTGACCCTCACTAATACTCAGACTCAATTCATGGCTGAGACCATATCCTCTATTCGAAACCTTGAGACACAAGTGGGTCAGTTGGCCAACATGCTTAATAACAGACCGCAAGGGAATTTTCCTAGTAATACCGTGGTCAATCCTAAAGAGAACTGTCAAGAAATTTCATTGAGGAATGGTAAGAAAGTGGAGCAGCCCAGTGTACAAAAGTCAGTGGTTCAGAATGAAGAGTTGGGTGAGAAATCAGATACAAAAGCGAATGGGGTTACTGAAGACGACCAGGGTTCAAACAAGTGTCCTCCCTTTGTTGATAGTCAGCCAGTTCAAGTTCCATATCCTCAGAGGCTTAGAAAAACTACACTTGATAAACAGTTTTCTAAGTTTTTAGAGGTATTCAAAAAGCTGCACATCAATATTCCATTTGCTAAGGCATTAGAGCAGATGCCTAGATATGTCAAATTTATGAAAGAGATTCTGTCAAAGAAAAGAAAGATGGAGGAGTATGAGACGGTGGCGCTCACTGAAGAGTGCAGTGCGATATTGCAGAGGAAGTTGCCCCAAAAGTTGAGAGATCCGGGGAGCTTTACTATACCGTGTACAATTGGGAAGTTTGAATGTAAGCATGCTTTGTGTGATTTGGGGGCGAGTATAAATATGATGCCTTTGTCTGTATTCAGAAGACTTGGTTTGGGGGAGGCTAGTCCTACAACAGTCACTCTACAATTAGCAGATCGATCGGTAAAACATCCACGGGGAATTATTGAAGATGTTCTTGTGAAGGTGGATAAGTTTATTTTTCCTGCTGATTTTATCGTTCTGGATATGGAGGAGGATATGGATGTACCAATCATTCTGGGCAGGCCATTTTTAGCTACTGGGCAGGCTTTGATTAATGTTCAGAAAGGTGAGCTGACACTGCGAGTTCAAGGTGAAGAAGTGGTATTCAACGTGTTTAAGGCTTTAAAGTTTGCAAATGTCAATGACAGCTGTTTCAAAGTTGACATGGTAGAGAAAGCGGTGGCAGAAATTAATCTCACAGAGGATTCACTTCAGAAGAGCTTGACAATTAGAGATATAGATGCTGAGTTAGACAGTGAGGTCCAAGAGTGTGTACAGTGGTTGAATTCTAAAGGGCCAATTTATAATCGAAAATATGAAGATTTGGGCCAAGGACCTGAGAGACCATTACCATCAGTTCAGAAACCTCCAGAGTTGGAATTGAAATCATTGCCTGCACATCTTCACTATGTTTTTCTGGGTGAGAAGGAGACTTTACCAGTTATTGTGTCTTCTTTTCTTTCTAATGAGGAGATGGAAAAATTGTTAAGGGTGTTGAGAACCCATAAGTTGGCAATTGGATGGACGTTGGCAGATATTCAGGGGATAAGTCCATCCACTGTTATGCACAAGATCTTGATGGAAGATGACAGTAAGCCCTCTATTGAAGCACAACGTCGATTGAATCCAGCAATGAAAGAGGTGGTAAGGAAGGAGATCTTGAAGTGGTTAGATGCTGGGGTGATCTATCCTATTTCCGACAGTAGTTGGGTGAGTCCAGTTCAGGTAGTCCCTAAGAAAGGAGGGATTACAGTGGTGAAGAATGACAATAACAAACTTATCCCAACGCGTACCGTAACTGGTTGGAGGATTTGTATAGATTATCGTAAACTGAACAAAGCAACCAGAAAAGATCACTTTCCACTGCCTTTCCTTGATCAGATGTTAGATAGATTGGCTGGACATCAGTATTACTGTTTTCTGGATGGCTATTCAGGGTACCATCAAATAGCCATTGCACCTAAGGATCAAGAAAAGACGACCTTCACCTGCCCATATGGTACTTTTGCATTCCGTCGTATGTCGTTTGGTCTGTGCAATGCCCCTGCTACTTTTCAACGGTGTATGATGGCTATTTTCTCTGATACAGTGGAACAGAGCACTGAGATTTTTATGGATGATTTCTCTGTGATGGGGTCTTCTTTTGACAATTGTTTAATGAATTTGGAGGCTGTGCTGAGAAGATGTGAAGAGGCGAATCTAGTCTTGAATTGGGAAAAATGCCATTTCATGGTAAATGAAGGCATAGTACTTGGGCACAAGGTGTCTAAGAATGGTATTGAGGTTGATAGGGCTAAGATTTCTACTATTGAGAATTTGCCGCCTCCAGTTTCAGTTAAGGGAGTGAGAAGTTTCCTTGGTCATGCGGGGTTTTACAGAAGATTTATAAAGGACTTCTCCAGGATTTCTAAGCCACTCTCGGCTTTGTTGATGAATGGGGTGCCATTTGAGTTTGATGAGAAGTGTCTTGAAGTTTTCAGGATAATAAAGCAGAAGTTGGTATCGGCACCTATAGTAATTTCACCGGATTGGGACCAGCCATTTGAGTTAATGTGCGATGCAAGTGATTTTGCAGTGGGTGCGGTTCTGGGGCAATGTGTTGACAAAGTATTTCAGACTATTTATTATGCCAGCAGAACACTAAATGGCGCTCAGTTGAATTATGCCACCACTGAGAAGGAGCTTCTTGCCATTGTCTATGCATTCGATAAATTCAGGTCGTATTTGATGGGGAACAAAGTTATTGTGTATACTAATCATTCCGTAATCAGGCATCTTATTGCTAAGAAAGATGCTAAACCTAGACTTATTCATTGGGTACTTCTTTTACAAGAGTTTGATATGGAGGTTCGGGATAAGAAGGGTACAGAGAATTTGGTGGCGGATCACTTATCAAGACTTGAGTTGGGGGATAAGTCAGAACTTGCTGCAGGAGAGATTAATGAGAGTTTCCCAGATGAACAATTATTTGTAGTGGAGGATGAGTTTGTGCCATGGTTTGCAGATTATGTTAATTATTTGGCAGCCAATGTAGTGCCACCAGAATTTGTTGGGCAGAGACTGAATTTTTTTTATCATGATGTGAAGAACTACTACTGGGATGATCCTTTCTTATTTAAACAATGCCCGGATTTGATTATCAGAAGATGTGTGCCTGAAAGAGAAATGAAGGACATCTTGTTTCATTGCCATGCATCGCCTACTGGTGGACATTTTGGGGGAGCAAGGACTGCTGCAAAGGTCCTTGAATGTGAATTTTATTGGCCTGCTCTGTATAAAGACAGTTATGACTATGTGAAACGGTGTGATCGTTGTCAAAGGGTAGGTAATATCTCAAGACGTCATGAAATGCCTCTCACTAATATATTGGAGGTTGAATTATTCGATGTTTGGGGTATTGACTTTATGGGACCCTATCCACCGTCGTTCGGTAATTTGTATATTTTATTGGCGGTGGATTATGTAAGTAAGTGGGTTGAAGCAGTTGCTACTTCAACTAATGATGCTCAAGTGGTAGTCAAGTTTCTGAAAAAGAATATTTTCTCTCGTTTTGGCACACCTCGAGCGATTATAAGTGATGAAGGGACTCATTTTGCCAATAAGATTTTTGATTCTTTAATGGAGAAGTATGGAATTAAACACAATATGGCATTGGGATATCATCCGCAGTCAAATGGGCAAGCGGAAGTGTCAAATCGGGAGATTAAGCTGATTTTAGAGAAGATGGTGCAAGTTAATAAAAAGGATTGGTCGAATAAGCTTGATGATGCGTTGTGGGCTTATCAGACAGCTTTTAAAACGCCAATTGGTATTTCTCCCTACCGTCTTGTATATGGTAAAGCTTGTCACTTGCCATTTGAATTGGAGCATAGGGCACAGTGGGCGTTAAAGAAGTTGAATTTCAATCCGGTCGCTTCGAAAGCATTAAGGCTAGCTCAACTGAATGAGTTAGATGAATTGCGCCATGATTCCTACGAGAATGCAAGAATCTACAAAGAGAAGACAAAGAAATGGCATGACAATAATATTGTCAATCAGACTTTTCAAGTGGGCGATAAGGTGCTGCTATTCAATTCCCGTCTCAAGTTATTTCCGGGAAAATTAAAGTCTCGATGGTCGGGGCCATTCAATGTTACAAATTTTTTTCCATACGGGGCTTTGGAGATTCAACAAGGTGATTCTTTGCCGTTTAAAGTTAATGGACAGCGGGTGAAGCATTACTATGGAGGCGAAATTGAGACGAAGGTCAATATTACACTGGTGGATTCTTGAAGGAAAGGAAAGCAGCGTCCAGCTAAATGACGTTAACGACAGCGCTTTTGAGAGGCACCTCATTATTTTGTAATTTATTTTTGTTTTCATTTGACATTATATTTTATTTTCTTTTAGTGTAGTAGAATCGTGAAAAACGTGAAAAAAAAACACAAAAACAAAAAAAAAAACAAAAAAACAAAAAAAACTTGATAATTTTGAATAGTGTTTAGGCGATATATCGCCTGGACAACCGATTCGGAGGGGATTTTTGGTTTTAAAGTTGGAATTTTTTTTCGGTCACAGGAGATATATCGCCTCACAATGGCGATATATCGGCTCATGTACAAGAGGAGGCGATATATCGGGAGTGGTCAAGGCGAAATATCGGCAGCAAAGTCAGAGATGCCGTTTTCTATACTGCATGTGGCGATATATCGCCACTTCTAGGCGATATATCGACTAAAGCAAATTGGGCTGCGCTATATCGGGGGTAGTGGAGGCGAAGTATCGGCACGCAAGTCAGAGGCATGGTTCGGCATACAGCATGTGGCGATATATCGCCACATATAGGCGATATATCGCCTGGTCGTATATTTTGATTAAAAAAAGGGCACGTGGGGAGCACATGATCCCTTCCTATCATTATGTTTCACAAAATATAACCCCAATTCGCCTCCTATTACAGAACCGAACCCTCTTTCAAATTTTCCCCAATTTTTCTCCCATTTTTCCTCTCACACAAAAACCTCTCTCTCAAGTTTCCTACCATCATCAAGCATAAGGGGCTGACTATTGCCGTGATTCACCACATTATCATCATCATTCTCCAAGATTTTCAAGGTACATTGTTATGTTTGGTGTGTTTGATGCTTTATTGAGAAATTTGAAGAACTTAGATTTTGTGTTGGGCATTGGATGAAATTTTCGAATCTATTGCAAGATTAGCTTGTGTGTACTGTTGTTATTGTCTTGGGAGAATATTCTACACAGTTGGGACAGATTGTGGGGTTCATTGAGCTTTGTTGGCCACTTTTTCTTGATCGCACACTTGTTCGATAAAATTACTCAGTGACTGGTTTTGGAATATTTTGGACATTCTTGTGTGTTTCTGAGTGGATTTTGGATTATAAGTGTGTTCAGAGACTATTACTTGTGTTTTTGTGATTCAATTACTCTATGGCTCCCAAGAAAGCAAAGACCATGTCCACCGTCCAACGAGCCAATGTAACTATTGCCCATACCATTGTTAGCCCCACTGCACAGAATAAATTCGAGGAATGGATAGTTAAAAATAAGACATTGATTGTGGAATCTCACTTTAGGCCGAGTGAATTGGATGGCATACTCCCATAGATGATTATAAATAGGAATTGGAAGCAGTTGTGTGAGCCAAAACTTTTGGCTAATATCAGTTTGGTAAGGGAGTTTTATGCCAACGCTTTTGTCGAGCGGGATGATCACACAGTGTTAGTTCGGGGTAAGAAGGTTTGCTATTCTCCGCAAGTAATCAACAGGTTCTACAGTCTAAATGATCCATGGGATGACGATTATCGCGTAGGGGCCGCAGAAAAGGACTATGATTTGCTCCTAAGGGAAATGACGAAGCCCGATTCTACTTACAAAATGGGGAGTGACATGGTTACTCCAAGATCAATCAGGGATACATGTTTGAGTCCATATGGGAGGCTGTGGAATAGGTTCGTCATCAGTACTCTCATGCCTTCCACTCAACAAATGGAAGTGACTACTGAACGTCTCTACTTGCTCTATTGTATTTGTTCGGGCAAGTCGATCAATATTGGGAGGCTCATTGCAGAGAGTATCAGTTACATTGCGCGAGGGGCCACATCTGGTGGTCATGGCCATGCTTCATTAATTACTAGTCTATGTAAGGATCAAGGCGTGCCAATGAACGTTAATGAAGTCTGTGAACAGTCTCCAGTAATTAGTCATCAATCAGTGTTACATCAGGATGAGAATTATGGGGTGTTCCTCGACCCACTGGTTTGGGATATGAGCCTGTTGATCCGAGTCTGCTGTCCTTGCCACCGACTGATGAGCAACCTGAGACCACTAGGCCAAAGAGAAAGGGGCGAAAACCATCTACTTCTAGAGCTTCTGAAGGCTCTAGTTCTCGGCAGTATAGTACCATGCAACAAGACATTGAGGAGTTGAAGAGACAACAACAGCTGTTGTTGCATGGTCAAGCGGATATTCGAGATCGTCAATTCCACATGACGAATTACATGGTCGATTTTTGTGGGGCATTTGCGCGTTATACAGGATTCAATGATTTTCCTCAATGTCCTCCAGAATTGCGCCAGCCATATCAGCTGCCTCCAGATTATGACGATGAAAAGTAACTGTTCGGTTGTCAGGTTTTTTCTAGTTATTTTATTTTTTTTATTTTTCTTTTAGTTCATGTCCTTTGGATTTTATGAAACAGTGAGGGCACTGTTTATTTTAAGTTTGGGGGACTATTTACTTTTCTTTTGATATTTTTTTTTATTTGGATGACTGTACGAAACTGTTATTGACTAAGACAGGTGGGCTTCAATGATGAATTATGCTAATTCTTTGATGTTGTTAGACTGATGCTTTGAATATGTAGACTGTGTGCTTAACCTGTTGTTAATTGATCAGAGTATTGTCATTTGTGTATTATATGTGTTTTATTTAATTTATGCTTTACATTATATAAGTTTATAAGTATTGTGGGAATTGGTATGTATGGTGGATGTTGAAATAAGCTAGAACTTGCTTAGTTAATTTGTTGAGACGAAATGCTAAATAAAGTATTGAGTAGAGATGATTTAGGCAATTTTTTTTGGTAAACGTTTGAGCCTTTCCAGCTAACCCATAAAAATTTATCCTTAGTTACCCTTTTTGAGCCTAAAGCTTTGGTTTTTGTTCTTGATTATACTATTGAGCCTAAATTTCCTAACTTCATTATTTTTCCTTTTCCTTTGTTATCATAAGCATATAATTTGTGGGAAAGAAGAATGGAAAATTGTGAGGTATTTGTATGATTTGAATGTAGTATGATTGTACAAAAAGAAGAGAGAGAGAAGTTTTTGAGATTAAAAAAAAAAAATCACTTTGTCACACTCCTTGATTATATACATATAGAAAATATTAAGTTTGGGGGAGTGTGATTTGAAAAAAAAAGTGATAAGTATAGAAAAAAATGATATAAAAATAAAAGAAGAAAATGATGAAAGTATGTAATCTCTCTCTCTCTCTAATTGTATAAAAGGGTGATTTTTGGTGTGGTGAAGAGAAAGTTGGTTGGTTTCAAGGTTTATATGCTTATGGTAATTTCGAGCCTAAATGACTATTTATCTACCTTTACCTAAGCCTAATGTTATGAGCCTATAAAAGTCCTTTTGATCTACTTGATACAGATTTTATATTAGTGGAGACAAGTTAATTGAGCAAGCTTATGGTGAATTTTGATGGGTTTGTGGTATGAATGAATGTTGATACTTGTAAAATTATGTTTTGTACGGTATTTGTTAAATGAAATGTGTATTTGCATGAATGACAGTATTTGGAGAAATTATTGATATGTTGAAATTCTAGTCACATGATCTGAAGCATTGGTTGAGCGATTGAAGAAGAATTGGAATTTTTGAGAAAATTTATGCCCCAGTCTTAGTTTAAATTTTTCTGTGAAGTTAAGTCATCTAATAGTTTTTTTTAGTTTTGGATTGTTTCTTTATTCGTTCTTTTGTTTGCTTGAGGACAAGCAACCAGTCAAGTTTGGGGGTGTGATAAGCGTACAAAATATACACTTATTTATAACATTTTTAGATTGATTTGGTTGTTTTTCTCAAGAGAATGTTTCTATTTAATCTGTTTGGTGAACTTGTGCAGTTTGTCGTTATAATTCTGATTTGTTCAAGAATTTGGATAAATGTTTGTTTTAGTAGCCGAAAATTGGCTAATATTGGGAAATATGGTACAGGCGATATATCGCCTGTCTTGGGCGATATATCGCCACTTGTGGAATTCCAAATTTCGGCTTAAGCAGAACGACGTCAGAAACTCGCGTTTTTATCGAGAACATTCGCCATGCGATATATCGCAGCATCATAGGCGATATATCGGCACAAGGGCATTTTTGGAAATTTTCATGGAAATTCGTAGGTTTTTGGATTTTTGTAAAAAGAATAAAAAGAAGATCGAAAGGGACAGAGGAGGAGGAAGCATTCTGACGGCAAAGGGAAAAAAACAGAGAAGAATCCACGTTTATTTTGTTTGTGTTTATTTATGCTTTTGAATTTTAGATTGTGTGATGAAGTTTAATATTATGAACTAAATCTTTATTTAGAGTATTTTAATGTAGTCACTGGAAATTCTATTCGTCTTTAATGCAATTTCTATGAATCTTTGAATTTATGGTTATCTATTGTTCTTATGTTTAATGCTTGTAATTGATTGGCCATCTGTTGCATGATTATTGGTTTTAATTCAATATCTGAAAAGTGAGAATTGGAATAGCTTTAGACAATAGACATAGATTTCAATTTAGAACGAAAGTATCAAATTGGTTTGTGTAGCAATTAGGTTTTTGTTCTTAATTCGGTTTATGTGTAGAATTTATCACAGACATGTAGAGAATTCATAGGTAAACTGAATATTTTATATCTTGAGAAAGAATAGAATTGTCATTAGTAAACTTGCTATAACCATAGATCAAAGAAACATTTTAGGTGCATTATTGATTGAATAGAATTGAAGGTTGATGAAATTAGAATACTCTAATCTTTCGCTTATATTAAATTTCGTTAATTAAATTGTGCTTTCTTAGTTTATTGTTCATTGTTAATTGTCATTAAAATTTCATTAGTCAAATAGAAATAAAAGTTTGCTATTGGTAATTATTAGATCAATTCCCTGACGGAACGATAATATATTTCTACTACTATTACTTGTTTATTCGATTGCGTATACTTGCGCAGTAGTAAAAATTCGCAACAAGAACCCTAGCTTTTTTGACTGCTAGGTGGAGGTACCGATGGCTGCAACTAGATCAGTCATGTCTTTTTTTGCAAATAACAAAAGAGGATTAGAAAGACTTCAACAAAACTTGATAAAACAAGTAAAGAAGATCATTACCATACCCTCTAAGTTAGTGGAGGAGTCTATGATTATCAGATTTGGAATATGAATGGGACTGACTGAATAAGGACTAGTTAGATTGAGGATAACTAGGTTTGAAGGATACTCGGGTAGTACAATCTCAGGCATGGGAGGAATATTATCAGGCTCAAGCTCATCCTTTGAGCTCGTGTCATACTCTGCATGCATTGAGACTGGAAAAAGTGAGCCAGAGGACAAAATTATACTGTGGCGAACATAAGTTCCATACTGTTGGAAAATGGCACTCCTAATATGTAAGGTATTATCTACTATGATAGTCCTAGAGGAAAGGCTAAAGTCATATGGGGGAACTAAGAGGTCTATGCTTTGTTGAATGGTAACGTTCCTATCCGGATCAGCATGCCTAGTCATGTCGACTTAGCATGAAGCAGGCAGCAACTCGGTTAATGTAATGCCCCAAATTTCCTAATAAGGTTTAGGACCTTGATTAGGAGGCCGGGAAGGCCATAATTGATTTATTATACTATTAAATGATTACATGCATGTTTATGTGAATTATATTATTATATGATGATAAATTCATGCATATAGGTCCGCATTTCATTATAAGGGCATTTTGGTAATTTGGCCCGTTGAGGGCACATTTGTGTATTTTCATGCATGTGGGTGAATTATGAATAATACCATATCATATGTGGATTTTTTCAAGCCATTCGGCATGAGGCAATCTTTGAATGTAATTTATCGGTCTGGTCATAACGTGGTTAGTTTCGGGGCTCGGGGTGAGTCTCAGAATAATTTGGTGATTAGAACAATACCGAAAATTAAAGGGTACTGGGATGTGATTTATTAGTATTTGAGAATATTGGGAGTAATGGGAATTAGAGGACGTTAATTATGATTAGCGGGATTAGATGGGAAAAGGATTATTTTACCCTTGGGGGCTGTTATGGAAAAAAGATAAGCCTAGGGGCATTTTGGTCTTTTGACCTGAAGGATATATATAACTTTAAGAAGCTGTTGAAGCTTAAGAAAAACAGAGTGTTTCCTTTCCTTTCTCTCCCCGATTATCACCCTATTCCTTTAAATTTTTGAAGCTGAAATTGAGGGTTCAAGCTCGGGAATTGAGGCTTAAGGGTTTAGGCTTGTGTTCAACCACTGAAGAGGATTCAATTCGAGTTTAAGGTAAGGTTTTAGTTCAATTTTCTGGTTCCTTACTATGTTTTTGGTGTTAGTTTTGAGGTTGGAGTTTTTATCATAGGAATGGGAATTTGATGATGTTTTGATTGGTTTAAGGCTTAGGTTTTGTTGGTTATATGATGGACAAGTTGTGGTAATAGTTGGGAACTTTGTTTTGTGGAGTTGGAAGTGTTTTAGTGAGGTTTTGAATTGAGTTCGAAGAGGAAAAACAAGGGTTTTTGGCTGTGTTTTGGGTGGGGTCGCGGCTCTGTTCTAGAGCGCTGCGAACTAAGCTTGATGAAGAAGCAAGGGGGTCCTGGAAGGCTGTTGGGCCGCGGCATGGGGAAGGTAGGGCCGCGACATGTGTGGGGGCTGGAGCGCAGGCGCCTCTGTTTGGGAGGCAGGCTACGACATGGTGGAGTAGGGCCGCAGCCCTTAGTGACATTTTTGTCCAGAAATGTGTTTTCATCGTGGGAATCCCAAAGCTTAAGCCTCGGGATCATTCCTACTACCCGGTTTAGTGGGATTTGATGTATCGGAGGCTAGGTCTTGGTCCGGGAACCTTTTATTATTCATTTTATTGATGGAATCCCATATTTGGTTATGACTAGGTGACTGTTAAAGAATCAAAGGATCGATCGTTCTCAAGGGACGTTCTTGACGAATTTCTCACTCGAACCAGAGGTAAGAAAACTGCACCCCATATGTGACATGCATGGTTATTATTGAGGCATGTTGAGTGTTTAAGGGTGGACATTGATTGCATATCAAATGCATAGCAAATCTTGCTCACTTGTGAATGGCACTGACTTATTAGTCAGAATCGGCAATGGTGTCGGTATTAACTGTGAAGTTGTGACTTACTAATCAAGTTCGGCAGTGGTACCGAGCACTGGTTGTATGGCATTGTCTTATGAGTCAAGGATGATTTTAGCGTGTTTAACACAAGCCGAAAAGATTAGATCTAATCGAAATGTTCATTGAATGACTCATCATGAGCATTAATGCTAGACCGACCTCAAGTTTGATGAAAACTAAAAGCGCTTGTCTAGTCTAAAGGCTAGTTACTTAGAGCCAGAGCTGGAAAGGCTAAGGTGACCTACACATCACATGGCTAGGAGGGTATGGGACCTTTGAGATAGACTTATTAGTCATTTGATCGAGATAGACTTATTAGTCTTCTGACCGAGATAGACTTATTAGTCATCTAATCGAGATAGACTTATTAGTCATTTAATCGAGATAGACTTATCAGTCATGTAACTGAGATGGACTTATCAGTTATCTATTTAGAGAGTGACTTATTATTCAACTGTTCAAAGAATGACTTATTAGTCATCTACCTCAGAGTGACTTATTAGTCATCTTCCTTAGAGCTGGAGACTTATTAGTCATCTACTCAGAGCGCAGGACTTCACAAACATGTATTTGTACCTGCTTGCATGCATGAGTAGGGTTATTACTGCTAGGCATGCCTATTATGACTTAGTAACATGTTATTACTTGTTCATGAGCATATTGAGTTTTCTTGCTGGGCTTCGGCTCACGGGTGCTATGTGGTGCAGGTAAAGGCAAAAGAAAGCTGGACCATCCTTGAGTTGGAGAGCTAAGGTGACGATGTGTACAGATGCGGCTACTCGACCACCACGGTCGAGGGTTGAAAGAGGAACTAGGGTTAAAACCTATTTTGCCACTTAGGTCGGCTGGGTGTAAATCTTTGTTGTAATTAACCAATAGATTATATTTTTTGGATTCCAATGTATATGGTAAATATTTTAGTGAAACGTTATACCTTAACCAAAATTTTTAACCTTAAACCGCTAATCATAATTAGTTACACGATTATGGCCAAATGATTTGATTAACGAGTTTAACACTGTTTAAAATGCACACCGTAATGGTCCCTGATGTTTAGGGCGTTACAAATTGGTATCAGAGCGAGCCAAGGTTATGGGTTCCTTAAGGCAAGCTGGGTATGTACACTCGTCACTATAGATAGATTCACTCAGGGAATGGTATCTATTTCTATAGTTATGTGCTTAACTGCATAAATAAAATGTAAATGCTTTACTTGCACATTGTATTAGGGAGCATGAGATTCTGATAGAGCCTGTCTCTTGACTATGAATGTGATTATATGATTACTTGCTCTGTGATTATATAAATGTGATATTTGCATGTTGGAGTTGGAGGCATGGCAGGTATGTTGGAAGAGCAGGGTTTATGATTGATAAATAAATGTTATGGGCATGTTTTTAGCACCGCAGTGGGTTTGTGATTGTAGTGTGGTATGATTGTTGCTGTGGGGAAAGCTCTTGATATGCTCATCATGTTTAATTGGTCAAGTTATTGACTGCAGATTCAATCAGCATGTTTGTATCCAAGGCAGATAATGAGGCCTAGTGGTTGTTATATAGAGGTTAGGAGTTTCAGCCAGGGGTTGAGTTCTTCATCTGCCCCTCAGAATTTCCAGCAGGTGCTTACAGATGTGCAAATAAGATTGCAGAGGCAAGAGGAAGAGATTAGGTGTTTGAAGTAACATTGAAGTCTGTCGGGGAGCACCTCTTCCTTTGTTATGCCAGGAGTGGCACCAGTTTTGGGTCAGCCTAGGGTTGAGAACAGATGGGAATTTCTCTGTGGAAGATTCCAGGAGTATTACCCTTCAGTATTTGAGGGAGGCCTAGATCCATTCAGAGCTGAGCAGTGGATGGGCATGATTAGTTCCATTCTTGATAGTATGGGGATAGTGGGTAACGATAGGGTGATCTGTGCTACATATGTATTGCAGGATGATGCTCGGACGTGGTGAGAAGTAGTATCCCAGACACGAGAGACAGATGTGATGGACTGGAAAGAATTTAGGCAGCTGTTTAATGAAAGGTATTACTGTGATGCAGCTAAGACTGCTAAGATGAATGAGTTTCTGAATCTCGTTCAGGGAAATGCATTAGTAACAGAGTATGTTAATAATTTTGATGGGGTGTCCAAGTTTGCTTTTGATATGGTACCCACAGATGTAGGTCGAAAGGAAAAGTTTATTCAGGGACTGGATCCTGGAATAGCTCAGGGCATTGGAGTTGCCCCAATGCATGAAATATCTACCTACGTTCAGGTGGTAGGGAAGGCTCTAGCTGTTGAAAGCACAGGAAATCAACTTGAGAAGGAGCGTGTTGGAGAGCATGGAACTCAAGCAGTGATACCTCCATTTATTGGACCAAGCAAGAAGAAGGAGTGGAGGACCCACCCATAATGTAATCGGTGCAAGTGGCGTCATTAGGGAGAATGCCGAGCAAATGCATGTTTCTTATGTGACATGGTTGGGCATTTCAAGAAGGATTTCCCAAGACAAATGAAGGATGAGCAAAGGGGGATGGACAGCTTGACTCCAACGCGAGTGTTCGCTCCGATGTAGCCAGAGACTGAGACGGAGACTAGTTCCTCAGGGGTGGCAGATCAGCTTTCTAGTTCTGATTTTTGTAGTGTGCTAACTAGTTTGATGCCATGTTGTTCTTTGTTTGTTTCATCTAGTGAGGCATAGAGATGATATACAGATTGCATGGTTATGTTATAAAGAGAACGTGACACTCTATGGGTAAATTTTAAGAGATGAGTTAGGTTATGATGAAAAGGACTCATCTGTGGTTTTGATAAAGTTTGTTATAACTGATTTCAGTATGATACTGGATTTGGATTGGTTAACCAAGTGTGAGGCAATGCTAGATTGCAAGGAAAGGATAGTAACTTTTGAGTTTGAGATCGGGAAGCCTTGTGGTAGCTAGAACTGTGCATGGATTTTGTATGCTGGTGACATCTGTATCTAGAGCTAGAGATTTATTGCAGGAGGATGCATAGAACTCTTAGCTAGTGTGGTGGATACCACTTAGATTGTGCCAGTGGAGTCAGGACAGACTGGATTAGTCTGTGAGTTTTTGGATGTGCTTCCAGGGGATTTTCCAGGATTATCTTTCATATAAAGAGATAGAATGGTGATTGGATTGGTGCCAGAGATGGAATCAGGTCTAGGGCATTGTATTAAATGGCTTCAGAAAAGTTGTAAGACCTAAGGAGCTCAGTCATTGGAAAAGGTGGTATTCTCCAAGGTGGATCTTTGATCTGGTTAATACCAGCTAGGGATTAGGGAAAAGGATATGCAGAAGCTTATTTTTATATCAGATAAGGGCACTAGGAGTGCTGAGTTGTTTTGATGAAATAGATGAATGGAGTACTTAAGATTATCAGAATTGGATATGTGATCATTTTGAATGATGGTATTATGGTATACTCTCAATTGGAGATTTTCCAAGGTCAAGGAACGCCTTAGGGGCAGGAGTTTCCTTTGACATGCAAGATATTACATGTACTTTGTGGATGGGTTCTAAGTCTTCTTACAGATCAGAACTAGTTAGTAAGTTGTTATGACACCTCAGTGACAGGGAAAAAAAGGATTGCTTATGCATCATGCTATTTGAAGGATCTGACTAGAGCTAGAGTGGAGTTTCTGGTGGGCCAGGTGGCCAGCTGTATACTTGAGTTTACTCTTGTAGAGAGGATTAAAGGAAAACAATTAAGTGAACCACATATGGGAGAATTAAGTAAAAAGTCTTAGCTGGATTAGCTAAGGATTATGTAGTGTCAAGTATGAGTTTATCGTGGTATAAGAATCAGACTTGGGATCCGATGGACACTGGGATTAAATGGGAGATTCTGGATGAATCTCATATTATCCTCTTATTCTCTTCATCCAGGCATCATGGAAATGTAACAGGATATGAAAGCTTTATAGTGGTGGCATGGGATGTAGGGGGACATAATGGAATACGTGACAAAGTTCTTAACCTCTTAGCAGGTCAAGACATAATATCAGAAACTAGTAAGGCTATTGTAGCCTTTGAGTATTTTATAATGGAAATAAGGAAACATTGCGATAGGTTGCGCGATGGGGCTGCCCAAGATAGTGGGTCAGCGTGAATTGGTTTGGGTCATTATGGACCAGTATTTGAAGTAAGCCCACCTTTATCAGTAAGGACAAGTAACACAACTGATTAGTATTCAGATCTTTGTATGAGAGAGGTGGTATGCCTTCATGAAAATTCAAGGTCAATCTTATCAGATGAAGACTCTATTATTACTTCCAAGTCTTGGAAAGGTTGCAGAAGGTGATGAATATACAGTTGGAATTTAACACAGTTTATTACTCTCAGACTGATGGTAAATAAGAGAGAGAGAGTTATCCAATTATTATTGGAAGGACATCTTATAAGATGAATGATATATTATATTTGGATCATGAGGTAGTTCAGAGGATCATTGAGATTATTAAAAAGGGTAGAGCTTGGATGCTCACTTCTCAGAGTAAATGGAAAAGTTTTATTGAATTGAAAAGCAGGAACATAAAGTTCCAAGTAGAAGATTGTATCTTCCTTAAAGTATCACCATGGAAAGGGGTGAGGAGACCAAGGCAAGTCGAGCCCTAGATTAAGATGGCCGTTTGAATCTTGGATAGGACTGGTCAGGTTGCCTTTGGATTGGCCATGTCTTTGGCACTGTCAGCAGTATACAGTGTATTATGTATCTCCATGTTGAGAACATGGGTTAAAGGGAACTCGTGAGTTGAGTTATGGGAATCTGGAGATTGAGGCTAAGTTATCCTTTGAGGAATAGCCAATTCAGATTTTAACAGAAAGAAAAAGGTTTTGAGGAACAAAATTATACCTTGGGTTAAGGTATGTTGCAAAAACAGTGAGGTCGAGGGAACGACCTAGGAAACTGGAATCAATTGTGCGAAATTTATATTCCGGGCAGTTAAGATAAATTTAGAGGACGAAATTTCTGTAAGGAGGGGATAGTTGTTATGCCCCAAATTTCCTAATAAGGATTAGGACCTTGATTAGGAGGCCGGGAGGGCCATAATTGATTTATTATACCATTAAATGATTATATGCATGTTTATGTGAATTATATTATTATATGATGATACATTCAAGCATATGGGTCCACCTTTCATTATAAGGGCATTTTGGTAATTTGGCCCATTGAGGGCACATTTGTGTATTTTCATGCATGTGGGTGAATTATGAATAATACCACATTATATGTGGATTTGTTTGAGCGATTCGGCATGAGACGATCTTTGAATGTAAGTTATCGGTCTGGTCATAAGGGGGTTAGTTTCGGGGCTCGGGGTGAGTCTCGGGGTAATTTGGTGATTAGAACATTACCGATAATTAAAGGGTAATGGGATGTGATTTATTAGTATTTGAGAATATTGGGAATAATGGGAATTGGAGGACGTTTATTATGATTAGCAGGATTAGAAGGGAAAGGACTATTTTACCCTTGGGAGCTGTTAAGGAAAGAAGATAAGACTAGGGGCATTTTGATCTTTTGACCTAAAGAATATATATAACTTTAAGAAGATGTTGAAGCTTAAGAAAAACAGAGTGTTTCCTTTCCTCTCTCTCCCTGATTATCTCCCTATTCCTTTGGATTTTCGAAGCTCAAGTTGAGGGTTCAAGCTCAGGAATTGAGGCTTAAGGGTTTAGCCTTGTGTTCAACCATTGAAGAGGATTCAATTCGAGTTTAAGGTAAGGTTTTAGTTCAATTTTCTGGTTCCTTACTATGTTTTTGGTGTTAGTTTTGAGATTGGAGTTTTGATCATAGGAATGGGAATTTGATGAGGTTTTGGTTGGTTTAAGGCTTAGGTTTTGTTGGTTATATGATGGACAAGTTGTGGTAATAGTTGGGAACTTTGTTTTGTGGAGTTGGAAGTGTTTTAGTGAGGTTTTGAATTGAGTTCGAAGAGGAAAAAGAGGGGTTTTTTGCTGGGTTTTGGGTGGGGTTGCGGCTCTGTTTTAGAGCCGTGCGGCCTAAGCTTGATGAAGAAGTAAGGTGGTGCTGGAAGGCCGTTGGGCCGCATCATGGGGAAGGTAGGGCCGCGGCGCGTGTGGGTGGCTGGAGTGCAGACGCCTCTATTTGGGAGGTGGACCGCGGCTGGTGGAGTAGGGCCGCGGCCCTTAGTGGCATTTTTGGCCAGAAATATGTTTTCATCGTGGGAATCCCAAACCTTAGGCCTCGAGATCTTTCCTACTACCCGGTTTAGTGGGATTTGATGTCTCGAAGGCTAGGTCTTGGTCCAGGAACCTTTTATTATTCATTTTATTGATGGAATCCTATATTTGGTTACGACCTGGTGACCGTTAAAGAATCAAAGGATTGATCGTTCTCAAGGGTGGTTCTTAATGTATTTCTCGCTCGAACCAGAGGTAAGAAAACTGCACGCCATATGTGACATGCATGGTTATTATTGAGGAATGTTGAGTGTTTAAAGGTGGACATTGATTGCATATCAAATGCATAGCAAATCTTGCTCACTTGTGAATGGCACTGACTTATTAGTCAGAATCAGCAATGGTGTCGGTATTAACTGTGAAGCTGTGACTTACTAGTCAAGTTCGACAGTCGTACCGAGCACTAGTTGAATGGCATTGACTTATGAGTCAAGGATGATTTTAGCGTGTTTAACACAAGCCGAAAAGATTAGATCTAATCGAAATGTTCATTGAATGACTCATCATGAGCATTAATGCCAGACCGACCTCAAGTTTGATGAAAACTAAAAGCACTTGTCTAGTCTAAAGGCTAGTTACTTAGAGCAAGAGCTGGAAAGGCTAAGGTGACCTACATGTTACATGGCTAGGAGGGTATGGGACCTCTGAGATAGACTTATTAGTCATTTGACTGAGATAAACTTATCTGTCATTTGATCGAGATAGACTCATTAGTCATCTAATCGAGATAGACTTATTAGTCATCTAATCGAGATATACTTATGAGTCATCTAATCGAGATAGACTTATCAGTCATCTAATCGAGATAGACTTATCAGTCATCTAATCGAGATAGACTTATCAGTCATCTAACCTAGATAGACTTATTAGTCATCTGATTGAGATAGACTTATCAGTTGTCTGACCGAGATAGACTTATTAGTCATCTGACCGAGATAGACTTATTAGTCATCTAATCGAGATAGACTTATTAGTCATTTAATCGAGATAGACTTATCAGTCATGTAACTGAGATGGACTTATCAGTTATCTATTTAGAGAGTGACTTATTATTCAACTGTTCAA
Source organism: Humulus lupulus (assembly GCF_963169125.1). Lineage (NCBI taxonomy): Eukaryota > Viridiplantae > Streptophyta > Magnoliopsida > Rosales > Cannabaceae > Humulus > Humulus lupulus. The sequence continues at coordinate 46,753,200 of NC_084802.1, read as the reverse complement.
AGAATGACTTATTAGTCATCTACCTCAGAGTGACTTATTAGTCATCTTCCTTAGAGCGGGAGACTTATTAGTCATCTACTCAGAGCGCAGGACTTCACAAACATGCATTTGTACCTGCTTGCATGCATGAGTAGGGTTATTACTGCTAGGCATGCCTATTTTGACTTAGTAACATGTTATTACTTGTTCATGAGCATATTGAGTTTTCTTGCTGGGCTTCGGCTCACGGGTGCTATGTGATGCAGGTAAAGGCAAAAGAAAGCTGGACCATCCTTGAGTTTTAGTGCTTATGTGATGAGGTGTAAAATGCGGTTGCTCGACCACCACGGCTGAGGGTTGAAGAGGAACTAGGGTTAAAATCTATTTTGCTGCTTAGGTCGGCTGGTTGTAAATCTTTTGTTGTAATTAACCTTTAAATTATATTTTTGGGATCCCAATGTATATGGTAAACGTTTTAGTGAAATGTTATATCTTAACCAAAATTTTTAATCCTAAACAGCTAATCGTACTTAGTTACACGATTATGGCCAAATGATTCGTTTAGCGAGTTTAGCACTGTTTAAAATGCACACCGTAACGGTCCCTGGAGTTTAGGGCATTATAGTTAATATCAGGTCTAGGGTTACCTTGGCTGGAAGTGCTGGTTGCTGCCTTCGATTGAACTTGAGCTGGGTCAACGCTCTGGCAAGACGATGACACACCAAATGCACGACCTCTTCTTCCTCCTCGGCCTGCTCGACTATAGGAATGGTCCTTTTCCTTGAAGGACCTTGAGGTCGGAAAGCTGGGGTTTGGCCTTCTATGATCAACTTACAGTGCCTCATGTTGGCATCTGTCTTTATCGCTCGCTAGTCCTTCTCTTTAGCTAGAAGTGCAGCAAGTTGAGAGTATTGGGGGTTTTTGGACCTCAGAATCCTTGGACCTCTTGTAGATAGCTGCATAAAAAATTAACTCGATCAGATTAATGGAATTGTAAAGTTGACAAAAGCAAACATAATAACCAAGGCGAGGAAGACTTACAAGGTCAGTTGAAGTACCAATGTTTGTAGGTTGCAAACCGTTCGTCATAAAGAATGAGTCTTTGAAGTCATTTAGATGACTCGAGAGATCGATGAATGGGGTGGTCTTGGGGAATCGGGTGAGGTAGAAAAATCCATCACCTCCGGTCTTGGTGGTTGCACTGAGGCCGAAAAAATAAAGAATTTCCTAAGGGGTGGGATCTTCCAAACTGTTCTTACGGAACAAATACTTTAACCTCGTGTTCGGAGGGAGGTTGAAGGGGTGAGCTTCACGTAGTTCCGAAAGTCCGAGAAATATGTGTCCAATGGCAAGAAGGCCCGACCTTCAAGTGTTCGTTGCTTCAAGCTCCAAAATTTTTCTCCAGAGGAGTGCATCTCTGCTCTTCTTGATATGCTGGGTGGGCATAAAACTTCAAACTCATATGTATGCTGTGGCTCTTCAGTATATTGTTCACTTGGGCCATCAAGGTTATCCGAAAGATGATCTACTCTACCTCGTAGAAACTATCTGCAGTTGTCTCGTCATCTCTTTCCACCACTGGCCCAAAGTGGGGAATAGGGGTCTCATCAGCTTTCTAGCCTTGGGAAGAGGAACCAACGACTACTTTGGTTTGATGACTCATGATGACTTGGTTTGGAGAAATAATTTAGTCAGCATGGGTATAGATCAATGTTAATTGTTAGAGGGCGACCTAAGGATATGGATATAGGATATGGTTAAAAGCTTCAAGTAAACAGGTTATGTAGATAATCAAGAATGAGTTACTGGATAACATGACTTGAATATTTGGGATGGAAATCTATGTCCTACGAGTTAGAAAATCCTACACGAACTAAGGTGGATTAGGAACCTAGTTAGGTCCTACGAGCTAAAAAATCCTATACGAACTAACTTAGGTAAAGAACATGTGCACGTGGACTGATGCGTGCCCCTAATTCGCACACCCTATCCTCGGGAAGTATTGTCACCTCGGAAATCGCTTGTCAGAAAACTAGTTTTGGAAAGTGGTTTTAATGCAAAAAACCACTCGAATAGTGTAACGCCCCGGAATTCCTAATATGGTTTAATGGCAGGATTAGTAGGCCGGGAGGGCTATAACAGTTTAATAATGCCATTAAATGAATTTATGCATGTTTATGAGAATTATATTATAATATGATGTTAAACGCATGCATGTAGGTCCACATTTGTTTACAAGGGTGTTTTTGGTAATTTGGCCCGTTGAGGGCATAATTGTATATTTGTTTGCATGTCAATGGTATATTGGGAGGCCACATTATAATGTGGATTGGTGCGAGTTATTCGGCATGAGACGATCTTTAAATATAATTTATCGATTTGGTCATAACAGGCTTAAGCTCGGGGCTCGGGGTGAGTCTCGGGGTGTTTTTAATGATTAGAGCGTTACCAGGAATTATAGAGTAACGAGATATGAATTATTGGTGTTTGAGATTAGCGGGAATTGGAGAGCATTAATTATGATTAACAGTATAGGTAGGAAAGGACAATTTTACCCTTGGGATGACTTTAGAAACCTTAAGTGACCTAGGGGCATTTAGGTCATTTGGTTTGGATGTATATGAACTTTAGTTGGCTGTAGAAACAGAACAAAACAGAGCCTTTACTTCTCCTTCCCGTACATCATCTTCTCTCATTTTCCCTTTGGAGTTTTTGAGGCCAAATTGAGGAATCAAGCTAGGAAATCAAGGGGTTGAGTTCTTAGAGTTGCTTCAGCCATTGAAGGGGATTTAATCTCAAGTTTGAGGTGAGTTTCAGCCATAAGTTTTCTGGTTTTACTCTGTTTTGGTTTAAGATTTCAGTTTGTGATTTTGTTGAGGATAGTTTGGATTAATGGAAGTTTTGATTGGTGTTTAACTTGGGTTTTGATGAGGGTTTGATATAGATGATGTTTAGGGGTTGGATTGAGTGTTTGTAAGAGGTTTGGAACTGGTTTGAAGGTTTGGTTTTGAGGGAAAACGCAGGGGAGGACGAGTTGGTGCTTGCTGGTTTGGGTAAAGGGCCGCGGCATGGCTATGGTGAGCTGCTGCCTACGTTGGTTTCTGGGGTGAAAATGGCTCTGTCAGAGGGGTGAGCCGTGGCATGGCTCTGGTGAGCCGTGGCCCATAAGGGCATTTTTTGCCAGAAATGTGTTTTTAGCTTGGGGATTCAAGCCTTAGGCCTCGGAATCGATCCTACTACCCGGTTTAGTAGGATTCGATGTCTCGGAGGCTAGGTTTTGGTTTGGGAACCCTTTGTTATCATTTTCATTGATGAGTCCTATATTTTGGTTATGACCAGGTGACCGTCAAGGAATTAAAAGATTGATCGTTCTCAAGGGTCGTTCTTATATTAATTTTCACACGAACCAGAGGTAAGAAAACAATGTATGAATACAGTCGCACCCTGTATATGTATAAGACATGCGTGATTGTTATTGAGGCATGTTGATTAATATATGTGGACATGGATTGCATATTAAATGCTAGTGAATGTTGATTACTTGTATATGGCACTGACTAGTCAGGGACACTGACCTAAAGGTCAGAAACGATATAAGCATTCTAAACGCAGGGCCGAATAAAGATTAGATCTAATCGATATCAGCATTGAATGGCTCTATGGCATTAATGCTGGACCGACCCTAAGGTTGATGAATTTATAAGCACTTGGCTAGTCTAAGACCAGTTACTGAGAGCCAGGGCATAAGGCCCAGGCGACTGCTTGTCACATGGCTAGGGAACGATGTTCCACAGTTATGACCCTAAAGTCATGAAGAAGGTTATGTTGGTGACTAATCACGATGCACCTATCCTGTTAAAGCTAGTGAAATGTTCATTTATCTGATTAGCCCTGATGATCTTATCGTCACATGGCTAAAGGGAGCTGTCCCCATATTTGTGACTTTTGCGACTGTCACCTATTTGTTTGAACTGAAAGTCTTGAATAATTGTTACGATCATTGTTGATATTATATCATGTTATATTGTGTTTTCTTACTGGGCCTTGGCTCATGGGTGCTATGTGGTGCAGGTAAAGGGAAAGAGAAGCTCACCCAACCTTGAGTTGAGAGCTTAGGTGGTGTTATGTACATATGTGGACGCTTGACCACCACGGCCAAGGAGTTTTCCGAGGGACTAGGGGGTTTACCCTATTTTTGCCGCTTAGGTCGGCGGGGATTGTAAATTTGAAACGGTAGCGACCATTTTGTACTATAAACAACTTGTAAACGTTTTGAATGGCTCATGAGCAGTTTATGTACTTAATGAAACATATCCTTTCCTTTTTACTGGTTTTTCACCTTAACCTGATAATAACATTTAGATCACGTTTTTAACCAAAGGACTTGGGTAGCGGGTCAAATTTTTGGTTCACTGTTCACCGTAACTGTTCTGGGGTAACCAGGGCATTACAAATAGCGTAGCCTACAAGCTAGTAAGCTACCTAGATTTTGGATTTTAATATAGAATTCACCCAAAAAAATTAGCCTAATTGTTCTTGATCAGAACATAAAAACCTAGGAAAAATACCCAAAATTTCACCTATTGCATTTGTAATGCCCTGGATAACCAAGACCGTTACACTGTGTGTTTATAAAGGTGCAAGACTTGCTAATCAAGTCGTTTAGTTGAAAATGTGTCACTAAAACCATTATTGAACTAGGGTTAAAAGATTTTGGTCATAAAAGATAAACTTCAAAATAAGCATTTGATACACGTGATCCAAAAAATAGGGTTAAATAATAGTTTACAAAATTTTCCAAAGGTTATGTACAACCACAAGCCACTCTAATGGAAAAATAGGCATTTTAGGGTCTCCTGTCCCTGTATCATCCCTCGGCTGTGGCGTCTGAGCAGCCGACTATGTACATTCTTCCCGAGAGCTCTCCAAATCAGGGTTAGTCCAGCTTACCCTTGCCTTTACTTGCACCACGTAGCATCCATGAGCCAAGACCCAACAAGAAAACCATATACAAAATATAACCAATAACGGTAATCAAACAATTCATAATTCATTAATCAAATACTCAACAGATCACATCGTTCACATAATCAGTGATATCAATCAACAAACCAACAATCTATCATCCAGATAATTAACATGCCAGAATAATCAGTTTAACAGAAGTAAACATATCATACAATATTGGGTCGATGCCCGTAGGCCGCACCCTCTGTTTATCCCACTAACTTCGACTCACTTAGGCCGAGCTCAGTGATTATATAATTAACCTCAGCTACCAGTGTCCGAGCCGCGTCCTGTGCACCAATATTAATTCTGGCACTCTTAGGCCGTTTATCTCATGTCCACATGGCATAATACCATCATACAACATTGCATACAAATATAGGGAACTCTTAGTCCCAACATAGCCACACAATCGGGTGTAGTTTTCTTTCCTTCGATTCTGAGCGAAGAAGATGAACTGGTTTCGAGCACGATCCCTAGCCTCGAGCCTAAGTGACAAACCTAGTCACAAGAGTCATTGATATATATCAACTTCCAATCAAAAATAAAATACCTAGGGAACAAAACTAACCTCCGGGACCTCAATTTCTATTAAATTGGGTAGTAGAAATTGTCCCGAGCCCCTAGGTTTGAACCCCCGAGCCCTAACAATATCTAGAACACCTTTAAGCTCAAAACTCCCAGGCAGGTCGCGACTTAGCTCAGCAAGTCGCAACCTCCCCCAAGTCAAAGAGCGAGCTCTCATGCCAAAGGGGAGGCGGGTCGCGACTTGGCCAAGCAAGTCGCGGTGCGCCCCCAAGTCAGAGGGCTCCCACGGCTAGAAGGGCCACACGCGCCGTGGCGCCCCCAGGCTAGGTCGCGGCGCACCTTGCAAACCCAGAGAAAACCTGGGTTTTCTCCTCCTCCCAGCCATGAACACACTAACTTACCCATAATTTTCTCCTCAACTCCACACTAAACCACCAACGAATTTAGACCAACAATCACACATATTTTCATCCTATAATTCCAAGCAATAAAAACAGAAACCAGCCCTTAAATCCAGCCACAAGAATTCTAGTAATAACCACTGAAATTTCCTACTCAAACCTTCAGCCATATTCATCATTAAATCTGTACTCAAAGCTTAAAAGCAATCTAAACTACTTATCAACATAACACAGAAATTGAAACCAAACTCTTACCTCAATTTCCTAGCTCAATTCCCTCAAGTCTCAACTGAATTTCCTTCAGTTTCTTCAAGGATCACAACCCCCAAAACTTAGCCTAAGCTTCTCTTGAATCCTTAGCTTCAAACCCAAATGAAAGCAAAAGGGACATAGAGAAATCATTTAAGGAGAGAGAGAGAAAAGGACTTGCTATTCTTACTTAAATATTCCACTACCTTCTGTAATAATCTAACATAAAATCTGATTATATCCCTTTACTAACAAAATGACCATTTTCCCCCTCCCAACAAAACTAACCTTTTAATTTAATCTAGGGGTATAAAAGTCATTTACTTCCAATTCCCACTAATTCCTTAATTGTTCCTAATATTTACCACTTAAATCCCATCATCAAATTATTTACCCAAAGTCTAATAATCTCCAATATATTTCCTAGATTTGCAAAAATATACCCTCAGGCTTCCCCAAGCCGGGTATAAATCCCCGCCGTGACTATTTCGCCAAACCGCTCACTAGGACCGTCTCAAGCCACATGCTGCAAATATATCCACATAATAATGTGGTCTCAATAATTTACCACAAATAATCACATTTATACCCTCAACAGGCCAAAAATTACAAATATGCCCCTATAAACTAAACAGGGCCTACATGCATATTAATACTCATAATCATGCATTTCACATATCCATATAATAATATAAGCATGCTTATCACAGAATCATGCATTAAATTATTTAAATCACATATAAACTAATTATGCCCTCCTGCCATACTAATTAAGGCCCTTAAGCCTTATTAGTGATCTTGGGTCGTTACGACATTTTTCCATTAGCGATTATACCACCACGATAACAAGCGACGCCTAAAAGCTACATGTGTTCGAACATATTTCTTAAATAGAAAGGTACGTGGAGAATGTAAGAACACAGAGGCATTCTAAGAAAAATATTCAAAATGTAAAAATAAACTAGCAGCGAGGAATCGAAAGCACTGCAGTCAGTTAAAGTGGTAATCAAAGTTGAAACTCGAACAAATGAAGAAACAGTGACATTGAATCCAGAAAATGGTTGCTTGAAAGCTTTGAAAGAATGAGAGAGGAAATGGAAGATAGATTTTCGCAAAGGAAAACTAAAAGGTGGTAGTAGGGCTAATAAAAAAGGGCATATATATAGAAAAAGCCCAGGGGAAATCGGGGATCGTTTGATCAAGGAAATTGTAGATTGAATGGCCATAATTAAATGGGTGAAACAACATAAAAAAAAGGTAAAAAGACAACTGTCATAGTACATGGGACCCTAACAGATGCCTATCGGAGTAAGACACGTGTCAAAGTACTTGAGAGGGTCGGTGGGCATGTTTCCCAAGGAAGAAGCGGAAAATCATCTACTGTGCTTGTCAGAAGTAGGGCGATGTCATACACAAGCAGAGGCTTGGGGGGAAAATGTTGTACCTAAAAAATATGAGCTGACGAGTCCTGTTCGCAGTATAACTGGGAAGCATTTAATGAAGTTCTCTCTAGTTCCAAGGTCATGGTACAAGTTCTCTGATGCTTAGGTCAGACTAAGTATAGGTCGACAAGAGATCAAGGAGATCGTCTAGCCAAACCTCTAGGTCACCTAAACATAGTTCAAGTAGCTTGGTATTTAGATCGACTTTTCTTGGAAACCTCAAGCTCAAGTAGTATGTCTTTAGCTCGTGGTCGATACATGGAAGACACAAATTCGGATCCCTGAAGACTCGGGATTTTATATCCATATTAGAATATTGTAATCTTGTCTAATAAATGTATAATATCAAGCAATAAACATAGTAAATGTAATTAATTGTATATTTGGGAAGTTACCCAAACGTGTCCATTAATTTTCTATAGATAGTGAGGGAATGGACATGAAAAGGGATCGAATTCTTATATACCGAAACTCTGGAAAATTTGTCATAAGCAATTCTCTTGAGAGAAAAATACAGTAATAATATAAACTCGTGGAATAGGTGGATTTTAACCACTGAATCACGTAAAATTGCTGGTGTTCTTTATTTACGGTTTCGTGCAAGCCTAATTCACTATCGAATTTCTTAATTCTAAGTTGACGTAAAACCGCATCAACAAAAACTAATAAAATATTTATAGCTCAATGAATAGTTGTCTCCAAATGTGGAGTACTATTATTCATTAAGGTAAAAAAATAATGTAAAATAGCTCAATTTTAGCTCATCTATTGGAAACTCATTTTAAACATTTTTTCTTTATATTTTAGAAAATAAGTTATTTTACCTCATTTATTGGGAGTGTTCTAGTTAATGAAAAAAAATACGAAATATATTTTCAGGTGACAAAATCACATCCAAATTAATTTCACTATACTTTTTAAAGGCAACTAATGTGTCCTTTGAAAATAATAAAAATTATCATTTTAAAAAATATATATTTTTAATTAACATTTATGAATAATGTGATATATAATTTTTTTTACTTAGAAACTTTTTATAGCCACACTTGATGCCCCTAAATGATTCTTTAATAAAACAATGTGTATAGTGGTAGGAAAATTTGAGGTTCTATGCATCTTGTGGACTCATAAATTCAAAATACGTAGCCACTACTAACATTAAAAAATGATGTTATTCTTTGCCTTGTTTCCAAAGATACCTCTTTCCATTTTTTTTAGCCTCCCTCTTCCCCTATCTTCTCTCTCCTCTTTCTCTCTCTTTTGGTTCACTATCGCTTTCTCTTTGGAAAGCCACGACAGCCACCACCATACCATCATCACCACTAAATTTCTTTGAAAAAACGTCCACATCTTCAACACCCTCCTCCATTTGGTTTCTTCTCTCTTTCCCCCTCTATTTCTCTTCTCTCTTAATTTATCCATGGAGACTAAAGAAAACACACCTCATGATAGTTTTTGATGATTTAGAAGTTAAACCCACTAAAAGTTCAATTAAGACACTAATTTATGCATTTAGAATAAATATGACCATGATTTTTTTGTTTGTTTGTTTTTTTCCCAATTTTTTTGCCTTACAACTATAAATGATCTCTTTTATAGTGTAGGCACAATCATTAGGCTCAACCAATAGGATATGACATTTTAAACACATCATTTGGAGTAAAAAATATGCACTTGTACGGAACAGACAAGTGGCGTGTCACCTGCCATGTGGCGACATGTCGCTTGGCAGGCGATGTGTCGCCCCATAGTTGACAACACGTCGCCTGCTATGTTCCCTTTAGCCTGAACATTTAGGCATGGAATTTTTTTACGCAAAAACTTGTCTTCATAAAGCAGTCGTTGAAGTGTAGATCGGGCGGTCGATTCCAGAGGAAGGTAAAAAACAAAATCAACAAGCAAATAGTTAGAAGATAAGTAATGTGAGAAGAATAGGAGAAATAATATTTTTGTGGTTTTGTGATTGAAAGATTGAAAATAAAAAGATAATCAATAGTAAGAGAAATGAGAAGATATCAAGAGTCACCTATATGCATTGTTACATTATTTAGATATTTGATTCACTAAAAATAACTCAAATGAATTGCATCCTAATAATTCATTTGGAAGATTTAACATTAAAACACACACACACACACATATATATATATATAATAATAAAAAGATATTTTAGCAAATGAGACAAGTCTTATGAAAAATACAAAAATTCTTTACCATGGAAGAAATGAGACAAGTCTTATGAAAAATACAAAAATTACAATATATCATTGGCAATAATGCAATAAAAGATTGGACATAAAACTTAATATAACTATCACTCTTACTAATTATAAAATACATAAAAAAAAGCATGAATAATTGTATATAATTTTAGCAAAAGTAATAAAGATGACAATGATGAAGAAAATAATATAAAATAAATTATCAATATTATTTTTACTAATTTGATAACATATAGAAAGAGCATGATTAGATTTATATACTATTAGTTAAATAAAATAGAGATAATAAAATGAAGAAAAAGAGATAAAAGAAAATCACTCAATTTTATAACACATTAGAATATGGTGAATCAAATCTACCAAATAAAATGATAATATATATAAGATCATTCCTAATCTTCCCAAAGGCTAGCATATTATGCTACATATTACCATAAAATTCTTATGAGAAAATATGAGACTAAAATTAGCTATAGGTTTCTCTACTAAAAATTACGTCATTCTAAAATATGTACAAGAGGTCCTTTTTATAGTGTTTTGGAGACACAATTGTAACATAAAATCATAAAGAGAATTGAAGTAATAAGACTAAAACGTTTACGAAATCATTACAAATAACCAAACATACTTTTTTTTTTTTTTTAAAATCTGAAAATTTAAACATGAGAATTTATTTTAGAGAAAGGTGGTGGGGACATTATTCTTTGTCACACAATTTGACCAAGAGATAGACATTTGGTTTGAATTTGATGAGGAGAAACGCTGCACCCTATGTTCCATGCGTGAGATGGGTATTGATCCTCTAATCTAGTGGGGAGAAGTTGAAAATTAGTTATTTTAGGAATTAACTAAAATTGGCCGCTAAATATATTTAGTTAAAATTTACCTATTTTTATTATGAGACTTCCCAAATTATACTTATCTGACCACATAGTTTTCTTTCCTTTTCAAACTCACAAACAAGAAACTCTCCCACATCTACCATTTTTTTAGCCACCAGGACCACCTCCACTAACTACCAAGCTTCTACCAACGCCACCACCCCTCCTCCAGAACCACCACTGTCGTGTGCCTCCAACATTGTGACCTGTAGTTGTAATTTTCTTGGTGAGTTTTTCTTCCTTAAGACTAAACTTCTCTTAAATATAAATATTTATTTATTGTTGTTGCAGTGAGTATTATATATGTCATATTATAGTTAAATTAAAAATGCATTTTAAGTATTTATCGAAATGTCTAAAGAAGAATATTAGGCTCATAATAACTCATACTAGGCTCAAATAATACTAGTTTTGAAATGCCTTTTAAGTGTTTGTTAAAATTACTCATAGAAACTAAAAATGCTATTGTAGAACTGTGTGAATTAGACATGTACTTAGACTTATAGTCAGGCACTTGGACAAATAATGGAGAACTAAAGGCACGTACTTGAAAGCTCTTTTTTATATGTAATTAGTGTTAATGTTTCAGATCATACTTTTGTGAGAGATCTGAACCATATAAATTTGAGTACTCCAGTATTTCTTTTGAACCATATTTATTGGAATATCAACAACATCACTAGTAGTGTCACATCTAGTTATCCAAACCCTTATAAAAATACGTTCTTGCCACAAAGAGTTGTATATATTCTTATTTAAGGAAAATCCATAATAATAAGAATGATGACCAAAATGATTATTAGTCTCCACTGCTCCATTATTACTGATCAACATGTAAAATGCACTATCTCAACTATCTTGCACAAATGCTATTTTTATGCTTATTTAGAAAAATACCAACAATTATCCAAAATGTTTAGTGGGGCCTCATTAAAATCATGCGATATTGGCCCATTTGTTCAAAACAAAATAAAATGTCTTTCATGCAGTTCATAAGAAAAAATAACAAAAAGTCCAGCTGAAATTTAAGTAAAACATGATAAAATTCAACATAAGTCTATTAACATTCCTAAATCGTTTTCGTTCATAGCTTCGCACGACATACACACTTGACTTTGGAACTCCCCAGATCACCATGCATGCCAAACATAAATCCTATCTTCTACTAGAAATGGGGAAAGTAAGGGGGTGAGCTAAAAGCCTAATAAGGAAGTACAATCATATAACACAACAAAATATCACAAAAAAAATTCGTCTCAGTATCATAACTTTAAACTGAAATAACATAGACATTTCCATAATAAGCATACTGTTCATATGAAAAACAACATAAACATATAAGCTATATCTCTGTGAGGAAACTAGGAACTCAGGTCCCAGAATAGCTCTTCTTGCCCTTGGGCCTCTTGGCGCGTCCGCCATTTGTGTTACGCCATACCTTAGTAACTCCTATTCTTGTGTCGTGTTCAGCACATTAACAACACTCTGCTCTTTGATGCAAACATACATCATATCAATAACATACAATTCATCTCATGGTCAAGATCAATTTTCAAACATTCCAACATATTGCATAAGAATCTAACTTCATTACCTCAAGTCCAAACTATTAAAATGGAGAGATAGCTTCACAACGAGCCTAGAATAATCAATCAAACACTCATCTTAATATCAAATAAGACTACACATGACATACAAGCATACCACACATGTAACGACCCAAATTTACTAATAAGGCTTAAGGGCCTTGATTAGTGTGCCAGGAGGGCATAATTGGAATATATGTGATTTAATGATTTAAAGCATGTTGTATGACTATTTGAATATCTGAGATGCATGACTATGTGTATTAGTATGCATGTAGGCCCTGATTAGGGTAGAAAGGGGTATAATTGTAATTTTGGCCAGCTGCGGGCAGAACTCTATATATATATGTGTGATAATTGTTGAGACCACATTATTATGTGGATATATCTGTGATCTGTGACTCGAGACGATCCTAGTGAGCAGTTTAGCGAAAAAGTCATGGCGGGGATTTATACCCGGCTCGGGTTGAGCCTGGGGATATAAATGAGAATTTAGTGGGTATATTGGAGTCTATTTTGACAACGAGGAATATAATTGGTGATTAATTAGGTATCGGGAAGTAAGGGGGAAATATTAGAGACACTTGAGGAATTAGCGGGAATTGGGTAAAATGACCAAAATGCCCCTAAGTGGATTAAAGGTTTAAAATTAAAAGGGAGGGCATAATGGTCATTTGTCTGGTAAGAGATAAGTATGCTGAGGCTTTATACTTAGTGGGAATTGTAGAAAAAGGTAGAAGGCTGAAGAAAGAAAAGAAAAGGAAGGAAAACAGAGTATTTATCTTAGGGTCGGTTTGTGGTTCTCTCACCATTTGTCTTCATTCTTCTTGGAGCAAAACTCAGAGAGGAGTTGGGTTAAGCTGAGTAACAAGAATACTAAGCTAAGCTTGAAGGGTTGGCAAGGGGTTAGCAGGAACACACCAATACTTTAGGTAAGCCTTTGGAGTTTTCAGTTTCTGGTTTGGCTAGTTTGAATTATGGTATCTAAGCTAAGTTGATGGGAATTTTAGGGGAACTCAAGCCAAGGAATTGAGGAAGAACAAGCTAATGAGGTCTAGAGGCTAACTTGAAATTGAATTTCCATTAAAGGTATAAATTCTGAGCTTTAAACTTTGATGTTTTGGCTGGTTTCTGCTGAGTTTCTGAGTTTAGGGTCAACTATGGTGAATTTTGAGATTAGGGATGCATGTTGTACGCCCTGGTTTTACCACAGGCTGATTAGCAGGTCGAGCCTCGGACTAATCAAGGTTAGTCCGTAAGCCTCCCCAGGTCAGAGATCCGGTTTCCAGGTCGTACCCACTTAGCTCGGGGTATCCTCAAGAACTCGCCAATGCTGCCTAAGACTGGGGGAAGGAGTCCTTCAGGCCGAAGGTTGGGTCAGTGAAGCAGCTCGCTGTGCGAGCTGATGCTCGTGGATTCCTGACCCTTTGTGAAGTCAACACACGCAAGATAAACGTGCCTATATCTGACATCACGTGTCCGATATCTCCCTGAATTTCTGGGCACGCATCAGGAACGTGCGCATTCAGACACCCACGGCTGGGTTGGGCCATGCGGCCCATTATCTCCTTACATACTGATTAGACCACACTTATGTGTCAGGTTTAGGAATTAATCATAAATATTACAGAGTTGATATGACCAATGGGAAGGTCACGTGATGACCTCCCTACCAACTTCCAGGTGCCTTCTCCTATAAATATGGGGACCCTGGGAGTTGATAGAGGTTGGAAAAAATAGTCTCTGAAGTGCCATATACTTTGTAAACCAAATACCCAGAATACATCAATAATATTGACTAGTGGAGTAGAAGGATTTTAACCTTTGAACCACTTAAAAAACGTGTCTTGAGTCACATAGTTCATTCTCTAAGATTTCATATCTGTGACGGTTCTACTTTCAGCACTAATCTCTTCCTCTTCTTCTCTTAATTACTTGTTGGCGAAGAACCGCGCCAACAGTTTGGTGCTTTCATTGAGAGCAAGTTCGATTAGTGCTACCACAAACACCCAACTATGGTGACCACTCGATCCAGACATGGCAATGAAACAGAACCTCATGATGGGCAGGAGGCCCACCAGGTTGCCATCCCTGATGAACAAATTCCTGAAGTCCAGCAGAGGCCAGGAAAGCAGCCGGCGGGCCAGGACGACACTGGTAGCTCAGCACCCCGGCCACCTAATCCGAACCCGTGTTATTATACTGCGGTGGAGATGGAGAATGCTCAACTGAGGAGCTAGTTAGCAACAGCCGGTTGGCGAATCCAGGATATTCTGGCCCGACTACCCCCTCTCACAGCCAACGTTAACATTGGAGAGAGGCAAGGTGAGGCTCCTAAGTCTCGCCGGAGTAATCGGTCTAGACATAGCCGTTCAGATAGGCCTCATGCAGCCAACTCTGCCCCTTCATCACACCATTAGGAGGCAAACTTCAGGGAAATGCCTGGGGTCAGACAACAGGAATACAGCCGTTCAGTGAGGACGTCAACCCCCAGCTCTCAACCTTCCTCGAGGGCGCCCAGGAGAGCTCGAGGAAACTCCCGAAGGAGATCCAGGACGGGCCAGCAGCGCCAGCCCATCCCAGAAAACCGTCCTGCACCTCGTCCAGTTCGCCCTGCGCAGGACCAGCAAGCTGGCAGGGCTGAAAGGCCCCCGCCAAATTTGATCCGTACGGACAGAACTAGGATCACCTCCCCAGTCAGGCATCCTCCTTCTCCAATCAGATACCCATCTCCTCAACCCATTCGGGACGTCCCAGCCTACGGGAGTAGTAGGAGAGACCCGCCGTCGCCGGGGCCTTCTTGGCGCAGCAGGGTGCCAGGGGAAGGGTCAGGTCGTAACCGCCAAAGACGCACTCCAAGCCTATCCAGCAGGAGCCACTGGACTGATAGTCGCCGGAGTGATCTCTCGGGAGGAGACCTGCGTCAGCGACTGAGTTCGGCACAAAGTATCCAGACTACACAAGGAGGCGACCTCCGAGATCACCTCAACTCTCACAGAGACGATCGAACTGAAGATGGTAGACAGGCCCGCTCGGCGGGGGTCCGATCCGAAGTACGGAACGGAGGGAATGTCCCAAACAACCTATCTCAAGATAGGAGGGGCAACAACCCACCTAATGTGTACAATGGGTCCGGAGCTGTGGAACAGCCCCGGAATAACCCAGGATCTCAGGACAAAACCCTTGAGCGCCTAACTCAGATGGAGGAGCTGATGAGAAAGCTCCTGACAGAAAAAGAAAAAGACGAGTATGATTCTGGCGACGAAATGGAACTCTTCGCCCCTAATATAGCAGCGACGGCCTACCCGTCCGGTTTTCGTATGCCCCATTTGTCAAAGTTCAACGGGGACGGAGACCCGTCAGATCATTTGGGAATGTTCAACACCCTAATGATGGCTCATAACATCGGCCCGGAGCTGCGTTGCTTGATCTTTCCTTCCACACTGATCGGACCTGCCAGGCAGTGGTTCAAGCAAAGTAAAAGACAGTCAATCAGTTCCTGGAAGACCTTTTCAGCTGATTTCAAAAGGGCATTCCGCGCCTCCCAGGCCGCCCGAGTCCAGGCAGACTCCCTAGCTAACATAAGACAGCAGCCCGGTGAGACGCTAAAAGCCTACTTGAGTAGATTCGCGAATGTCGCTGCTCGAGCTCGGGACGCTGACAATAGCTCTAAGCTCATGGCCATGAGTACTGGAATCCTGGTCGGAGGAGACCTGTGGAAAGATATTCAAAGGAAGGGAGTCGGCTCGGTTAACGAATTCCTTAACAGAGCCCAAGAATGGATAAACTTAGAGGAAGCTGAAGCTTCAGCCGTGGGGACCAGCCAGGTTCCCGAGAAGCCCGCAGGGGCAGGGACGGAGATCGCGGTGACAATTCCTGGCGACGCGCAGAACAACCAGCCCGGCGGGGGCAAAATAAAGGGAAACGGTGAAAACAGCCAGCACGGTCAAAAGAAGAATAAGTCTGTGGATAAATTCAAGCCCGTATTCACAACATATACCGAGCTCACCCAGTCCAGGGAAAATATTTTCCTGTCCAACGCTGCTCGGGTCCCGTGGAAGAGGCCGGAGCCATTGAAGCACCACAAGGGAAAGAGAGATACTTCGAAGTTCTGCCGTTTCCATAACGACATCGGCCACAATACCGACGATTGCAGACATCTAAAAGATGAAATCGAGACTCTCATCCGAGCAAGCCCCTTGGCGCAATATTCACGAAACAGGGTCCCAGCAGGTCGACCAACTCCAGAAGTCCCAGCCAATCAGCCCGGGCCTCGGGTAGATCAGGACGTCCCTCCTCCCGTGATCGAGGGAGAGATATCCACCATCTCTGGAGGGCCGCATATGGCTGGTACGAGCAGAGGCGCACATAAGAGGTATGTGAATGAGTTAAAGGCTCATAACGGAGCGGATTTCGCCCCGGAGCAACGTCAGTCAAAACAGCAATGGTTAGAGAAACAACCGATAACTTTCACAGAGGAAGACGCATGCCATGTCCAATTCCCTCATAACGATCCCTTGGTCGTAGCAGTCCAGCTCGCCAACCGGAAAGTAAGGAGAGTGTTGGTGGACAATGGGAGCTCGGTGAACCTCCTATTCTGATCCACCTTAGAAAAGATGGGTCTGACTGTCGCCGAGCTAAAGGCCACCTCGATGATGCTGTATGGATTTTCGGGAGAAGGATCGACAGCGATAGGGACGATCGAGCTGGTGATCACCCTAGGAGAAGAGTCTCGGACAGTCTCCAAGCTACTTGAGTTCGTGGTCATTGATTGCTCCGCTGCCTACAACACCATTTTGGGCTGACTTGCGCTCATAGCTTTCGAAGCCATCACTTCCGTTCGACACCTCGCCAGGAAGTTCCTTACTTCAACAGAAGTCAGTACCATCAAGGGCGATCAGCTCATTGCCAGGGAATGCTACAGCATTTCCATGAAGGGAAAGTCTAAACCCGAGCAGCTGGCAATGGCCATTCAGGGCGAAGAGGAATCTCAGGGACCCAAGGCGGCTCCCGAGATTGAAAAACTTCGGATTTCCGAAGAGGAAAAGATCTCCCTAAATGAGGACATTGACCCCCGAGTAGGCGAGGATAGATCCGAGCTCCAGGCTATTGAGGAGCTCGAGGAGGTGATCATTGACGAACAAAATCCGTCACGGACGGTTAAGCTTGGGAAGAACCTCTGCAACAAGAGAAAGGCGGAGCTGATTGCATTTATGAAGAATAGCTTGGACGTATTCGCCTGGTCCCACGAGGACATGGTGGGGATTAGTCCGAGTGTCATCATGCATACACTCCACCTGGATAAAAGTGTTCCTGCCATATCCCAAAAGCAGAGGCGTTTAGGAACGACCCGAGCCGAAGTGCTTGAAGAAGAAGTGGCCCGGCTCAAAAAATGTGGTTTTATCCGCGAAGCCAAATTTCTAATTTGGGTCGCTAATCCCGTGCTGGTTCCAAAGCCCAACGGGAAGTGGCGGACCTGTATTGACTTCTCCGACCTGAATAAAGCCTGCCCCAAGGATTGCTTTCCATTGCCAAGGATCGATCAGTTGGTAGATGCCACGGCGGGGCACGAGCTCATGTCCTTCATGGACGCGTACTCAGGCTACAATCAGATCGCGATGAACCCGGTGGACCAGGAGCATACCAGCTTCATGACCCCAACGAATGTTTATTGCTTTAAAGTCATGCCATTCGGTCTGAAGAATGCCGGAGCTACCTATCAGAGGCTGGTAAACAGAATGTTCGCGGACCAAATCGGAAAGAACATGGAGGTGTATGTTGATGACATGCTTGTCAAATCAAAGACTGCCGACAACCATGTTCCCGACCTGGAAGAATGTTTTAAAATACTACGAGAATACGGAATGAGGCTCAATCCTCAGAAATGCACGTTCGGTGTCGCATCAGGGAAATTCCTGGGGTTCATAGTCAATACCCGAGGAATCGAGGCAAACCCCGACAAAATCAGGTCACTGCTCGAGCTTCCTTCCCCCAGGTCGCGGAAAGACGTCCAAGGCCTCACAGGAAGAGTGGCAGCACTGAACCGGTTCATTTCCAAATCAACCGACAAGTGTTTGCCCTTCTACAACCTGCTCCGGGGAAACAAGAGGTTTGAGTGGACAGTAGAATGCGAAAGCGCATTCCTCGACTTGAAGGCGCACCTGGCTGAGCCGCCTGTGCTGTCCAAGCCCAGGGTAGGAGAACCTCTTTATCTGTACATGGCCGTCACTAAGAATGCAGCAAGCGCCGTGCTAGTGCGAGAAGAGGACCAAGTTCAAAAGCCAGTCTACTACATCAGCAAGAGACTCCTCGGAGCAGAGTCGCGATACCCACTGATGGAAAAACTGGCGTTCTGCCTAATCACGGCCTCGCGAAAGCTCAGGCCATACTTCCAGTCCCACTCTGTACACGTCATGACCGATTAGCCTCTAAGGCAGGTGTTGCAAAAGCCTGAAGCATCGGGACGTTTGCTAAAGTGGGCGATTGAACTCAGTCAGTTCGAGATTTTCTATACTCGACGAACTGCCATAAAAAGTCAAGCCTTGGCCGACTTCGTGGTGGAGTGCACGGGATTCCAGGAGAATCCATCAGGAGGCTTGCCTCAGGTCGCCTCCCCACATTCCTCGTGGAAGATCTTCGTCGATGGTTCATCTAACGAGAATGGCTCCGGGGCCGGAATCATCTTGATATCCCCCGAGGGACATAGATTCCACTCGGTGCTAAAGTTCGGGTTCAATGCGTCTAACAACGAGGCAGAGTACGAGGCTTTTGTTGGCTGGGCTGAGGGTAGCTAGCGAGCTAAAGGCGAACTTCGTCCAGTGCTTCAGTGACTCCCAGCTCGTGGTGAACCAGGTTCTGGGAGAATATCAGGCGCGGGGACCAAAGATGGCTGCCTACTTGGCAAAAGTAAAAGCCGAGCTGTCCGCGTTTGGGCGAGGTTCGATCGAACAAATACCTCAGGAGCAGAACGCCAACGCAAATGCTCTCGCCAAACTCGCCACCTCGGGAGAGGCAGAAACCCTGGGGTTGGTGCCAATAGAATTCTTGGAAAAGCCAAGTATAGAGGGAGATCGGGTAGAGATCGAGATGATTGATATTAGGCCGACCTGGATGACTCCCATTCTTGAGTATCTCGTCGAAGGCAGGTTACCCAAAGAGCGTAACGACGCACGACGAGTCCTTTATCAAGCTCCTAGATATACGCTAGTTGAAGGAGTATTGTACCGACGTTGGCACTCCCTACCTCTCCTTCGATGCGTTCTTCCAAGCGAAGCGAAGGCCATCCTGCAGCAAGCGAAGGATTCTGTGGAGACCACACTGGGGGGCAAAGCCTGGCCTTAAAGGTTCTCAGGTAAGGTTATTATTGGCCGAATCTGTCCAAAGACTCAATCTCGTATGTGAAAAGGTGCGACAAGTGTCAGCGATTCGCTGTGGTTGCCCGAGCTCCTCCGGTCAAGCTGAAAATGATCTCGGCTCCTTGGCCATTTGCCGTTTGGGGAATAGATCTAGTGGGCGCCTTGCCCACCGGGAAGGGCGGGGTCCGTTACGCCGTGGTAGCCATTGACCACTTCACCAAGTGGGCCGAAGCAGAGCCATTGGCGACAATAACATCAAAGAAAGTACTCGACTTTGTGGCTAAAAGCATCATTTGTCGATTTGGCCTTCCTAAGAAGATCGTCTTCGACAACGGCACCCAATTTGACAGCGATCTGTTCACCTAATTTTGTGAAAGGCACGGAATTGTGAAGAGTTTCTCGTCCGTGGCCTATCCCCAGGCGAACGGCCAGGTCGAGGCTGTGAACAAAACTCTAAAGACAAGCCTCAAGAAGAGGCTAGACGAGGAAAAAGGGGTCTGGCCAGACCAGCTCCCCCAGGTCCTGTGGGCATACCGGACCTCGCATCGAACTCCCACGGGTCACACTCCTTTCTCCCTAGCCTTCGGGAGTGAAGCAGTCCTCCCCGTGGAGGTTAAAGTTCTGTCGCATAGAGTCCAATCCTACGACCAAGACTGGAACCACGAACTCCTGTGCCATTCCCTAGAGCTGATTGATGAAAAGCGGGAGGATTCGCAACTCCAACTCGCCCATTATCAGTAAAAGATCACTCGCTACTTCAACACCAAGGTCAAAAAACGCGTCTTTAGCGTTGGCGATTTGGTCCTAAGGAGAGTTTTCCTGGCCGAAAAAGATCCCAAAGATGGGGTTTTGGGACCAAACTGGGAAGGACCATACCAGGTCGTCGAAGTCATCAAGGAGGGAACTTATAAGTTAGCTCGACTTGATGGAGGGGCGATCCCGCGGACTTGGAATGCCATCCACTTAAAGAAATACTATCAATGATCCACTTGTAAGGCCTGGAGGGCCACTTTCTATGTATAAATAAGAATCCAATGTTTCTTTTTATTTGCAAGTGTGATTTCAAAAGTAACCACGAAAGACCCTTTCCCAGTTACTTGGGGGGCATATGGTACCTGGACATAACCAGGTCTCCTTAACGACTTACGTGTTGACTCTTATCTATGGTTAAGGGTTAGCGCGAACTAAGTCCTATCCTGGTTTTAACCAGGTCATAAAACTTGGAAGTTAACTTAAATTTATTGATCGTGGTTCTTCTTAAAGAGCTCGGGATATGGATAAAAGTTAACACGAACTAAGTTTTCAAAATAAGTTCCTGGTTTTAACCAGGTCATAAATCTTGGAAGTTAACTTAAGTTTATTGGTCGTGGCTCTTTCTTAAAGAGCTCAGGATATCAATAACGGTTAGCATGAGCTAAGCTTATATATAAAATATATATCTATAAGTTAAGATTGCCAAGTAAATCGTCTCGAGATGAAAACACCTCATGAAAAGGTTACAAAGAAAATAAAAATAATTAAAAATGCTCAGAGAAGCGCCCTAGGCCCCGTCAGCTGGTCCTTTTGAGGTCGCAGTCTCGTCCTGCTCCACCGTGCCAGAGGCCTCCCCAGTCTCCGAGGGCGGTGCCTCTTTGTTTAGGCGGGCTTGGAGCTTCGGCAGTAAAAAATCCCAGAGGTCCGACGGCATAAAGGAGAAGTCAGCATCCGGGTTATGAGCCCAGCAGTGATAGAACAGGTCTTGCAGGGACTGCTCTGAGATGGCCCGCTCGGCTTCCAAGGTGGCCTTCAGGGCAGTCTGGGCCTCGGTCTTCGCTTCCTCGAGATCTGCTCGCGAAGTGGCAAGGGAGGTTTTAAGTTCTCGGTTCTTGGAGTGACTCCTCTCTAGCTCGGCCTTCGAAGTCACCAGCACGTCTTTCGTCGCCTGGGCTTCCTGAAGGGCGGCCTGGCGTTCAGCCTCCATCTCCTCGAGCTGAGCCTTGGTCCTGGCGATTCCTCGATGAGCAGCAGCAAGGCCCTGCAAGAAAGGAAGGATATGTTGACTAAGTGGAAAGACAAGGCATTGTATAAGTGTTACAACTTTAAAAGAGTGGGGCAGATTACCGTTAAAGTCATGTCCAGCGAAGACTCTATGACTCCGACCGGGCTCGTTGCTTTGATAGCTCGGAGATCCTTCTCTTTGAGCTTGTAGAAGCGGCCGACGGCATAGCTCGCCGACTCATACACCGTCCCCCGGAATGCTTCAGGGATCTTTCCCAAATCATGGGAGTTGACCGGTATGCGTACGTCCAGGAGCACGGGAGCCCCGACCTATAGTACCACGTCCTGGGTGGATGATGGAGACCGCTGGGGCGGCGGGGGCATGGCTCCTGCTCGAGGAACGGGGAGGATCGCCCCCTCGACCTGGGATGGCGGGGTCATTTCCTTCTCCTTAGCCGGGGATTTGGTGGAGGCCCCGGCCGCGCTCTTGGACTCTCGGAGCCTTTTCAGCCTTGGCCCCGCTAGGGGATTCCCGTCGAAGACTACACCCCGCAAATTACCCCCGGGCTGAGACATCTCTTCTGCCAAAGACAAAAACATGGTTATTACAAGTTAGCAAACATGCAGAGAGTAAAAGAAAAAAAGTATACGAATATTAAGGGAGCCCTACCCCCCGAGCTGGAAGAGCCTAGGACAATTATCTCACGAACTGGCGCGGATTCTAGGTCCGGTTCTGACTCGGGGCTTGACTCTTCTACATATTGTCTTAGCCCCGGGGCATAGGTACCCCTCTGAAGTGATGGCCATGTGCGTAAGTTGGTCCCATACTCCTCAAAAAGGATTGACCTAAAAGCTAGGGTGTTATCTACTACTATGGTACCCCTAGGCCGGCTCTCTTGGTGATCCAGCACGAGCCGGTCAACACAATGGAGCAGGAGAGTATTTAGGTCCGGATCCCTCCCGTGACGATGGACGATCTGCCTAGGGTTGTACCTAACCAGCCGGGGGTCTGCAGTGGCCCTATCTACATTCTTAAACAAATAAGGGTTACCTTGACCGGAAGGACCCGCGGCGGCTCCGGTTTGGATCCTCTCCTCGTCCATCCCCTGAGCGACCTCCAAGGTCCTCTTTCTATTCCTCACGAGCGAAACTTCAGCCGTTTCGTCCTCCTCGTCCTCCTCTTCCGCGACCTCCTCCACGGGGATAGGTCTGTTTGCGCGAGCTGGGGGCTGCCCGCCAATGTTTGATTTGGAAAAATCAGTTTGCAGAACACCATCGTCTCGTCCGTCACGAGCACGCGGTAGTCCTTTTCACTAGGGGGCAAGCCCGCCAATGTTTCATATTGACCCCCGAGGGTCGCAGACTTCTCGGTCCTCGCGTAGATGGCTGCAAGGTTGGGCTGGAGTCAGAATGGAGTACGGGGGAGCTAAAATTAAACAAAACTCAAAAGGCGAGCTAGGGTCAGGGTTCACTTACGAGGACGATTGAAGTAGTGGTGCTCACAGTTCCGGAACCCAGTTGACATGAAAAATTGGTCCTTGAAGTCATTTGGATGACTTGGCAGTTCGATGACTGCCGCCGTATTAGGAAAACGAGTTAAATAGTAAAACCCGTCACCTCGCCCCCGTTGATCCGGGCTGGCTTTGAGGCAAAAGAAATATAAAATATCAGCAGGAGTAGGGACCTCCCACTCCTGCTTCTTGAACAAGTACCTCAACCCCGCCAGCAGACTGTAGGAGTTGGGGGGGAGCTGAAATGGGGCCAGCCCCACGTAATTCAGAAAGTCGGCGAAGTACTGGTCCAGGGGGAGGAAGGCCCCTGCCTTGAAGTGCTCACCGCTCCAGGCCGCGAACGATTCGTCTAGCGGCGTACAGCTCCGCTCGCCCTCCGCGGCAGGTCGGGCTATGACTGAGGCCTTCCCCAGTGGGATATTGTGGGTGAGGAAAAGTTTATTGATCTTCGCCTGGTCGGTCACCTTTGAGACGATCCTCTCTGCCTCAAAGAATGCGTCGGGGGCCACCTCGACTTGTCTCTCCACGGCCGGGCCAAAGTGGGGGATCGGCGAGCTGGGCATCACCGCCTCTCCTTTCTCTTGCTGGGAGATCGAGCTTCCCACGTTCCTCTGGGGCAAGTCCCTTTTTGGAGCCATCTGGTCGCCTATCGAACAAAAGAAAACACTTTAGAAAAGGCGACCCAAGCAGAAGGGCGAAGCAATTATTATTTACACGAGCTGAGGTAAGCCCAGCCCGTGGAGAGTGGAACCACGCGGTTCAATGAACACGCGCATATGCTCCCAACAGATCCCAGGTTACTCGGAATTCGTGTGTCAGGGGGCTCAGAGTAAAAATTTGCCTTGGGGGGGAAGTTCCAACAGGAAGAACGATGCAAAACCGCTTTTGAAGTGTATCCCCTAAGCTACCTGGTTTTACACCCAAAGTTCCTAAAAATCCTAATCAGAAATTGTTCCTGAAGAAGAATCTTGAAACCCATACTCTAAGGCAATTTCCTACAACAAGTGTGCCCTAGCCTAAAAAGGGCTGTCACCCTCCTACCCTCGCAACCCAGAAAACCCTTGCATGCGGCTACAGTAAAAATTCTCACCTAGGCTACATTGGCATATTTTCAAAATGAACAGGGTCAGAAAACTTACAGTATATAGCTGGATGGAAAACGTGAGTGTTGCGTTGGTAGGAGCCTCGTCAATGCAGTAGCTTCCAAAGCTTTGGAGAAACTCGTGCGCCTGAGCTTCGAGAACAAGGAAAATGGTGGCAGTAGAGTCGAGGGTTTCGTTCTTCTGAAAGTCAGAGAAGGAAGAAGGAAAGAGATTTGGGGAAATTTCTGAATGAATGGGTGGTCCGTGCGTAGGATGGCCACCCCCATTTTATATAAGGGAAGGATCACGTGAAGAAGGCTCTTGGATGACCCTAGTGAGGGATCTGAGGCCTTCCACTCAAAATATGAAACGACGGCTGGGCAATAGGCTAGGCCATTAAATGCGGTTCTCGTAAAACGTACCGTCACCACCCACGGCGTTCCACATATTAGACGCCTGCACCAAAAGTGGAGTGTGAAGGGTTGTAGGGAAGTCTAAAAGCCCCTATTGTGGTCTTCTATATATGACGTCATATACCATGAGCAGGAGCTTGGGGGGCAGATGTACGCCCTGGTTTTACCACGGGCTGATTAGCAGGTCGAGCCTCGGACTAATCAAGGTTAGTCCGTATGCCTCCCCAGGTCAGAGATCCGGTTTCCAGGTCGTACCCACTTAGCTCGGGGTATCCTCAAGAACTCGCCAATGCTGCCTAAGACTGGGGGAAGGAGTCCTTCAGGCCGAAGGTTGGGTCAGTGAAGCAGCTCGCTGTGCGAGCTGATGCTCGTGGATTCCTGACCCTTTGTGAAGTCAACACACGCAAGATAAACGTGCCTATATCTGACATCACGTGTCCGATATCTCCCTGACTTTCTGGGCACGCATCAGGAACGTGCGCATTCAGACACCCACGGCTGGGTTGGGCCATGCGGCCCATTATCTCCTTACATACTGATTAGACCACACTTATGTGTCAGGTTTAGGAATTAATCATAAATATTACAGAGTTGATATGACCAATGGGAAGGTCACGTGATGACCTCCCTACCAACTTCCAGGTGCCTTCTCCTATAAATATGGGGACCCTGGGAGTTGATAGAGGTTGGAAAAAATAGTCTCTGAAGTGCCATATACTTTGTAAACCAAATACCCAGAATACATCAATAATATTGACTAGTGGAGTAGAAGGATTTTAACCTTTGAACCACTTAAAAAACGTGTCTTGAGTCACATAGTTCATTCTCTAAGATTTCATATCTGTGACGGTTCTACTTTCAGCACTAATCTCTTCCTCTTCTTCTCTTAATTACCTGTTGGCGAAGAACCGCGTCAACACATGTGCTTGGGTTTTGAGTATTTGGGATGCTTGGGATGAGTGGAGTGTGTTAATAAGCTTGTTTTTAAGTTTGGTGAAGGTTTGGAGAAGTTTTGGTTGGGTTTGGCTCAGGGAAATCGTAGGAAGGGAAAATGTGGTGTTGGTTGTCTGAGACTAGCGCTAGCCTTTGGGCGTTGTAGCGCTAGGCCGTGCTTTCTGGGGGATTTTGGTTCTGCTTGTGGCGCTGTAGCACCCTCCTTAGAGCGCTGTAGCGCTGCTCTGTTTCCAGAAAGGGATTTTAGGGTTATTTATAAGGGTTTTTGACCAAGGGTCCGGGGTTCGATTCCACCACCTTGTTTGGTGGAATTAGGACTTCCCGAGGGCTCAGGATTGGTCCCGAGGCTAGGTTTTGGACTTGAGGTTTGGTGATGAATTTGACCCATGGTTGTGATTAGGTGGGGCTCGAGAGGGATCGTGCTCAAGGAGTCAAGTGATCAAAGCTAGCGAACCTAAAGGTAAGAAAACTGCACCCGGTTAAATGTTTGTGATGGGACTAAGTGCTTTCGATGTCTGTATAATGTCAATGATGGTATTACGCCATGGGACATGTGATAGCGGCCTAAGGGTGCCGTATTCAACATTTGCGCACAGGGCGCGGCTTGGCCACTGGTAGCCGAGGACAGTTTATTATTCACTGAGCTCGGTTTAAGCGGGCCGGAGTCAGTGGGATAACGGAGGGTGCGGCCTGAGGGCGCTAACCCTAGTTATCATTTGTGATTTGGTGTATGATATGAGTTGATATGTTTAGTATGCTGAATACTTGATTATTTTGAATGTTTATATGGTTGAGAACATGCTTATGCAATATGAGATATTGGATTGTCTGTT
Source organism: Humulus lupulus (assembly GCF_963169125.1). Lineage (NCBI taxonomy): Eukaryota > Viridiplantae > Streptophyta > Magnoliopsida > Rosales > Cannabaceae > Humulus > Humulus lupulus. The sequence continues at coordinate 46,726,780 of NC_084802.1, read as the reverse complement.
GATTGCTTATGCTCTGTTATTGTGTTTTCTTGCTGGGCCTTGGCTCACGGGCGCCACGTGGTGCAGGTAAAGGCAAAGGCAAGTTAGACCAGGCCTGAGATGGAGAGCTGCGGGGCTGAATGTACATAGCCAGCTGTTCGGTCGCCTTGACCGAGGAGTGGATCAGGATAGGGATCACTGAATTGTCTATTTTTCCTTAGTATGGCTAATATTGTATTTAGATCATGAATCTTTTGTAAATGGTTTTACACCTATATTTTTGGGATCCCGTGTAAACAGGAAAGGTTTCTTTATAAGAAATGTGAATTTTAAGACCAAAATCTTTTAACCCTAGTTCCATTATACTTCCAGTAACACGTTTTTAACTAAATGACTTGATTAACAAGTCTAACACTTTTATAAACACACAGTGTAACGCTCTTGGCTATCCAGGGCGTTACAACACATGTGCATGGGTCATGCACACATGACACCTAACTCACAAGTTGCACTACAACTTAGCTCCAATAGAAAACATACCTTAATTCTCACATAAATCACAAAAAGAAGAATGTTGTTTCTACTAATTAATCTTTAATGATTTTTTTAAACCAAGCTTCATGCATTTAATCCAATAATATGTAATTCCGTGTAAAAGTACTCCTGTATGTAACATTCATATGTGAGACCATTCTCAAAAACTCATTTAAAGTTGGAAATATTAACTTCTTTATTTTCTTGTCAATTTTACAAAAATTCTGCAAACATTACATATCTCAAAATAGATTACCAACTTAGTCACTATTATTTATTCTCTTAAATCATACTAATGCAATACATAAATTTTATTTCAAAGTTTTAGTTTACCCATAATGTACACAACTTAAGTTGTACGAAATAATAACTTGTTTATTATTTAATAATTTATTTTTGAAATCCATTTTTCAAAATAAATATTTAACTTTACTAAAACTCTTTTTTTTTTGAATTAGGCAAAATTAAGAAAGTAATATTTTTATTTATACTAATAAAATGTGACATATTTATTTTATTTTTCTAGAAATTATTAAGTCATAAAATCACATTATTCCTAATTATTGAAATTTGGTAAAATAACTCACATTGTATACATTTTCAATAAAACCAAATTTTAAGCACTTTTAAATTTCAACTTTCACAACTTTTAAGTACTAAAATCTCAGCATATGTCATATTTAAAAAAAAAAATGCAAGACACATTTACAAAATTACACATTTTCTCATCTTAGGTTGAAAATATGAGATCAAGACATATTTTTGCTTTCTTTTATTTTTTATTTTTTATAAATCATCACTCTGAAATGATAAAAATCAGCAAGCATAAATTCACACTACATTCTAAACATACTCATAATCCTTTTTAGCAATTTTAACAAATTAACCTTCTGTATTTTAATATTACAATTAGCATGCAAATCAATCAATAAAATTAAACTATTCTAAAACATATATCACCCTAGGCCAAAAATACACATGTTCCCTCATCAAAATAATTTTCCAAAAATCATTAAGTCCCTTTTTATGAAAAATGAGAATAGAATAAAATAACAAAAAAAAAAAAAAGAAACAACCATAGAACATGTGAACCCCCCTACGCCGAAACCCTGTACATGTTTCTATTCCCAAATTTTCATTTTAGTTACCCAAAACATCATGTTTTAAAGAAGTATCAACATTCCAACATTAATCTTTTAACAATTAAAAATCAAAACCCTAACATGCTCTTATCTTTCAAAATCATAAATAAGTTGATAGAATATTAACTAAAAAATTAAATAATTCCTACATGCAGGTACTACATAAATGAATTTTATTCATAAAAATTCTCATGCAGGTACTACACATATAATCTTAGCATGTTTCTATAAATAATAAAAATCAAGAAACATGGAGAACAATCATCAACACATATATAACCCTAAGAAAATTTCTAAAACAACACTTTCAAAAGAGAACCCAAAATCAACATCACATCAAGGCAAAGCCTTTCCTCACCTTGAGTACACACAAGCCAAAATCCAACTATCTCCTCTTGATTTGTCAATTCCAACACCTTAGCATAAACATTAAACTATTAGGCTAACCAACCAAAAATCTAATAAACCAAACATAAGAATCTAAGAAGAATGATCTAACCCTTGTAAACCAAACCCCAAGTCAAAACTTCCACACTTGTTCTTGTGAAATTCACCTAGCACCACCATGAACGTCCACAAGCTTAGAACTAAGAAGAGGAAGAAGAAGAAGAAGAAAACATGAACCTCAATACATACATTAGGGATTCAAGACCCTCCTTTCTTTTCCTCTTTTTTTCTTTCTTCCTTTCTCTCCTTCTCTCTCTATGCCTCACGACTCTCTTCTCTCTTTCTCTCTTTTAATGTTCGGCCACCACTTAATTTGAGCCAAGAGTTTCCCCTTTTTTTTCCTCTTATCACCTAGCTGAACCCTAAGAGGAAATCACCACATTATGACCTCAATCATTTCCCTTATTTCCCTCTTCCAAAATCAAGTAATTGGCTCAAAAGAAAAAGTAAATGTCCCCCCCTAGTTGATCGACCACACTAACTCCTCTCACCCTCTCAATACTCAGCCAACACTACTCACCAATTCCCATTTAAATTTCCAACTCTACTTAAAATAACCAAGGACAACCAATAGCATTCACATCCCATAAATCACTTACCCATTATCATATTTTCTTTAATTTCCAATCATGAAAAGATGACAATAACATAAATAAGGAAATACCCCCCTTCTTGCTCTTCACTCAGAGGCCACCCTCTCTCTTTCTTTCTCACATTTGTTTTCAATTTCACTTGTGTGAACACAAGTCATCTAGAACTCTCCATTTGATAGTTTTTCTAAAAATAGGGAAATTACTAACATTCCCACTAATTAGTCTAGATTCATGACTCTCTCTTGCATGCTCACCATGCATGCCATGTGCTTGCACACAGACAATCAAGCAAGCCTATCACTACTAACCATGCACACACATGTACACAATCAAAACACATACACAACAAATGGCAAATTAATTAAATAATTAAAATAATAAAATCAGTTCAAACAATTATTCACTTAACACTTAAATAATTAAATTAAAATATAACCAAACACATAGACAAAATAATAATAAATAAATAATATTTTTAGTGCGCTACACAACATCTCCTAATTGGTATTCATTTCATGGCCAATTTAGTAAGGTGGTTCTGTTTCCATGTTGACCCATTCATTCATGTCAAGATCATCAAATGAAATTGAGCAATAACCATCATGATTGTAGTACTGTACATTTTTAGTAGGATTATTTGTTTCACTTTAAGCTTCGTTTTATGTAATTTTATATATGTTCTTTTGTTGATGTTAGTAATTGATTTCTATATATGGTTATATTTGTTTCCTATCTTAAACTAGGATTTATATGCATTCATATATGTGTTGAAGCTAATAGGTTCATTTGGGCTAAATAATCTTTTTTTTTTTACTTTTACTCCAAAACTTGAAAGTGTACATATTTCCCATGAGCCAACTTTCTATAATGGGTGAAGATCTCATAGAAAATATTTTCTTTGATTTGAATATTCTGCAACATTTTAATATGTTGGGCCAATAGTACTAGTTTTGAAGTTTGCAGCCTCTAACATTGTGAGCTAAGGAGGAGATAAAGTAAAAGAACATGAAATATGGTTAGTTGAAAGTTGTGATTTTTTTCATAATTAAATTTGAAATGCAATGTACACTAATTGAGTTGAATTTTGAGTTTAACATGTTAAAGTTGTATATATTTTGATCCAATTTTTTAAATTTTGGCTTATTTATACATTTTTTTGATTGCAGTAAATGGAAAAAATAATGTTGTTTGTAGTTATTAATAGAAGATGGAATGCAAACAACAAATATGTTGATCATGAATTCAAAATTTTGATAGGGGAGAGGGATATTAAGTAGTTGGAGTTGGTAGAAAAGATATACAAAGAACTTAGTTTAAATCAAAAGTTGATTTCAACGAATATCTTATTCGATGCAAAAATGGATACAAGCAGAGGAATGAAGCTAGAAAGCAATGACAATTTACAAGTCTTTCTAAACTTGAACAAGATTATGGAAGAGTTGAAAATTCTCCTCTCATAGTTGAAGTACAAGAGACAAAAGCAATCCCTTTCTTTGTCAAGAGAAGCTTGCATTGCAACTATTTCAGCTAGCAACACAACAAATTACACTTTGAATATGAGAGACACCAATATGATTACTACAAGCTGTAGTGAGATAAAAAGTACATCATCACAAGAATCGCATAGAATTACAGAAAGTGGACAAGAAGTTCAATCGCCTCCACACGTGCTACCAAATATGAAGATTGAAGACATAAGAGTCAATCATGTTTTCTAGAACAAGACTGATGTAAAATCCACACTTGCAAAAATTTCCATCAAGAAACACTTTCAGTATAGGATAGAAAAATCATGTTCAGAGACATTTTGGAAAAAATGCATAGATGATAATTGTGGCTGGTATATACATGCGAGAAGCACAAAATGTTAAGACTACTTTAGAGTTTTCAAGTACCATAAATAGCACACATGCTCCTTAAATCACAGAAAATTCGAGAATAGACAAGCAAGTGCAAAAGTCATCAGTAATTGCATCAAAGAGAAGTTTCATGATCCAAGTTCAACTTACTGAACAAGGCAAATAATACGAGACACGAGAGATTACTATGGGGTGGGTGTCACAAAGCATGGAGAGTAAAAGAAATTGCAGTTGATGATGTTAGAGGATAAAGTGAGGAAAGTTATCATTGTTACCTTCATACTTACATATGATAAAATTGGCCAACCCAGAAACTATCATGAGAGTAGAGAAGGATGAGTAAAACAGGTATGAATAATACTTGTGGTTTACATTTCTATATTCCGTGTTTTACTTTTCACAATCCATACCGTACATTTATGAAAATTGGTTGTTTTTTTTTTTAATTTTATAGGTTCAAATATACGTTACTGGCTTTTCGTGCTTCATTGGATGGTTGGAAACACTGTAGACCACTTATAGTGGTAGATTGTACATTTTTAAAGACAAAACATGGAGGCTATATGCAGCTTGTGCTAAAGATGGAATTGGGGATTCAGAGAATGACAATGCATGGATATGGTTTTTAGAAGACTAAAAGAAGCAATAAGAGATTGAGAAGACTTGTGCATAGTATTCGATAGGCACAAAAGCATAAAGAATGTAATTGAACAAGTCTATCCCAGCCTATACCATGAAATTTATCTCTATCATTTGAAGAAAAATCTAAAGATTAAGTTTAGGGTCTTACATGAGCATGCCATATTTGAAATTGTTGCAATAACCTACTCATCTCAAGAATATCATTCTGTTATGGCTGAGTTGCAGAAAATTTACTCTGAAATGACCACTAATCTTTTGCAAGCAAAACCATAAAGATGGGCTTGACCATTCTTGCCTAAGAAAAGGTATAACGTTCTTACAAGTAACATTGGTGAGTCTATAAATGCAACAATTGTCCATGCGAGAGAATTTCCTATAACCTCATTAATAGAAGTTGTGAGAGAGACACTTCAAAAATGGATTTCAACAAGAAAAGAAGCAACAATTGGTCAATTTATTGAAGTGACAAAATGGGCAAATGATGAAATGGATGAAAAAATTGATGTTGCATTTCGGATGAAGGTATGTTCTGGAAGTTACATTTTTTGTGCTTATGGTTTGCCTTCTAAAACTACTGCTTTGAAATTAAATTGTTTCACAGACTGAAGCAATTGATGCAGTCAAATCCTGAGTCACGTATGGTGATCGAGTGTTCGTTGTCAACTTGGATCAGAATACATGCACTTGTAATGAATTTCAACTAGAAGGAATTCCATGTGCACATGCCATTGTAGCAATTGAAAGCAAATACCTTGACAAATACAAATTCTGCTCAAAGTGGTATAGTAATTATGTTTTGAATGAGATATATGCAAATTTATTGAACCCTGTTACAGATAAACTAGATTCTTGTGTCCAAAATGAAATTAAAGAAGAGAACATGAAGCCTCCAAAATTCAAAGTAAAACCAGGACGTCGTAAGAAAAAAATAATTCCATCAATAGGAGAATTTTCCAAAAGTGCTTGAATAGTAAAGTGTTGTAGTGCACCAATTTTTTTTATAATTTGTTTAAGTGAGTAGTTATTTTAATTTATTTATTTAATTGTTAAGTGATTAATTATTTAATTGATTTTGAACTGTTGTTTTTATTTAATTAAATTTTCACGATTAATTGCGTTTTGATTGGGTGCATGTGAGTGCATGGTTAGTAGTGATAGACTTGTATGCATGTACATGGTTTGCTTGGTGAGCATGAAATAGATTACCATTAATTTAGACCATATAGTGGGAATGTTAGTAACTTCCCTATTTCTAGAAAAATTATGTAAAGAAAATTCTAGAACAATTATGTTCACACAAGTGAGAATTTGATGAGCAAAATGTGTAGAGAGAGAAAGAGTGGCGTGTAGGGGGGAATGGGAAAGAAAGGAAGTGAAAACTTTCTTTATTCTTATTTTGACATGTGTGCTTTGTAATGCCCTACTTCCTTAGAGCCGTTACTATGTGAGTTAAAAATGTGCCATTAGCTCGCTAATCGAGGTTTTAGGTTAAACGTGTGACTAAATTGAAATAAAACCCGTTTAATGACATTAATTATGAAAATTTGGGCATTCATTGAAATCATAAAAGTTATATAATTGGGATCCCAAAATACTGTTTAGAAAATATATTACAATTAAAAAATATAATTACGGTCGACCTAAGCGACAAAGCAGTTCACTATAGTTCACTCCCCAAAATAACCCTGGTTGTGGCAGCCAAGTAGGCCGAACATGTACCCGTTGCTTCACACTGTTCGTACTCATGGTTGGTCAACCTTTCATTTGCCCTTACCTGGACCATAGAACACCCATGAGCCGAAGCCCAATAAGAAAACTCAACATATAACATATAACATAACATTCCACAGTATCACCAAAACAGCCAACAGGCTAAACACACAGTGGCCTATGCCATCCCAGGCGCTTTACCAGGCCCTGGGTTCGCGGTCTTCACCGAGCGGGTGGATTTAGCACCCTAGGAGGGTCTCACCCTAGCGGCCTGCACTAAACATGCTTAACGCCGATCCCAGCCCCTTGTCGTACCTGGCTTCTTTCCGTTCTCGGCCTTTGTCGTTCCCAAACTTCACCGTTCACTCACAAGCATGCATAACATAGCATACTAATCACATGTATCTACACATATATTAAGCATAAACAATAGGGTCGTGCCCTACTCTACAGGTACAACAATTTTCTTACCTGTGTCCTAAGCTTGTAAGCCAATGCGATCCCAAGCATAGTCCCCTAATCTGAGCCTCGTCGAAGGCCTAGTCACATCGCATTCATAATAACCATCCATCAAGTCCTAAACCAATAAATAACTTCAGAATATTTATCTAGCCTCCAGGACCTTGGATTCTACTAAACCGGGTAGTAGAATCCTTCTCGAGTCTTAACATTCGAGTTCCCAAGCTAATAACCTCAATTTTTTTTGTTTTGGGCTGCGATGCCCCTATAGGTCAGAGAGAAAATCTCTCTCTACTGAAGGACATGGGACGCGATGCGCCTCAGCACTTGGGGAAACCCAGAGGTTCCTCCAGCCTCTTCGAACACACGGGCCGCGACGCCTAAAGAACAGAGCCGCGGCTCGGGCCACAGATACCCAGAAATCCACCATTTTCTCATGTTTTCCCCGAGCCTAAATCAATAATTCACACCCAAAACATCATTTAAACCCATAATTGAGTCTATATCTCCTATCCATATAGCCTAAGCATCATTTTGCCATTCCTCCACAACATGTTCACTAAGGCGATGGTCTTGCTCCGCAAGGCTTTATCTTTTCGATTTAGAATCTGGACCGACTTCTCTTCATATGATAAATCTTGATCTAGCTCTAGGTTCTCATAACTTAGCACGTGCATATAATCTGACACATACTTCCAAAGCATGGATACGTAAAACACATTGTGCACCCTCGATAGAGATGGAGGAATCGTCAATCTGTAGGCTACCTCTCCAACATGTTCCAAAATCTCAAAGGGGCCAACAAACCTAGGGCTCATCTTGCCCCTTACTCCAAAATGTTTCACCCCTCTCAAGGGAGAAACTCTGAGAAACACACGATCTCCGATCTGAAATTCTATGCTCCTGCATCTCATGTCTGAGTAACTCTTCTGTCGACTCTGGGAGGTGAGTATTCGAGCTCTAATCTTCTTAATCACCTCATTGGTCCTCTGAACAACCTCGGACCTAAATACCTCCTCTCACCCATCTCTTCCCAATGGATGGGTGATCTACACTTCCTCCCATAAAGCATCTCATACGGAGCCACTCCCATAGTCGCCTGATAACTGTTACTGTACGAAAACTCAATCAAAAGGATATACTTACTCCAAGATCCCCCAAAATCCAGCACGCAGGCTTGCAACATATCCTCCAATATCTGAATTGTCCTCTCAGACTGTTCATCTGTCTGAGGATGATAGGAGGCACTAAATCGCAAATATGTGCCCATAGCCCTCTGCAGGCTCTCCCAAAACTTGGAGGTGAAGGTGGGGTCCCTTTCGGATACTATCGACCTCGGAGCCTCGTGTAGTCGTACGATTTCCATCACATACAGTTCAACATACTGCATCACTGTATAAGTTGTTCTAACATGCAAAAAGTGGGCTGATTTGCTGTACCTATCCACAACCACCCACACTGAGTCATACTATCCCACAGTCTTCGGTGATCCAACCACAAAGTCCATGGTGATATCCTCCCAATTCCATTCCATAATCCCTAGAGACTACAACAACCCCGCTGGCCTTTGATGTTCAACCTTTATCTGCTGACAAGTCAAACACTTGGCCACATAATCCACCACATTCCTCTTCATTCCCGGCCACTGAAATAAAGTTCTCAAATCTTGGTACATCTTCGTCGTACCCAGATGTAAAGAATAGAGAGTGGTATGAGACTCGTCTAAAATCTCATGCCGGATACCAGAATCCATCGGAACGCAAATTCGACTTTTGTACCTCAGCAACCCCATCTCTGAAATAGAAAAGTCTTTAGCCACTCTGGCTAAGACGCCCTCTGTGTGCTCTTTCAACTGGTGATCCTCCCCCTGTGCCTCCTTGATCATTTCAAGGAGTGTGGACTGAAGAGTGATGTTGGCTAGCTGACCAACCACCAACTCAATACTGGCTCTAGTCATCTCTTCACCTAACCTATCTGATATCTGCCTCGAACTGAATAACTATCCTGGGCCCTTCCAACTCAACGCATCGACCACCACATTGGCCTTCCCAGGATGGTATAGAATATCACAGTCGTAATCCTTTACCAATTCTAGCCAATGCCTTTTGCGCATATTCAGATCCTTCTGAGTAAAGAAGTACTTCAAACTCTTATGGTCGGTGTATATTTCATACTTTTCACCATACAAATAATCTCTCCAAACCTTTAGTGCAAATACTACCGCCGCCAATTCCAGATCGTGTGTGGGATACCTCTGCTCATACTCCTTCAATTGTCTCGACGTGTAGTCCATTACCTTTCCTGCTTGCATTAACACACATCCCAAACCTTGCCTGGAAGCATCACAATAGACTACAAACTTCTCATTGTATGACGACAGACTCAATACTGGAGCGGTGATCAATCGCCGCTTCAACTCCTTGAAACTATTCTTACACCTATCTATCCACACATACTTAGTCTTCTTACCTGTTAGTTCGGTCAACGGTGTGGCTATTCTAGAGAATTCCTCAACAAACCGCCGATAGTACCCAGCCAATCCCAAAAATGTTCCTAACCTTTGGTGCACTACTCAGCCTGGGCTAATCTCTCACTACCTCAATCTTATTTGTGTTAACTAGAATCCCCTTCTTACTGACAAGATGGCCCAGAAATGTTACTTGGGGTAGCCAAAACTCACACTTGCCGAACTTAGCATATAACTTGTGCTCTCTCAACTGCTGTAGTACCAAGCGAAGATGCTGCTTATGCTTTGCCTCTAACTGAGAGTAAACTAGTATGTCATCAATAAATATGATCACAAACTCATCCAAATAATCCTTGTAGACTTTATTCATCAAGTCCATGAAGGTTGCTGGGGCATTGGTTAATCCAAAGGACATAACCAGGAATTCATAGTGTCCATATCTCATGCATAATGTGGTCTTTGGTATGTCCTCCTCTTTAATCCTTAACTGGTGGTAGCCTGACTGAAGGTCAATCTTGGAGAACACTGTCTTCCCCTGTAGTTGGTCAAACAAGTCATCGATCCTAGGCAATGGGTACTTGTTCTTAATGGCCAACTTGTTCAACTCTCTGTAGTCAATACACATCCTTAAGGATCCATCCTTTTTCTTGATGAACAACATTGGAGCACCCCATGGTGAAAAACTCGGTCTGATGAATCCCAGATCCAGTAACTCCTACAACAGAATTTTCAGTTCCTTCAACTCTGCTGGAGCCATTCTATAAGGTATCCTAGTTACTAGCTCCACCCTGGTGCCAATTTTATGACGAACTCGATCTCTCGGTGTGGTGGAAAACCTGAAAAATCTACTGGAAGCACATCAGGAAACTCACATACTAATCTGGTCTCATTCGGTCCAATCAAAACCACTTTAGAAGTGTCGACAATGTTCACTAGGAATCATATGCAACCCTCTAGCCTTCAGTGCCAAAATCATTGGTACTTGCGGTCCACTCATTGTTCCCACAAATGCTAAGGGTTCCTCCCCTTCCAGTTCAAAGGTCACCATCCTGCGCTTGTAGTCAATTGTCGCCGATAACTAATCCATCCCTAGAACCATATTGAAGTCATCCATCACTGACTCAATCAAGTCCAAAGACAACTCCTGTCTATCTCTACTGGAAATGCTCTAACCCATCTCCTATAGACTACTAGTTCCCCAGTCGGCAACAAAGTTCGAAATCCCCTAGCATACAAATCACTAGGTCCACACAACTGATCTATAACTCTAGCAGATACAAATGAATGAGTAGCCCTGGAGTCAATCAATTTAGTAAAAGAATAACCAACACTAGAAATCTGACTTGTCACAACGTAAGGGCTAGCCTCAGCCTTTTTCTGGTCAAGGTAAGCACTCTGGCAGGAGTGAGGCTGTCACTTTGCTTCGGTTCCTCTTTCCTGGCTTGTGGGCAGTCCTTCCTCAGATGACTAATGCTCCCACAAGTAAAGCAAGCCATGATCTTGCACTCTCCTTGATGTCATCGTCTGCACCGAGGACAGACTGGGAAACTCCTCTAGTTGTCTCCCCCGCCCTGACGGCCACTGAAAGCACCCAGTGCCCTCCTATCTGAACCAGGAGGAACAAAAGAATTTGGGGCCTTTCTCTTCTGTTCACTGGGGCCACTACCCTGGCTAGATCTAGTAAAAGGAGGCACCATTCTTTGAGCATCGCCCCTAGCGACGCTCTCTCTCCAAATATGATCCTCGCCCCCCTCAGCTATAAGGGTCTTCTCCACTACTTATGCATAAGTGGTAGTTTTTGGATCCAGAGTTATCTTAACGTCACGGGTGATAATAACGTTCAATCACCACACAAATCGATCCCTCCATGCCATGTCAGTAGGCATATTCTATAACCGTCATCCAGTTCTAAGTTAAGATAACAAACTCATCAACCTTTGCTACTCGGACTGCAACATTGTAATACTTCTCATTAAAAATGTTTATGAATTCTTCCCAAGTCATGACTGCCACATTCCTTCTCTGAGACATAACATCCCACCATATGCGGGCATCTTCTCTTAAAATGTAGTTGGCGCAAGGTACTATCTCATTCCCTTCCATCCTCATAAAATCCAGGACGGAAGAAATCATGTTCATCCACTGCTCTGCCCATACTAGGTCTGGGCCACCCTCAAAGGTGGGAGGATGCTGCTTCCTGAACGTCTCATACAAAGGTTCCCACCTATTCTCCATAACAGGCTGGGCTATGACTAGTGCCAGAACCTGTGGAACCTGTAACTCGATGCCCCGAGGAGGGGCCTGCTGCCTCAACTATCAAAGCTCTTCCTTTATCCGATGAAGTTTAGCTTCCATCTCGACAACTAATTGTTGCCAATTCGGAGGGGCAGGTGGAGGGTCCGGACCCTGGTTGTCATCCTCGACCTTATTACCTCGGAGTTTGATTGATCGCCGAGGCATTACCGTAATATAACTGCAATCAATGACGCCACACATCAGGCATGATAACAAAATCCAAAACCACCTCCCAATCTCATCAATCAACCACAACTAGCAAGAACACATATCACACATAGCACATAACAATTAAGGGGGCCATGCCCCAACATCATGCATATATCAACACATTCATCATGCTCTATCTATATACTAAGGAAAACAGAGCAACTTAAATAAACAATTAAGCATATAATTCATTAAATACCAACCAACCTTGAGTCAAGCTTGTCACTGGCAGCGAGCGTACATGTTCGGTCGATCTTCAGGAACCATAAACCTTGGCACGCTCTGATACCAAGTTGTAATGCCCTACTTCCTTAGAGCATTACTAAGTGAGATAAAAATATGCCATTAGCTCGCTAATCGAGGTTTTAGGTTAAACGTGTGACTAAATTGAAATAAAACCCACTTAATGACATTAATTATAAAAATTTAGGCATTCATTGAAATCATAAAAGTTATACAATTGGGATCCCAAAAAACTGTTTAGAAAATATATTGCAACTCAAAAATATAATTACGGCCGACCTAAGCGACAAAGTAGTTCATTAGAGTACATTCCCCAAAATAACCCTAGCCATGGCAGCCAGGTAGGCTGAACATGTACCTGTCGCACCACGCTCTCCGTACTCATGATTGGTCGACCTTTCCTTTGCCCGTACTTCCACCATAGAGCACCCGTGAGCCAAAGCCCAGCAAGAAAACTCAACATATAACATATAACATAACATTCCACAGTATACAACAAAATAGCCAACAGGCTAAACACATAGCGGCCTATGCCGTCCCAGGCGCTTTACCAGGCCTGAGGTTCGTGGTCCTCACTGAGCGGGTGTATTTAGCACCCTAAGATGGTCTTACCCTAGTGGTCTACACTCAACGTGCTTAACACCAATCCCGACCCCTTTCCGTACCAGGCTTCTTACCATTCTCGGCCTTCTCCGTTCACTCTCAAACATGAATAACATAACATAATAATCACATGTATCCACACACATATTAAGCATAAATAATAGGGTCATGCCTTGAAACACAAACAATAGGGTCGTGCCCTGCTCTACAGGTACAACAGTTTTCTTATCTATATCCCAAGCTGATAAGCCAATGCGATCCCGAGCACAGTCTCCTAATCCGAGTCTAGTTGGAAACCTAGTCACATCGCTTTCATAATAACCATCCATCAAGTCCTAAACCAATAAATAACTTCAGAATATTTATCTAGCCTCTGGGACCTTGGATTCTACTAAACCGGGTAGTAGAGTCCTTCTCGAGTCTTAACATTCGAGTTCTCGAGCTAATAACCTCAATTTCTGCTTTTTTTTTTTTTTTTTTTTCATTTTGGGCTGCTGCATGCCCTTTATGGCCGCAGTGCGCCTACAGACCAGAGAGCAAAAATCTCTCTGCTGAAGGACACGGGCCGCGACGCACCTCGGCACCTGGGCAAACCCAGAAGCTCCTCCAGCCTCTTCGAACACACAAGCCGCAGTGCTTGAAGAACAGGGTCGCGACTCAGGCCCTAGAAACCAAAAAATCCACCATTTTCTCATGTTTTCCCCTGAGCCTAATTCTACAATTTACATCCAAAACATCATTGAAAGCAAGAGTTGAGTCTATTTCTCATATCCATACAACCTAAGCATCCTAACCATCCCATAAACAACCTCATAACCTTTCCAAATAGTCAAAATCAAACCAAAGTTTAGCTCACATGCAACTTTCAATTCTTAGCAGAATTAAGCAAAAACCAAGTCAAATTAAACCCTTACCCTAGAGATATCCTTAACCTTGAGCTAATCCTCAAGCTTAGCAAGTCAATTCCTCCAATTTCTTAGTCCATAATCCTACAAGTTTCATCAAAAATCTCAAAGCATCATAGAGAGGAAGAGAGAGCCGAATGTGAGAGTGAGAGAGCTGAGAAAACCTGTTTTCTTCCAAGTGATTCTAGAGTTCCAGTTGCCTAAATGCTTAAGTCTATCCCTTAGCCAAAAAGTCCAAAATATCCTTAAGTCAATCTTAAACCTATAGTGCCACCAAGGGCAATTCCATCAATTTCCACATACCGCTAAATCCTTGAGTGTTCCTATAAATCCCCATTTTAATCCCCATTTTAATCCCGGCATTCCCAAATAATTGTTAAATTACTACCTGTTACCCGGTAACTCCTAAACATATACTGTATTCCCAAAATACCCCTATGCTTCTCCCAAGTCGGGTATTCAACCCCGTTGCACTATTTAGCTAAACTTCTCCCTAGGACCGTCTCAGATCATGCATCACAAATATATCACCACGACCTCGTGGTATCAATCACAATACACACATATATCACATTTATGCCCTCAACGGGCTAAAATTACAGATATGCCCTTAATAACCAAATGGGGCCCACATGCATATTTAATTTACCTAAACATGCATTTTTAATCATATAATCATTAAATTCATATATTAGCATAATTAAATCAATTATTGCCCTCTCGACACGCTAACCAAAGCCTTAAGCCTTATTAGCAAATTTGGGACGCTACATTCTTGATTTGAAAATTAAAAGAAAATAATAAAAATATTAGTAAGTGGATAGGATTGGATTTTCATTAGTTGCCTTAAGTTATTTTTGGAAAGTGAGAGATTGAATTTGAGTGTGAGAGTGGCTCTTGGTGGCTGAGTGTTTAAGAGAGAGAGAGGCTATAGTCAGTCGACTAAGGGGGAGAGGTTTCCTCTTTTCGTGATTCAATCACTTGATTTTGTGAGAGGTAATCAAGGAAAAGGATAGGGTTTTTGATTTGGGAAATTTCCTCTTAGGGTGGCTAGGTTAAGTAGGGAAACAAATGAGCTTTGGGGACTCATTCTTGATGGCTGGCCGATGTAGGAGAGAGAGAGAGAGCACGAGAGAGAGAAAAAGAAAGAGAGAAAGAAAGAATGAGTAGGAGAAGAAGAGTGGGATTTCGCAAATCCCTAGGTAAGAATCTTTTTTTTTTTAATCCTCTATGTCTAAGCTCTTTTCTTCTAAATTCTAAGAATATTTTCTTTTCTCTTTGTTTTGGGTTTTGAATTCTAGGGGTGCCAAATGATTGATTAGCTTTTGTGTTCTTGAACACTACCAAGGAGGTAATGGAGAATCCTAGCCTTTTGTTGATTGTTTTGATGTTGTTATATTCTTGTTTATGACTTTGGATTATTGTTTGTTGTTTTGAGAAAACATGCTTATGATGTATTGATCATTGTAGTCTTGATGGGTATATGTTCTAGTGTATATTTTTACAATATTGCTATGATAAATACATGTATGGTTATGATATCTTGATTAGAAACATGATTAGAATTTTAATTAAATTATGGAAACAAGAATATTTTGATGCATGTTTTGGGATAAAGTTTGTTGTAGGGTTTAATATGTTTCCTTTGAATCTTAACAAACATGCTTGTTGATTAGAGTTTGTTGTGTAAATTGGAACATGAGAAATATGATGTTTATATTGTATATGTATCATTAGAAAGCATGCTATGGTATGAGTTTGGGTTATGAGGGTAATCTATATAAAAAATTGTGATTCATGTAATTGTTATGGTGTTTAGGGCTTCTGCTATGGCATGTTTTAGACTTAGGGTTCCTTTGTTTGTTTGTTTTTTTAATTATGAGCATGAAAAGTTGTTGTAATATTATTGTAATAAGGAGCATGTTAGAATTTCTATAGATATAAAATAAAAACATATTGAGTTTGGTGTTGATTATATGGCAATACTTTATGTCTTGAGAATCTATTAAGGTGTGTTGAAGCGGTTTTTCGGCAATAGGGGATTTAGAAATCCGACAATAGAGAGATTAGGCTTTTTGCAAACCGAATAGATAAGAAATAACAAAAAGTACGAACACAAAGCACTCACATGATTTTACTTGGTTAATGGTTAAAATCCACCTAGTCCACAAGTCTTTCTTATTGATCTTTTTAAGACCCTTGGTAAGATTGTTTGTGACAATTTCAACAGATTTTTTGCATACAGAAAAGCGATCCTTTTTTTTTGTCCATTCTCCTTGTATTGATAGAAGATTCCCATGGATAATTTTTGGTATAAATACATGAATGCCTATGAATTTTATATCCATTATATGAGTAATAAATACATAATAAAATATGGGCCTTTATGAGGCATATAAAGAATCTCTGAGTCTTTTGGGATCCTTCACTTTGCTTCATGGCCAGATACCGCGAGCTGAACACATTCTTCGAGATGGGTGTTGTAGGACTAATCTGTACTGACATGGGTCACGTTCAGAGTTTCATGAAGGCGATCCTGGAAATAAGTACCTCAAAATAAATTTTTGGCATAAGAGGCGATCTAGAGACTATCTGGTTGTCGTATGATGTCAAGGTGACTTGAGCTGCTCACTCCAGCGTTAAAAAGATACTCTAAGTATGCTTTTCTTCATACGCTTGTGTGCCAGCTTGTACCTTGTCCTGAGTAATTCAGGTTGTATTTTTGGGGTAAAATATTTGCCCCCTAAGCTCCTGCTCGTGCTTGATGTCACTTTTTACATGCACAATAGGGTCTTTTTGGCTTCTGCTATGAGAAAACGTGTCCACCCACTCTCTCGAGTATGGGTCACGTGTCTATCTATCATATGCACCTGTTTGGGTTTTGAGTACTGTGATAGTTGTCTTGTCAACTTTTTGGTGCTGTTTGGTTTATTTAATTCAAGTCCTCAGATCTCTAACTGATCTAATCATGTGGCCTAGATTGGTTCCCGAAGTTTTCGTATAAATAAAAGAACCAAGCCTGAGCCTTACCACCTTTGCATTCAAAATTTTCCTCTCCTCTTTCTTCCTTTTTAAAACACTCAAAGCTTTCTGCATTCCCTTGTTTTCTAGGAGCTTTCAGACTATCATTTCCAGTTCTTAAATCATATCCTCGACCAAGAATCCAATCTGTAAGCTTGTTTATATTTATTTTCTTATTTTTCAATAAGTTTTAATAAAGTTTCCAGTATTTCTTTTACCTATTTCGGTCTGGTACGAGTTTAGTTTAGGTTTTATATGTGAGCATAACTGATAGCATTAGGAATGACTAGGAATAATGCACCAAAAAAATGGGTCAGTGTCTAGGTTTTCTGGGTTCGAGAGAGGAATTTTTGAATGCCTGAACTTAAACATTTGAGGGTTTTTAAGTTCAGCTCTAGGTAGCTTAAGGATCTTGGTATCTTAGAGTGGTTTTGCATTAAACTACTTTCCAGAGAGGTACCGAGTCTGACATGCGAATCCTGAAGTATCGGGGTCCCCCGAGGTTATGGCACATGATCTTTGACTGCGCGTGCACTCACGTAATAACATCAGGTGAGAGCTTAGCTTGTTGATAACTTAGGTCGAGTAGACCGAATCCAAAACCATAGGTTATCCTCACTTATATTTTTGAGGTGAGGTTATATCTCAGGTCTACTCTAACATGTCGCTTTGTCACCAGGAAAATTAAATTATGGCTAGTCAGAACAAAAAATAAAAAAGCAGGTTGCCTTCGAGACCCCCCTTCTCGACTTTGGCCCAGTGGGGGATAAGTAGTTTGAGGTTGGTCCCGACGCCTTCTTCGAGGCCGAGCACATCGAGTCTCGGATAATGACTCAAGGCAAGGTGAAAAAAATCTTACTGAATCACGGGATCGAGACGGGTTCCAAAGTACTCTTTGCTCACCCTCAATTGGATGGAGAGTGGAGCTCCATCCTGCTCTAGGACGACTTTGGGGCTTGGAGTGATAAGCACCTGACGGTAGGTGCCTTCCTTCCCTTGGACCAGTACATCATGGAATTTTTAAACTATGCTAAACTGGCACAGTTCCATCTCCCCCTGAACTCGTAACGACTCCTGGCGAGGTTGAAGAATTTATTTTTGAAGCACGAGTGGGAGGTCCCCATCCCTGCCGACATTCTGTACTTCTTCTGCCTCATGGCCAATCAAGAGTCAAAGGGCCGAGGTGATAGTTTCTACAACCTCACCAAATTCCCCAACACAACCTCCATCATCGACCTCCCCAGACACCTGAATGATTATAAGGACCAATTCTTTTTTTCAAATGGGTTCAAGAATTATAGTCATCGATACTTCAACCGTCCTCATAAGTTTCTCATCTTTTTGAACTTTGTACTTGAATCCATTATCTTAACCAAGTTAAAACTTATTCGGATTGAGTGTTTACCTTGCACAACTATATATAAGAGAACGAGGCAATCAGAGACCCTCGGAGGTCAATATCATACTCTGGCCAGTGCTTCTATCGAGGAGAAAGAGTTCCAGAGGTTGGTGAATGATGCCACCATGGTGGCTTGCAAGCTGATCCACGAGGATCAAACGCTGGCCATCAGGTCCCGAGCTCCCCCCCTCCCAGGAGCTCCTACTAGTCGCTTAGAAGGTTGATGAGGAATAGGAGGTCGCACAGTTGGTGCATAAAAAAAGAGTTCCTGAAGATAGACAAGATTCTAGTGAAGGTCGTGCTGAATTGGGGGTAGCAACTGACACGTCTGGCCAAGGTAATACATATAGAGAAATAAACCGGGCTACTGCCAGATTTAGGCTAATCCGATTCAACCCAAGGCAGCTCGTGAGTCGACATCCAGTTGATTCAGACCTGAATGTGACACTTCTTTAGTGTGTTGACCAACTGGTCATACACAATGACTATAGTTACCCCAAATGTACTATAGTGCTAGATAATACCTTGCATTTTAGGTCCACTATTTTTGAATAGTATAGTACAAACCTTTTGTCATGGCCTTCCCTGTGTCATGGTACATTCACTTCGGGTATTAGGAAGGGCAAGCACGAGTCTAGTCCAGATGAAGAGCCCAAACCCCGTAGGTCCCACAGTGTAATAATATTAGAATCTCCCCTTTCTCCGATAGTCCAAGAGTTAGGGGTTTTACCCATCTCGGTCGATAACCTGGAGCTGATCATAGTAGTTTACTCCTTTAGCTCGGAGGGTAGGGTTCTTGTTATGTTGTTCTTTACTTTGTGTTATTTTGACTAATCATTCCTTGGGTATGATTCTTCTGATCACTCTCTTTGTAGAAAAAAACATGGACATAAAGAGCGCCTTCAAGCTTGCGGGGCCAGAGCTGGGCCTGTCGTCAAGAGGCAAAGAACATCAAAGAAAACCACCTCTAGAGTCGGTACTGCCACTAGGTCCCCTACAAAAGATAAAGGTGCCAACTTCACCTAAAAGCAGCAGCAAACAAAGTAGCGGCCAGCTCAAGTAACAACAGTTACCATTCATAAAGCCCATCCATATGCTCCTGACGACCCTTCTTCGATACCTTAAGTTGTACAAGGCAAGGCCTCATATGTGTAGCTTCCAGTTATGCCGCTCGAGGTCGGAAGGGTTCCAGAGGCTCTTTGTGTGTCCCTCCATAAGTTGACAAATCACCTGGTGGGCCATTCCAATCAGATGAACATCATGGACCTGAGAGCCATAGAGGAGCATTCCCTAGGGAATGTCCTAGAGTCGGCTTGGGAATGTCTTTGACTGCAAGTTATCCCTTTTTTTTCTACACACATCTTTTTTTTTTCTCTCCTTTTCGTGAGCTAAACATGTTATATATATATTTTTTGTAGTCTTATTTAGAGCCCTCCGAGACCCTAGAGGCTTTTGGGGCTGCTGAACGGGGTGATGAAGAGATGATGTCACATGGGCAAGTTGCCGGAGCTTAGTGATGTCTAGGGTATCCTCTTCTTTTTGTTTTTAATTTTATTTCTAATTTTTATGTTTCATGCTGGGTTCGTTGAACCCTGTAGTTATGCTTTCAAAAGCCGATCCATTCACCTTCGGGCTCAATTCGAGGTTATTTTTCCTTGAATTATTCACATACTTTTTCTTGACCCTGATTTTGGTCAACTGACACGGAGTCAGAAATACTTGACGTGGACAAATATGTTGAAATGAGAATGATGACAAAAACAATGGAGCACACAAGAATTTATAGTGGTTCGGCCCCAGAATCTGGTAATAACCTACGTCCACTTAAGCTGTTATTGATATAAGATTCAAAGGAGTGATCAAGGAACTAGGGTTCAATGAGTTTCACAAACCTCTGAAGAACAAAAGAATATATCGAATGTAATAGCTTTAATACACTCGTAAAACTCTAACCTCAGATAATTAGAAAGCCAAAAGTCCCTTCCTTGAGCTATCTTTCTCTATTTATAGGCTCAAGGAAGATTACATTAATTTGTTACATATATTCTTTCCTAAATAATCGGATACTCAGGAAATCATGGGAGATAATTTCGAATATGATTATAACTGCATAAGATTTTCTCCAAATATAGCGAGTATACGACCAAGCTGGTCGTATATAAAGATTGAGCACTGCGTCATAGACGTCTTTCTGGTCGATGGACGAACAAGACTTCTGCCAGGTGTTAGCCACGTGTCCAAACATCACTTGCCACAACATCTGTGCCTGTTTTTTGGATAACACTTTTGTTTGTTCCATTTAATATATTATCTTGCCATGTTTATGAACTTTAAAAAGATTCCTTGTAAATTTTCACAGTCATAGGGGTTAATTTTAGATTGAGATAAATGCCTGATGGCTTGACCAGTTAATTATTGTCGATGACCTGATTATATCTAGGAGTTTGTTTGCCTAATAGCGTTACCCCTGTTAAGAATCAGGACTTTGACCTGGTTATATCTAGGAGTTTGTTTGCCTAATTGTGTTACACCTGTTAAGAACCAGGCCTCAGACCTGGTTATATCCAGGATTACCTAGTTGAATTCTAGGTTTTATTTTACAAGAGCATGATAAAATATTGGCTCCATGTTTAAATTACGTAGCAATCCTATGTTATTAAAATAAAACAACTTTTATAAACAAGCCTTACCCGAAAGAAAAAAATGCTAAAAATAATAAAATCTAACAAAGTCTTCCTATTACTGATAGTATTTTTTGAGATGTAGAGCATTCCAGGTCCGTGAGACCAATTCTCCACTCAACCGAGCTAGTTTTAAGGTTCCTTCATGCAAGATTTCCACGATCTGGTAGGGTCCTTCCTAGTGCGATCCTAATACACCATCTTTAGGATCTTTGTTTGCCAAAAATACCCTTCGGAGCACTAAATCACCTAGTTCAAGTATATGACCTTTGACTTTCAAATTAAAGTAGCGAGTAACCCTTTTCTTGTAATGGGAAAGCTGTAATTGAGACTCCTCCCGCCGCTCTTCAATGAAATCTAGGGATGCATTAAGCAGGTCATGATTCTAATCCTGGTTGTAGGTTCTTTGCCTATGTGACCTCATTAGAGCCTCTACTTGGAGCATAGCCTCGCTTCCAAAGGTCAAAGAGAAGGGTGTATGATCAGTTGATGAGCGATGTGAGGTCCTGTAGGCCCAGAGCACTTGCAGGAGCTGACCATTAGCTTAAGGGTATGCTACTATGGAGAAACTCTTCATTATGCCGTATTTCTCACAAAAGGTTGTGAATAGGTCACTGTCAAATTGAGTCCCGTTATCAGACACAATCTTCTTTGGGAATCCAAAACGACATATGACGTTTATCATGAAAAAAGCTAAGACTCTCTTCGAGGCTATAGTCGCTAGGGGCTTGGCCTCAAACCACTTAGCAAAGTAGTCGATGGAAATAATCACATAGTGAGCTCCTCCATTCCAGTTGGCAATGAGCCGATTAAGTCAATCCCCCATGCAGAAAATGGCCAAGGCGACAAAATCATGGTCATCTCTATGGGTGCTACTCGAGCAATGGTGGCCAAATGCTGGCACTTGTCACACTTTCAGACATACGAGGCTGAGTCCTTCTTGAGTGTAGGCCAGAAGTAGCCTTGCCTTCATACCTTCAAAGCCAAGTTCTGCCCCCTAGGATGGTCTCCACAAAACCCTTCATGTATTTCTCGAAGGATGGTTTGTGCTTCCTCGGGTAGAACACATCGCTGGAGGGGCAATGAATGGCCTTGCCAGTAGAGAATTCCTTCAACCATAACATACAGTGGGACTTGATACAATAATTTTCTTCGATCCTTTCCATCTTCTAGTAGTTTACTAGTCGTAAGGTACTCGACAATAGGAGTCATCCAAGTCTGTTCTGTGAAATTTACTTTAACTTCCAATGACTCTTTCTCGATACTTGGTTATTCCAAGAATTCTACGGGGACCACATTTAATATGTCTTCTTCCTTGGTGGTGGAGAGTCGAGCTAGAGTGTCAACATTAGTGTTCTATTCGCGGGGGACCTATTCGATAGAATATAACTCAAATTTAGACAGTTCACCTTTAACCTTAGCTAGATATGCTGCTATTTTGATTCCTTGAGCTTGGTACTTCTCTAATACTTTATTAACAACGAGTTGAGAATTGCTTAAGAATTAAATTGCTCTTGCTTCCAGCTTCTTTTCTATCCAAACTCCAACCAATAATGCCTTGTAGTCCGATTCGTTGTTGGAGGCATGAAAACAAAATCTGAGAGCCGTATTGAAGCGATGTCCTTCGGGTGGAATTAAAATTATTCCAGCTCTAGACCTGTTCTCGTTTGACGATCCATTAACGAAGATTTTTGACAACTCTTGTACTGGTTCTCACATTGGGTTGTCCTAGAACCCAGTACATTCATCCACAAAGTCAGCGAGCGCTTGGCCTTTAGTTACTATTTGTGGTTTGTATAATATCTCGAACTGACTGATTTTGATGGCTCACTATAACAAAATCCTCGATGTCTCAGGTTTTTACAAGACCTTCCTTAAAGGTAGATTAGTTAAGATGTGTATAATGTGGGACTGGAAATATGACCTAAGTTTTCTTGAGGCTAAGATCAAACAAAACACGAATTTTTCGATTAGAGGATATCTTGATTCATCTCTCAGAAGACTCTTGCTCACATAATACACCAGTTTCTGTGTTTGGTCTTCCTCTCGAACTAACATTGCGCTGAACGCATTTTATATTACAGCTAGTTATAAGTATAGACCTTCCCCAACAACTCGTTTTGATAACACGGGGGCTTAGTTACGCGAGTCATCAGATCCTGAAATGCTCGTTCACATTCTTTTGTCCATTTAAAATGTCCATTTCCCTTAAGTAAGTTGTAGAAGGGAAGACATTTGTCTTTGGACTTTGATATGAATCGGTTTAAGGCTGCGACCTTTCCAGTTAAGTTCTATACATCTTTTCAAAGCCTTGGTGAAGAAATTTTTAATAGCAACTTGATCTTTTCAGGGTTTGCCTCGCTCCCCCTTGCATTAACTATGAAGCCTAAGAACTTCCTCGATTACAACCCAAAGGTACATTTCTCGGGGTTTAGCTTCATGTTGTATTTTCTCAGCACATTAAAACATTCCTCCAGATCTGATACTTTGTCATTGGCAGTCTTTGACTTGACAACCATATCATCGACATACACCTCTATGTTTTTCTCGATTTGGTTAATGAATATTTTGTTGACCAGCCTTTGGTAAGTTGCACTAGCATTCTTTAGCCCGAATGCCACAACTTTGTAGCAATATACGTTATTCTCGGTCATGAAGCAAGTGTGCTCTTGATCAGCTAGGTTCATTATGATATGGTTACATCCAGAATACGCATTTGTTACCCCTCAAAAATCCAGGGATGATGTGGCGAATGAGAAAGTGGCACGTGGCAACACAAATCAGGGAAAAATGACGATGTATTGAAAGAAAAATGATGAGAAAAAAAGATAGGTCCAGGACCTATACGAATTTAACAATGCCTAAACCCCCTAGGGGTGGTTGGCCTAACCTTAACCCCTACGGGTGGTCGGCCTAAGCATTCCCAAGAAAACCTTGGGGTGGTTAGCCCACCCTATCCTTCATAGGGTGGTCGACCTACACTCCCAAAGACACTTCACTGGGTAAAATTCACGCTCGTTCAAACTGAGATCAACAGGCCTAACACCCAGAGGGTCATCAGGCCTAGCACCCAGATGGTCATCAGGCCTAACACCCAGAAGATCAAAATGCCTAGCACCCAGAGGGTCATAAGGCCTAGCACCCAGAAGATCAGTAGGCCTAGCACCAAAGCTCTAAAGGGTCATCGGGCCTAGCACCTAAGTCTCATAGAACAACCAAGACTTAGCATTTTCCCGAAGGTTTCAATCATGCATCGTCAACCACGATCCAAAGAAACAAAGAAAAGACCCCACAATCTCATAATCATGGGGAGGTGGACACATATCTCCACTCACAATGATCGTGTACCAAACCACGATCTCTAGTACTACTGATCATGTAACAGCCCCTGGGTACTATAAATAAAGGACCCACGACTTCATAAATGGGACTCTTTTTCCCTGGGAGAGCTCTTTTTCTGGACTTTTTGGATCGATCTTTTGGACGAACTTGTGAGGAGTGAACTCTGAGTTGATATTTGTAATTGTCTATCGAGCGATTCAATACTAAAGACTAATTGGATTAGGTTATTATTGTTAAGAAGAACAGGGCTGAACCACTATAAATTCCTATGTGTTTTTGTTTAGATATTTGTACTCTATCGTATATTAGATTCATTCCATTCAAAACGTGTCATATATTGTACATACAACCATATGCCAATTTCACAGGTCAACATTTTGGTGCTTTCATTGAGATTGCGAAATCAAGAAACACACTTTCATCAGTTTTATGATGCCTCCAAAATCCAGTCAGTAAAAGAAGACGTCTCCTATAACGTCCCAAATTTTCTAATAAGGCTTAGGGCCTTGATTAGTGTGCCTGGAGGGCAATAAGTGATTTATTATTATAATATGTGTATGTGTATTTGTATGAGTATGTGATTAGAGATGCATGTTTAGGTGAATTAAGTATGCATGTGGGCCCCGTTTGGTTATTAGGGGCATGTTTGTAATTTTAGTCCATTGAGGGCATAAATTTGATTATTGTAATAATTGTGATATATCTGTGTTGCACGATCCGAGATAGTCCTAGGAAGCGGTGAGCTAGAAAGTCACAACGGGGTCGAATACCTGACTCGGGGTGAGTCGAGCGGTATTGCGAGTGTTAGGCATTTTATGGGATTATTGGGTTATGGAAATAAATATTTGGAGATATATTTGAGGTTAAAATGTTTAGGAGGGAATATTGGGGAAATTTACCATTTTTCCCTTTGGGACGTTTTTGGCACCCCGAGCCTGGAGGTAACCTTAGAGACTAAGTTAAATAAAACAAAACCAAAGAAGCTTTTGGAAAATTAGAAACAGACCCTCTTTCTTCATCTCTCTCTCTTGGAGTTTTCTCCCTTTGGAAACTTGGAGCATTTTGGTGGAAACTAACCAAAGATTAAGGATTTTGAGTGGGGATTTTGGGAGCTAGAAGCTTGGAGCTTAGGGAACTAATCCAGGGGTTCAACTCAGCTCAAGGTAAGCTCTTAAAGTTGTTGAATTGTAATGAATTGCTACTGGTATTTTAGAGTGTTGCATGTGAGCTAAGGTGAGAATTGCTCTTGATTATATGGGTGAGTTTTGGGATATAGTTTTTGTTGGGTTTTGCTACTAGGATTACTTTGGAAATGTTGTGATGATTGAGTGGGATTGTTAGACTAATTTTAGGGGTAATTGGCTTGGTTTTGGTAGAAAAAAAGTGGGTTTTTCTGGGTTCAAGGGGTTGGGCCGCGGCATTGTTCTTGTTGAGCCGCAACCCTTTAGAACTTTGGGCAGCCTGAAAGTGGAGGCGCGCCACGGCGCCCTATAGGCAGGGCCGCGGCGCATGTGGGCAAAAAGGAGACAGGGCCTCTGGTTGAGCTGGGGGCCGCGGCATGGGTTCTTGGGGCTGCGATGCTTAGTGCCTTTTTGGACTTTAAAGAGGTTTTAGGCCCGGGAATCCAAAAGTTAAGGCTCGGGATGGATTTTATCACCCGGATTGATAGAATTCAAGGTCCCAGGGATTAGAATTATGATTCAAAGATAGTTAAGGGATTAGAACTTGATGGATGAATATTGTTTATGCGTTATGACAAGGGTTTCGGCGAGGCTCAGACTAGAGCACTGTGCTCGGGACATCGGTGCTTGGAATGCTCGGGACATAAGTATGAATATTGCTGTACCCGTAGGGCAGGGCCAGGTCCTATAGTTGTATTATGGGGCATGACCCTATTTGATTGTGTTGTAGGGCATAGCCCCATTGATTGTGCTTATGCATGTTCGAGTATTTGTTTAGTTATGCTATGTGTGCATATATGTGATTGAACGGCAAATGCTGGGAATGGCGAGGGCCAAGAACGGTAAGGGCCGAGAATGACGAACGCCAGGAACAGCGAAGGGGCCAGAAGTAGCGTTTAGCACGCGGAGTGCGAGTTGCCCGGGTGAGACCCTAAAGGATACCTGGGATATCCTCACGGTGTGAACCGTGAACCCAGGGCCTAGTAAAGTGCCTGGGACGGCATGGCCGTATGTGTTTAGCTAATAGTGGCTTAATTATATATTGAATGTGAAATATGCATATGTTATCTGCTTGTGTGAGTTTTCTTACTGGGCTTCGGCTCACGGGTGCTTTATGGTACAGGTAAGGGCAAGGAGAAATTCGACCAACCATGAGTACGGAGAGCATGAAGTGGCGCGTACATGTTTGGCCTGCCTGGCTGCCACAGCCAGGGGTGTTTTGGGAGATGATTGTACTAAACTTAGATTTTGTCGTTTACTCGACTCTGGTTATATTTTTGAGTTGTAAATATTTCTAGACAGTATTTTGGGATCCCAAATGTTAAATGCTTAATGATTTTCCAATGAATGGAACTATTTTCAAAGTATATGAATTTGTATATGGTTTAATTACACTTTTGTCTTAAAACCTCGGTTAGCGAGTTAATGGCACGTTTTAAACTCACTTAGTGACGACTCTAAGGAAGTAGGGCATTACAACTTGGTATCAGAGTGAGCCAAGGTTTATGGTTTCTGGAGATTGACCGAACATGTACGCTCGCTGTCAATGACAAGCTCGATTCAGGGTTGGTTGGTAATGATTGACTTATATGCTTGAATATGTTCTTAAATGCCCTATTTGTCTGCTTATTTTATATAGAGCATGACGAATGAGTTAACATATGCATGATGTCAGGGCATGGTCCTTTGAGTGTTATATGCTATCTGTATGTTATGTGGATTGTTGTTTATGGTTGACTGATATGATTTGGGAGGTGGTTTTGGATGTTGTTATCATGCCTGATGAGCGGCGTCCTTGATTGCAGGCATATTGTTGAGATGCCTCGACAATCATCGAGACTCCACAGCAGTAGGGCCGAGGATGACAACCAGGATCAGGACCCTCCACCAGCCCCATGTAATTGGCAACAGATGTTTACCGACATGGAAGCAAGATTGCAACAAACAGAGGAAGAACTTCGACAGTTAAGGAAGCAGGCCCCTCCACAGGTCACTGGGTTTCCAGTTCAGAAGGTTGTGGCGCTAGTGCCGGTTCAACCTGTTGTGGAGAACATGTGGGAACCTTTATATGAGAGATTCAGGAAGCAGCATCCTCCCACCTTTGAGGGTGGACCAGCCCCACTGCAGGCAGAGGAGTGGATGAATATGATTTCCTCTATTCTGGATTTTATGAGGGTTGAAGGGAACGAGAGGGTAGCTTGTGGCAGCTACATGTTTAGAGAGGATGCCCGCATCTAGTGGAATGTAGTAGTTCAAAGGAGGAATGTGGTAGTTATGACTTGGGAAGAATTCAGGAACATCTTTAATGAGAAATACTACAGTGTAGCAGTTCGAGCTGCAAAGGTTGACGAGTTCATCAACCTGACCCAAAACTGGTTGACCGTTATAGAGTACGCCTTGAAATTTGACCAGTTGGCAAAGTTCGCACCGGATTTGGTGCTGACTGATGCGGCAAGGAGAGAAAGATTAGTACGGGGGTTGAATGTTATGATCACTCGCGATGTGAAGATTACCTTAGATCCAGAGACTACTACCTATGCTCAGGTTGTGGACAAGGCCCTTGCAGCTGAGGGGGCCGAGGATCAGATCTGGATAGAGAGCGCTGTTAGGCGCGATGCCAGGAGGACGGTGCCTCCTTTTATTGGATCCTGTCGGGGTAGTGGCTCCAGTGAGCAGAAGAGGAAGGCCCCAAATTCTTTCGTTCCTCCCAGTTCGGATAGGAGGGCACGAGGTGCTTTTAGTGGCTGTCAGGGCGAAGGTGACAACTAGAGAAGTTTTCCAGTGTGTCCACAGTGCAGACGGCGACACCAGGGTGAGTGCAAGATTAGTGCCTACTTTGTCTGTGGGAATGCCAATCATCTGAAGAAGGACTGCCCACAAACCATGAAAGAGGAGCCGAAGTAGGGCGACAGTCTCGCTCCTGCCAGAGTGTTTACTTTGACTCAGAATGAGGCGGAGGCTAGCCCCTTGGTTGTGACAGGTCAGATTTCTAGTGCTGGGTTTTCTTATACTGCATTGTTTAACTCGGGAGCTACCCATTCGTTTGTGTCTAATAGAGTGATAAATCAGTTGTGTAGACCTAGTGTTTTGTATGCTAGGGGTTTTCAGCCTTTGTTGCCAACTAGGGAACTGGTAGTCTCTAGGAGATGGATTAGAGCTTTACCAGTAGAGGTAGATGGTAGGGAATTGTCTGTTGATCTGATTGAGCTTGCGATGGATGACTTCGATATGATTGTAGGGATGGATTGGTTATCGAAGTATGGGGAAACGATTGACTGCAAGCGTAGGATGGTGACTTTTGAACCAGAAGGGGAGGTACCCTTTCTATTTGTGGGGACACTTAGTGGACCACGAGTACCTATGATTTCAGTACTGAAGGCTAGAGACCTAATACAGGAAGGTTGCATAGGATTCCTAGTGAATGTTGTGGATACCTCTAGGGTTGTGTCGGTTGGACCTGGGGAGACCAGAGTGGTATGTGAGTTTCTAGATTTATTTCCAGCAGATCTACTAGGGTTGCCGCCGCAGCGGGAGATTGAGTTTGTTATAGAGTTGGCACCAGGGGCGGAGCCAGTATCTAGGACACCTTATAGAATGACTCCGGTAGAGTTGAAGGAGCTGAAAATTCAGTTGCAGGAGTTACTGGATTTGGGGTTCATCATACCGAGTTTCTCGCCATGGGGTGCTCCAGTGTTGTTCGTGAAGAAGAAGGATGGGTCTCTTAGGATGTGTATTGACTATAGGGAGCTAAACAAGTTAACCATTAAGAACAAGTATCCACTGCCTAAGATCGAAGATTTATTTGATCAGCTATTGGGAATGACAGTGTTTTCCAAGATTAATCTCCGATCAGGTTACCACAAGTTAAGGATTAAAGAAGAGGACATACCAAAGACCGCTTTCCGAACAAGGTATGGAGACTATGAATTCTTGGTTATCTCCTTTGGATTAACCAATGCCCCAGCAACTTTTATGGATATGATGAATAGGGTTTGCAAAGACTATATGGATAAGCTTGTGATTGTGTTCATCGATGACATTTTGGTGTATTCTCAGTCAGAGACAGAGCATGAACATCATCTATGTTTGGTACTGCAACGGTGAGGCAGCATAGGTTATATGCTAAGTTCAGCAAGTGCGAGTTCTGGTTACCGCAAGTTACATTTTAGGGTCATATCATCAGTATGGAGGGGATTCTGGTTGACCCAAGTAAGATTGAGGCAGTGAGACATTGGCCTAGACCGAGCAACGTTCCTGAAGTGAGGAGTTTTCTGGGATTGGCAGGATATTATCAGCGGTTTGTTGAGGTGTTTTCCAGGATAGCTACACCATTGACATAATTAACAAAGAAGAGGACAAAGTATGTTTGGACAGACAGATGTGAGAACAGTTTCAAAGAGTTGAAGTGGCGACTGATCACCGCGCCAGTGTTAAGTTTTTCGACAGATAATGAGAAGTTTGTGGTTTATTGTGATGCTTCCAGACAGGGTTTAGGGTGTGTGCTGATGCAAGCTGGAAAGGTGATAACCTACACATCGAGACATTTAAAGGAGTATGAGCAGAGATATCCCACACATGATCTGGAGTTGGCAGCGGTGGTATTCGCACTTAAGATTTGGAGACATTATCTATATGGTGAGAAGTATGAGATATACACCGACCATAGGAGTTTAAAGCACTTCTTTACTCAGAAGGATCTGAATATGTGCCAAACACAGTGGCTGGAGCTGGTTAAGGATTATGATTGTGACATCCTATACCATCCCGGGAAGGCTAATGTAGTGGCTGATGCATTGAGTCGGAAAGGCCCAGGACAGTTTTTCAGTTCGAGGCAGATATCTGATAAGCTAGCTGAGGAGATGACCAGAGCAGGTATAGAGTTAGTGGTTGGTTTGTTAGCCAACATCACTCTTCAGTCTACACTCCTTGAGAGAATCATGGAGGCGCAGGGGAAAGATTCCCAGTTGAGAGGTCACAATGAGAATGTCTTAGTCGGAGCGGCTAAGGACTTCTCTATCTCGGAGATGGGGTTACTGAAGTACAAGGGTCGAATCTGTGTTTCGATGGATTCTGATATCCGGCGGGAGATCTTAGATGAATCGCATACCACTCCTTATTCCTTACATCTAGGTGCGACGAAGATGTACCAAGATCTGAGAGCTTTGTATTGGTGGTCGGGCAGGAAGAGGGATGTGATGGATTATGTGACCAAGTGCTTAACTTGCCAGTAGGTCAAGGCTGAACATCAGAGGCCAACAGGGTTGCTGCAACCTCTAGGTATTCTAAAGTGGAAGTGGGAAGATTTTACCATGGACTTCGTGGTTGGCTTGCTGAAGACTGTGGGACAGCATGACTCACTGTGGGTGATTGTGGATAGGTATACCAAGCCCGCCCACTTTTTACCTGTTAGGACTACTTATACTATGGAGCAGTATGTCGAGTTATATGTGAAGGAAATTGTTCGAATTCATGGGGCTTCGAGGTCGATAGTATCCGACAGGGACCCCACCTTCACCTCCAAGTTTTTGGAGAGTCTGCAGAAGGCTATGGGCATGCAGTTACGGTTTAGTACTGCTTATCATCCTCAGACAGATGGATAGTCTGAGAGGATGATTTCGATACTGGAGAACATGCTACGAGCCTACGTGCTAGATTTTGGGGGATCTTGGAGTAAGTATCTCCCTTTGATTGAGTTATCGTATAATAACAGTTATCAGACGACTATCGGAGTGGCTCCATATGAGATGCTTTATGGGAGGAAGTGTAGGTTACCTATCTGTTGGAATGAGACGGGTGAGAGGAGTTATTTGGATCCTGAAATGGTTTAGATGACCAATGAGGCGATTAAGAAGATTAGAGCTCGAATGCTCGCCTCCCAGAGTCGCCAGAAGAGTTTCTTGGACTTGAGACGCAGAAACGTAGAGTTTCAGGTCGGTGACCATGTGTTTCTTAGGGTTTCACCTTTGAGGGGAGTGAAACGGTTTGGTGTTCGGGGTAAGTTGAGCCCTAGGTTTGTTGGCCCCTTCGAGAATGTGGAACGGGTTGGAGAGGTAGCTTACAGACTGGCGATGCCTTCAGCCTTATCAGGGGTTCATAATGTTTTTCACGTATCCATGCTCCATAAGTATGTATCAGATTCAAAGCATGTGCTGAGTTATGCAAATTTGGAGCTGGACCACGATTTTTCTTATGAGGAGAAGCTGGTTTAGATTCTTGCCCGGAAGGATAAAGTCTTGCTGAGCAAGACCATCGCCTTGGTGAAAGTGCTATGGAGGAACAACAAGGTTGAGGAGGCGATGTGCGAACTTGAATCAGAAATGCGGGAGCGGTATCCCAAGTTGTTCAGGTAATTTTGAAGATGAAATTTCTGTAAGGAGGGGATAGTTGTAGCGTCCCAAATATTCTAATAAGGCTTAGGATCTTGATTAGTGTGTCTGGAGGGCAATAAGTGATTTATTATTATAATATGTGTATTTGTATGAGTATGTGATTAGAGATGCATGTTTAGGTGAATTAAATATGCATGTGGGCCCTGTTTGGTTATTAGGGGCATGTTTGTAATTTTAGCCTGTTGAGGGTATAAATGTGATAATTGTAATAATTGTGATATACTTGTGATATATCTGTGTTGCATTATCCGAGACAGTCCTAAGAAGTGTTGAGCTAGAAAGTCACAACGGGGTCGAATACCTGACTCTGGGCGAGTCGAGGGGTATTGCGAGTGTTAGGTGTTTTACGGGGTTATCGGGTTATGGAAATAAATATTTGGAGATATATTTGAGGTTAGCATGTTTAGGAGGGAATATTAGGGGAATTTATCATTTTTCCCTCGGGGACGTTTTTGGCACCCCGAGACTTGAGGTAACCATAAAGACTAAGTTAAATAAAACAAAACAAAAGAAGCTTTTGGAAAATTAGAATCCGACCCTCTTACTTCCTTTATCTCTCTTGGAGTTTTCTCCCTTTGGAAACTTGGAGCATTTTGGTGGAAACTAACCAAAGATTAAGGATTTTGAGTGGGGATTTTTGGAGCTAGAAGCTTGGAGCTTAGGGAACTAATCCAGGGGTTCAACTTAGCTCAAGGTAAGCTCTTAATTTTTTTGAATTGTATTGAATTGATGCTTGCATTTTAGAGTGTTGCATGTGAGCTAAGGTGAGAATTCCTCTTGATTATATGGGTGAGTTTTGGGGATAGTTTCTGTTGGGTTTTGCTGCTAGGATTACTTTGGAAATGTTGTGATGATTGAGTGGGATTGTTAGAATGATTTTAGGGGTAATTGGCTTGGTTTTCGTAGAGAAAATGGTGGGTATTTCCGGGTTCGAGGGGTCGGGCTGCAACATTGTTCTTGCTGAGCCACGGCCCTTTAGAACTTTGGGCGGCCTGAAAGTGGAGGCGCGCCGCGACGCCCTATAGGCAGGGCCGCGTCGCGTGTGGGAAAAAAGGAGGCGGGGCCTCTGGTTGAGCTGGGGGCCACGTCTTAGGTTCTTGGGGCCGCGCCACTTAGTGCCTTTTTGGACTTTAAGGAGGTTTCAGGCTCGGGAATCCAAAAGTTAAGGCTCGGGATGGATTTTATCACCCGGATTGATAGAATTCAAGGTCCCGGGGATTAGAATTATGACTCAAAGATATTTAATGGATTAGAACTTGATGGATGAATATTGTTGACGCGTTGTGACTAGGGTTTCAGCGAGGCTCGGACTAGAGGAATGTGCTAGGGACATCAGTGCTTGAAAAGCTCGGCACACAAGTAAGAAAACTGTTGTACTTGTAGATCAGAGCGTGGCCCTATAGTTGTATTGTAGATCATGACCCTATTTGATCAAGTACTTGTTTAGTTATGCTATTTGTGCATATATGTGATTGAACGACAAGAGTCGGGAATGGCGAGGGCCGGAGCGGCAAGGGCCGGGAATGGTGAAGGCCAGGAACGACGAAGGGGCTGGAAGCAGCGTTTAACACGCGGAGTGTGAGTTGCCAAGGCGAGACCCTAAAGGATACCTGTGATATCCTCACTGTGTGAACCGCGAACCCAGGGCCTGGTAAAGCTCTTGGGACGGCATGGCCGTATGTGTTTAGCCTGACAGTGGCTTAATTGTATATAGAATGTTAAATATGCATATGTGGTCTGCTTGTGTGAGTTTTCTTGCTGGGCTTCGGCTCACGGGTGCTCTATGGTGTAGGTAAGGGCAAGGGGAAAGTCGACCAACCATGAGTATGGAGAGCATGAAGTGGCACGTACATGTTTGGCCTGCTTCGCTGCCACGACCAGCGGTGTTTTGGGAGATGATTGTACTAAACATAGATTTTATCATTTAGCCGACTCTGGTTATATTTTTGAGTTGTAAATATTTCTATACAGTAGTTTGGGATCCCAAATGTTAAACGCTTAATGATTTCCAAATGAATGGAACTATTTTCCAAGTATATGACTCTGTATATGGTTTAATTACACTTTTGTCTTAAAACCATGGTTTGCGATTTAATGGCACATTTTAAACTCTTTTAGTGACGACTCTAAGGAAGTAGGGCGTTACAGCTCCCAGGGATTCCACCACTCAGGATCCCATCGATCCCGTTAACGAAACTCAGGTGGAGGTTGGAGACCAACCTGATGCAGAAGAACCACTGGATGCTCACTAAGAGGAGATGGCACAATTTCTAGCGAGGCAGGAGGCCTTTACTATAGAAATTACCCTCCAGAGGGTGACTATGGAATGAAAATGATAGGAGATAGATGAGCTGGTCCAAGGGTTGATCCAGAGGGAGCAGGAAGCTGACCGGAGGAACCAAGAGGCTGTTGTGGCCTTTGAGTCAGCTACCCAGTTTGCCCAAGCTAACGCTAAAGCCGCTGATCAAATGGTGATGGAGGCTGAGGCCAAAGCAGCAGGAATGTGAGACAACAGTAACAGGGAGTCCCATGGGAGGAGTCAAACCACAAGAACACTCTCAGAGCCACTTTCCCAGAGAGAGGATGAAGAGGCACAGTCCAAGACTGTCTCCTCCAAGACTAAGAAGAATAACACTTCATTTCCGAGCAAGAGTGTTACCAACCTGAAGGCCCCCTCCCAGGGGGACAGATGAAACAACGCAGGAGATGAGTGTCAAATATTTGAGAGGCGTGATAGGAATGGAAATGACCGCTCAAAGTCTCAAAGTCATGTAGGAGGAGAGGCTCGGGGGCAGGGTTGCACTAACAAGGGCAAGGCGGACCTGCCACCCCTACACCCTCAGTCTCGTAAGGGAAAGGAACCGATGAACAACACCAATACCGTGTTGATAGCCTCGGGAAAGATGCACAACCTCAGGAACTGAGGGAGGTCATCAACATGAGGACCAGCGCTCAGGAGGTGGTAGTAGGGACATCTACCCCACCTGGAGCATCGATTCCACCACCAGTGCAGGCTCAAATAGATGCACTCATCATGGCTGTCCATGGTTTAACAAAGAAGCCTTTTGATATCGACCTTGCTCATAGAATTGGGAGTCCCTTCAGTGCCAAGATCCAAGCTACTCAACTACCACCGAAATAGATGACCCCAAAACCTCCAACATACATTGGGAATGAGGACCCAATACGACAAATTGGAAAGTTTAAGGATCAGATGGAGTTACTCGGTGTAGAGCATGATTATAGGTACAGGATATTCCCTACCGCTCTCTCTGACTCCGCTCTGGAATGATATTGGAATTTCAAACCTAGATCCATCACTTCCTGGAAGTAGTTCAGGAAGAGATTTCACAAGGTCTTCAGTGTCGGACGGATTCAACCAGTTTATGCCATCCAGCTAGATGAAATCAAGCAAGGGAAGGATGAATCCTTGAAGGACTACATCCAAAGATTCATGAAAGAGGAAAACTGGGCATCCATAGTAGGGGATGAGGGGAAGTTCGTTGCCATCTCGACAGGAATAATTTATCGTAGTCCCTTTTGGGATAGCATACACAGGAACCCCATCAACACCTTGCAGGAGTTCCTCGACCAAGCAGACAAATATATGAATCTAGATGACGTTATCATGAAGGAAGAAAAATGCATAAACCATACAACCACTATAAAGATAGAAAAGAATGGCGCAAACCCTTAGGGCGGCAATGGGGGCAATAGTAAAAGGAGGAGTACCTCAGGGGCCGATCAAGGTGGAGAAAAGAAAGCTAAGTCAGCACCAGCCAACAAATAGCCTAAGCATCAGACCTACCAGCCCAGGTTCACCAATTATACCATTCTGACTACATCAAGGGCTAATATTTACTTGGAAACATACCAGGAGGTACCTTACCGAAAGCCACCATCCTTGCGTTTAGAAGGAAAAAGGGACAAAGATAAGTTTTTGGCATTTCCACAATGATTATGGTCACGAAATAAATGAATGCAAATAGTTGAAGGATGAGATAGAGTTTCTCCTCCGATTAGGAAAACTCTCAAGGTACCGAGTCAAAACCAAACCCCGAGCAGGAATCTAGAGTTCCGAAGGCAGAGGAGTCCACCACTGGAGCTAGCGGCCGTGGACTTCACATTGGATACCATATGTGGGGGCCCCCACATAGTAGGCAACAATAACAATGCTCTTGAGCGATATGCAAGGAACCTAAGACATAAGGTAGGGGAGTCTTCCCAGTGCATGGCTATCGGGGAGCGGTCTCCAAAAAATCCGAAGTATGTAAGTGAAACTCTCACTTTTATGGAGGATGACGCCAGGCACGTGAGGTACCCCCACAATGACCCTTTGGTCCTTACCATTCAAATCGCCAATGCCTGAGTGAAGAGATGCTTGGTGGAAACGGGAAGCTCAGTAGATATCATCTACAAATTTTCCCTCGAGAAGATGAAGCTCACGGTCAAGGACCTAGCACCGTGTTGCCAAGTGATATATGGGTTCACGGGAGAATGCCTAGCACCAGGAGGAACTATCAGACTACCAGTCATGGTGGGGGATGCCCCCAGGTGCGAGACTGTGATGACAGAGTTCGTGGTGGTAGATTTCTCATCGGCTTACAATGTAGTGCTCGGGAGACCCCTCTTGATGGCATTACACGCAACAGTGTCTATCTGGCATCTATCTTTGAAGTTCCCCATAAGCGTAGGGCAAGGATGCATACAGGATAACCTAAGGGAGGCATGGGAATGCTATAATGCGTTAGTGGTCAAGGCAAAGAAAGGACCATGCGTAAATAACATGGTAGTAACCTACTGCAAAGAGAATGCAAGAATCAATGAGGTTGTCAATATGGAAGTTGACATTGAAAGAAACACTCTATTGGAGCCGGAGGCTCCTTTTAACGAAGATTTGTTATTATAGCAAGTTTCCCAAAGTGAGGGAAACGATATCGATCCTCGCTTTGGGGATGACGTCATGGGGGTAGGACCAGTCGAAGATCTTGACGAAGTCTTTCTAGTCGAGGAGGACTCGACTAGAGTAATTAAAGTCTGGAAGGAGCTAAAGGTGGAAATTAAGGCCCGATTTATCGAATTTTTGAAGAACAACCAGAACGTCTTTGCCTGATTATATAAGGACATGGTTAGAATTTCTCCATTCATGATAACCCATGTCCTCAATGTGGACAAGAACTACCCACCGATGCAACAAAAAAGGAGACTGCTTGACAAAGACCGATCTCAAGCCCTGAAGGAGGAAGTCGAGCGGCTCAAGGAAAATGATTTTATAAGGGAGGCCTACTACCCAAATTGGGTATCAAACCCCATTCTGGTCCCAAAGCCAAATGGGAAGTGGAGAACATGCGTGGACTTCACAGATCAAAACATGGCTTGCCCTAAAGACTTCTTCCCACTACCCAGAATAGACCAACCGCTTGATGCAAGTGTAGGATATGAAATAATCTCATTCATGGATGCATATTCTTGGTATAATAAAATAAGTATGCATTCTCCCGATGAGGAACATACCAGCTTCTGGACAGACAAGAGATTGTACTGTTATAAGGTGATGTCATTTGGCTTGAAGAATGCAGGAGCCACCTACCAGTGTTTAGTGAATGGCATGTTCCAAGACTTGATCGAAAAAAATATGGAGGTATGTCGATGACATGTTGGTCAAGTCCAAAGAAGCTGGAGGGCATGTTCAAGACTTGGAGGAATGCTTTGCAATACTTCCCTCAGTAGGTTCCTATCAAAGTCTACAGACAAGTGTGTCCCCTTCTTTAACTTATTGAGGGGCAGCACGAAGATCCAATGGACCGAGAAATATGAGAAAGCCTTCCAAGCCTTGAAGGAGCATCTCGCTCAACCTCCTTTCCTAGTAAAGCCAATAGATGGTGAAGAACTATTAATCTATTTGGCAATCACAGAGCAGGCAATTCGCACTACTTTGGTGAAAGTAGCGAACAGGGTACAACACCTTGTGTACTATATCAGTAAAAGGCTAGTAGGAGCGGAGTCTAGGTATCCCCCTCTTGAA
Organism: Humulus lupulus; assembly: GCF_963169125.1. Taxonomy (NCBI): domain Eukaryota; kingdom Viridiplantae; phylum Streptophyta; class Magnoliopsida; order Rosales; family Cannabaceae; genus Humulus; species Humulus lupulus. The sequence goes on along the minus strand of NC_084802.1, from coordinate 46,688,654 downwards.
AAGGTAGCCTACTATTTATTAATCGTCTCTCGAAAGTTGCGTCCTTATTTCCAAGCTCACTCGATCCGAGTCCTGACCGATCAACCGTTGAGATGAGTTTTTCAGAAACCAGAGGCCTCGGGATGATTACTCAAGTGGGCAGTGGAACTAGGTTAGTTTGATATCACTTATCATTCAAGGATGGTGATAAAAGGACAAGCATTGGCTTACTTCATAGTCGAAGGTAGCAACCTTGATGACCCTTCCTACCAATCGGAGAATGGAGATGGAGAGAAGGAAGGAGATACTGCTGTATGGATGATATATGTTGATAGAGCATCCAATGAACACAACTCAGGTGTAGGAATCATACTGATCACTCTGGAGAATCATCGAATGCATTGCACCCTCAGATTTGGAATCAACGCTTCAAACAACGAAGCTGAGTGTGAGGCATTATTAGCAGGATTACACTTGTCTCGGGATGTGCATGCACAGTCCCTGGAGATATTCAGCGATTCCTAGCTAGTGGTGTATCAGGTACTAGGGGAGTATCAAGCCAAGGGACTTAGGATGGTGCAGTATCTGAACAAGGTGAAGGAATTGTTGACACAGTTCAATAAATACTCAATTATACAAGTCCTGAGGGAGAAGAATTCCATTGTTGATGCCTTAGCCAAGCTTGCCAGTGCCAAAGATGCGGACAACATGAATGTCGTTCCCGTCGAATACTTGGGAGAAAGAAGCTTAACCGAGCAAGAGGCACTACTGTTGAGTTAGGAGATACATGGTTGACCTCTATTACTAACTATCTCAACCAAGAAGTAGTACTCAATGATTGGAATAAAGAAAGAAAGTTGGTGAGACAAGCTGCACGATATATGATAGTTGAAGGGATCCTGTATCGACGAGGCTACTCCCTACCACTGCTAAGGTGCATTACACCCGACCAATCAAAGTTGTTAATGATCGAGGTACACGAGGGGTTTTATGGAGATCACGCTGGGGGGTAGAGCCTATCAAAGAAAATCCAAAGACAAGGACACTTTTGGCCAACGATGAATGAAGACTCGATAGAGTATGTTAGAAGATGCCACAAGTGTCAGATGTTCTCCAAGATACCCCGGGTGGCACTTAATGAATTAACAGAAATGCAAAGCCCTTGGCCCTTCGCTGTATAGGGAGTCGACCTGATCAGAAAGCCACCCACGGGAAGGGGAGGAGTCCAATTTGCTGTTGTAGCGGTAGACTACTTCACCAAATGGACTGAGGCAGAACCGCTTGCCACCATCACCTCGGAGAAAGTCTTAGACTTTGTGGTGAAACATATCATATGTCGATTTGGTCTACCAAAGAAGATAGTCTCGGACAATGGGACTCAGTTCGACAGTGATATGTTCACCAAATTTTGTATGAGGCATGGAATCACAAAGAGCTTTTCCTCGGTAGCACACCCCAAGCTAATGGTCAAGTAGAATCACTGAACAAGACTATTAAAGACACTTTGAAGAAACGCCTTGAGCAAGCTAAATGAGCCTGGCCATAATTACTTCCAGAGGTCCTATGGTCACATCAAACTACAACACGAACTGTGACATGCCATACACCGTTCTCTTTGGAATTTGGGTATGAAGCCATGTTGCCAGTTGAACTCACTCCCCCTTTGCATAGACGAGAGACATACGATCAAGGGACGGACCATCAACTAATATAAGAGTTGCTCGATTTAATCGAAGAAAGAGGAGAAAGGGAAAGTCTTAGAGTAGCAGCCCACCAACAAAAAGTGGCCAGATACTTAAACTCCAAAGTGAAAGATAAAAAATTCCAAGTTGGAGACTTAGCACTCAGGAGGGTGTTTCTAAACACTAAGGACAATGCAGCAGGGGTACTAGGACCTAATTGGGAAGGGCCATACCTTGTGGAGGAGGTGATCCCACCAAGGACATACAAGATAGCTCGAATGAATGAGAACTAATAAAAAAACTACTGGAATGGCGAACACCTCCGCCTGTACTATCAGTGAGGTTGTTCAGCAACGAATGTAGTATTTTCAAATTATCTATGTAACAGTCATTGTGCTTCAATGAATGAATGAATATAATTTCTTAAGTTTCACTTAATTCTTTAAATTTCTTTCAACGAGGGACTTGTCCTTTAGACTTGTCAACCCCATCGGTTCATGTTTGATTCTGGTCCTTGAGGGACCTATCGACCCATACGATCCAAAAGAGAGGCAGGTCCTAGGACCTTGTCATCAAGTTATCAGATCATGTCCGATTCTGGTCCTTAAGATCCGAACAAGAGACTAGTTCGAGGACCTTGTCGCCAAATTTTTTATCATGTTTGATCCTGGTTCTTGAGGAACCTATGGACCTACACGATCAACAAGAGAGACAGGTCCTAGGACCTTGTAGCCAAATTATTATGGATCATGTTTGATCTTGGTTCTTGAGGAGCCTATTGACACATACTATCAAAAGGAGAGACAGGTCCTAGGACTTTGTCACCAAATTAATGGATCATGTTCGATCTTGGTTCTTAAGGAGCCTATCGACCTATACGATCCAAAAGAGAGACAGGTCCTAGGACCTTGTCACCAAATTAATGGATCATGTTTGATCTTGGTTCTTGAGAAGCCTATCGACCCATACGATCGAAAAGAGAGATAGGTCCTAGGATTTGTCGCCAAACTATTTGATCATGTTTGATCCTGGTTCTTGAGGAACCTAACGACCCCCACGATCAACAAGAGAGACAGGTCCTAGGACCTTGTCATCAAATTATGGATCATGTTTGATCTTGGTTCTTGAGGAGCCTATCAATCCATACGATCCAAACAACAGACTGGTCCGAGGACTTTGTCGCCAATTTATTTGATCATATTCGATCTTGGTTCTTGAGGAACCTATCGACTTATATGATCAACAAAAGAGACTGGTTGGAGGACCAGTCGCCATCATCGAATCTAGTCCTTGAGGGACCAATCGATAATTTGATCTAAGACTCGTTACAGGCTCGATTAGCCCATCTAGACTCAGTTGGTCCAACATAGAAACTTCTGTCTACAATCATTATAACGAGTACACGAGAGATTACGTAGATCGTGATCGAAACTTGCTACACAATCTGCATTTGTGTATAGGTATCATTACTACTGAGTATGAAACCATCACTCGACTACCAATGAGGGACAAGCATTTGCTACTTGCATCATTGGGTGAAAAGGATAGTACTATGTGTATAAACGCTTGAAGCAAGGGATGGTCAAGTAGCAAGGGACCAAGGCTTTTAAACCCATGATCACTTATGGGGCATATAGTACATACCGATTGGGGTATACACAAGCAATGGGGGCATGACCTTAAGTTCTAAGCAAGCTCAAGTTTTTCTAGGACATTCGTTCAACATATGTTCCGAAAGTGCAAAAAACAAAAACAAAAAAGGCATGGGTGAGGAGACTCCTAGCAATGTCCCTTAAAGGGTGGTCGTCCAATCCATCAACCCTATAGCGTGGTCGGCCTATCACCCATGGGGTGGTCGACTTGACCTGTTTTGTTCATGGTACTTGGTGAAGTATCATACTACTCACATTACCATGGTTGTTAGCATGAAAAACATAAAAGAGTAAGGTTAGTATGGCATGTGAAATACATGTGTTCAGAGTATATTGATACCTGAACCAATGAGGGTTGTGAGTTGATATACTTAGTAAGTATTGGAAATAAAAATTTTCAATCAATACACTCAGTACTCATAACAAAAAAGCATAAAGGCATAAAATGTCATATGTAAAAACTGTCATGTACAAGGTGCCCCACCAATGGCACAAAAGGAAAGACAAAGAATAAAAGGCTAAAACGAAGACTAACTAGGGAAAGGAGTATCATCTAAAAGACCACCCTGAGCTTCGGGAGCCTTACGAGCCAGACACTTCCTAAGCTCATTCGCTCGCGTTTTTTCGTGAAGGAAATCCAAGTTCAGATCTTTGTTGGATTTCTAGATCAAGTAGAAGCAAGAGAAAGTTGTCTCTGAATACTCCTCTCGAGCCTTGTCTCGGGCAGCCTTGACCTCTTGCTCCTTCTCGAATTTCGCAGTTGGTCCATGTTAGCAATCAGCTTCTCTTTCTTAGCTTCAGAATGTTGGAGCTGATTGGCAAGTTTCCCTTCCATCTGGGTTATCCTAAGAGTCAACTCGATCACTTCCTGTTGTTTGAGCTCCACGGTACTGCGAAGAGTGTTGATCTCTTCATCTTTCAAAGCAATATCTGCATCCCTGGAGCCAAGAACTCGCCTATGGTCCAACACCTCATGGTGCACAACTTCAAGCTCAGAATGAAAGTTGGACCAAAATAATCCGCCATGCACCGGAAGTATGGATGAAGAGGTAGTAGGGCACCAGACTTGATGGCAGAGCATGTCCGCCAGAACCTATGAATAGAATGCTCCTAAGGATGAGTAGCCTAGCGATGAGAGCCCTTGGTATGTTCTCTCTGAGAAGAAGTGTAGTGGGGAACCCGATTGGTATCCTGATGCAAAGGGCATTGCAAGGAGTCTTGCTGACTTGGCAGACTCTGCTGAGAAGAATGACTTCACTAGGATGTGCCCTAAGAGCCATGGGAAGTACTATTCTGAGAAGAGATTTGAGAAGAGTCAGGCGACAAGCCTTGGGTGATGTGTTGGGAAATAAAAGGATTATCTTTAAAAGCTTGCCGAGATGTTTGTTCTACTCTCCCCATTAGGCTACACCTTTTCAAGAAGTATTCATCACTGAAAAAATATAAAGCTGAGTGAGGGAAAATCCTTTTCACCCATTCCAAGAACGCCTATGGAGTTCGCTCGCTTACAGACTTATCTAACGAAGAGGAGCTAGACATCTGCAATGAAGAAAAAATAAAGAGTAAAGTTAGTACATCGACATAACGAAGCTCCCTATATAGGGGGTCGGCCCAGTGAGACTAAGCTCAAGCCGACAACCATAGGACTCCCCTAGATTTGGAAAAATTGATCGAAGTGGTAAAGTAGGGGTCGGCCTAGTGGAACTAAGCCTAGGTCGACCACACTGAGTCCCTGAGCTTACAAAACGCAAAATAGAAGACCTAGGTGGCCGGTGTAGGCCTAGGCCGACCACCCTAGGATATTGGAGACCCAATAACGTGCAAAAAAGAAGACTAGGATGTCTGCCAAGGCTTAGGCCGACCACCCTATGGATTGAAGAACACTTTGGCGCATCAAGGAGACAAAGAGGAGCTAAGGTGGTTGGCATACCACCTTAGGCTGACCACCCTAAGGATTTAAGCTCTAGAAAATCGCAAAAAGGCTAGGATTCAAGTCTCCAAAAAATTGTGCAACACAAGGAGGATCTAGGGTCAACCAAAACAGAGGATTTGAAACCCTGGAAATTGCCTATGCTAGGGTTTGGAACCCTGGAAATCGCCCAGCTAAGAAATCCCTAGGGGTAGTCGGCCTAAACCTTAATCCCCTAAGCCTGGAAATTGCCCAAGCTAAGGAAATCCTAGATGGTCAGCCTATGAGGGAATTTGAAGACCTAGAAATCGCCTATGGCTAGATGGGGAGTCTTGGAAATCACCCAACCCTAATTTCCTAAGCCTCGAAATTTCCTAGGCCAATGAATCTAAAGGGTGGTCGGCCTATAGGCATCTAAACCCTAAGCATCACACAAAAGGATGCAAGGAACAAGCCAATTTTTGATTAAGAACAATTTTTTATTCAAACAAGTCAATTATTTTGAATCAAAGCAGAGTAAAGTAAGGAGATTCAGACAGATTCTTCAAAGACGTAAAGATTGGGAAAAAAATACTAACCAAAGAGGAGATACGCAGAGTTGACAAAGAATTCGAGAATTCCACAACTTAGAACTTCCTGAAGGAGGCGCATGGGTCAGGAGTCTGATAAGTGAGGCCCTACTTTTAGCCTCTTAGGCTAACCATATTTTTAGGAATTCAAAATCCTTGAAAAATATCTTATATTTTTAGGAATTGGAATTCCTTGAAAAATATTTTGTATTTTTAGGAAATAATATCCTTGAAAAATATATTATATTTTTAGGACTTCAAAACTCCATGATAAATATATTATATTTTTATTACGTCAAAACTCCTTGAAAAATATATTATATTTTTAGGACTTCAAATTTCCTGGAAAATATACTAGAATTTTAGGAAATTAATTTTTCTTGAAATATCTAATTATTTTTAGGAATTACAAATTATCCTTGAAAAATTCGTGCTGAGCAAATGATCGTTAATAAAAGTACTACGTAATGTCCCGAGGGGCTTTTCTGTTAAATTACTGCTACGATATGTTTCTCGGGCCAAATCAAGTTTACCTTAATGTTGAACATATTACGATAAACTTGGGGGGGGGGGGGGGGGAATGTTATCCCTAAAAAATCTAGGGATGACATGGCGAATGAGAAAGCGGCATGTGGTATCATAAATCAAGGAAAAATGATGAAGTATTGAAAAAAGACCGATGGAAAAAAAGATAGGTCCAGGATCTATAGGAAGTCGACCAGGCCTAAACCCTCTAGCGGTGGTCGGCCTGACATTGGCCCCCTAGAGGTTGTTGGCCTGACCCCAACCCCTAGGGGTGGTCGGCCTAAGCATGCCCAAGAAATCCATGGGGTGGTCGGCCCACCCTATCCTTCTGAGGGTGGTCAGCCTACACTCCCAAAGACACTTGGTAAATCTCACGCTCGTTCAAACTGAGATCAACAGGCCTAGCACCCAGATGGTCATCAGGCCTAGCACCCAGATTGTCACCAGGCCTTGCACCTAGAAGATCAGCAGGCCTAGCACCTAAGTCTCATAGACCAACCAAGACTTAGCATTTTCCTAAAGGTTTCAATCGTGCATCATCAACCACAATCCAAAGAAACAAAAATAAGACCCCACAATCTCATAATCATGGGTAGGTGAACACATATCTCCACTCACAATGATCGTGTACCAAACCACAATCTCCAGTACTATTGATCATGTAACAGCCCCTGGGTACTATAAATAAAGGACCCAAGGCTTCATAAAGGGGACTCTTTTTCCCTATGAGAGCACTTTTTCTAGACTTTTTGGATCGATATTTTGGACGAACTTTTGAGGAGTGAATTCTGAGTTGATCTTTGTAATTTTCTATCGATCGATTCAATACTAAAGACTAAGTGGATTAGGTTATTAATGTTCAGAAGAACAGGGCTAAACCACTATAAATTCTTGAGTTTTTGTTTATATATTTGTACTCTGTCGTATATTAGATTCTTTCTATTCAAAATGTGTCATATATTGTACATACGACCTTTGTGCAATTTCACAGGTCAACAACAGACGTTGTGTCTACTCGTTTATCAATTCTAGGTAGTGGGAAACAATCCTTAGAATAAACTTTCTTAAGGTCGGAGAAATCGACGCAGGTTCTCCACTTTCCATTATGTTTCGTGACTAAAACGAGGTTAGTTATCCAGGTTGGATATCTAGCCTCCTTGATGAACCAACACTTCAATAAGCGAGCTACTTCTTCCTGCAGAGCTTCTCCTCACTCTTTTCCCACCAGCCTATGTTTCTGCCCTTTTGCAAGTACATTTTTGCCTAGGTTTAATGTGTGCATCATCACACTTGGATTGATTCCTACCACATCCTCATGGAACAAGGAAAATACATCAAGATTTCTTCTAAAAAACAAGACCAAATCTTTCTTTCTTTCAGATTCAAGATTTTTCCCAACCTTCACCACTTTCGAAGGTACTTCTAGGTTGAGGATGATTTCCTCTAGCTTCTCTAAAGCCTGGAGCTCAGATCTATCTTTGCCTAATCTTGGATCAATTTCTTTGGGTTGGGCGACCTCATTTTTGACTTCTTGAGGTTCTTCTACCTTTCTGACAACTACCATTGCCTGAGGTTCCTCATTCTCATCGATTATTATATTGGCCTGCTTTTGGGTTGTGATTTTCCCCTCATGGCAATGCTATAGCATTCCCTGGCAGTGAGTTGATCTCCCATCACAGTACATATTCCTCAGGTCGATGGGAACTTCATGGCTAAGTCGCGAACTGAAGTTATAGCTTCAAATGACATCACCGCATGTCTCCCCAAAATTGTGTTGTAAGCGGCCAGATAGTCGATTACTACAAATTCGAAGATTTTAACTACAACTCGGGCATCATTCCCTAATGTTACCATAAGTTCAATCATACCTTTGGCTAACATTCCCTCTTTTGAAAATCCTTAGAGGATCATTGGGGTCGCTTTAAGATCAGCTATAGATAGCCCCATCTTTTTAAAGGTGGACCTGAATAACACGTTTACAGAGCTCCCATTTTTGACCAGTATCCTTTATACTCTTCTATTTGTGAGCTGGATGGTTATCTCCAGTGGATCATTATGTGGGAATTGGACGTGGCTAGTGTTCTCTTCCATAAAATTGATTGGTTGTATTTCCAATCGCTATTGCTTTGAAAACCTCTGCTCAGGTGCAAATTTAGAGCCATTATGTGTCTTCTGCTCCTAGATATACCTTTTCTGGGCTCCGTTGCTCATTACTGCCAAATGGAGCCCTTTAAAAATAGTGGCTATTTCACCTCCTTCAATAGGAGGAGGGATATTCTGATTTCCTTGAGCTGGTTGAGGGTTGGTTTGGCTTGCCCGAGCTGGTTGCTGGTTTTGCCCCGTCAGTTGACTAGGAGCTACCCTTTTTTGAGTGTATTGTGCTAATAGTCTGACCTGGATGAGAGTCTCAATCTCATCTTTCAATCGATGACAATCGTCAGTGTTGTGGCCAATGTCATTATGATACCGACAAAATTTAGCTGGGTCTCTCTTCACCTTTGATGCTTCATGGGCTTGGGTTTCTTCCATGGAAGGCAAGTAGAGTTAGCCAAATAAATATGTTCTTGCGTGTCTGACAAATCAGTATAGGCGATGTAGATGGAGGTATATTTATCCATGTGCTTATTTTTCTTGGACTCTTTCTGGTCGCCCTCACTATTCCCTTTCCATTTATTGCCCCCTGAATGGTTATTCTGAGTAGTGGGCTGAGCCACGGCTACGACATCTGTCACCACTCCAGCGAGCTGAATGGGAGTTTGGCTGGTTCTTGTGACAACAAACTTTGCCTATTCTAAGTTTATCCATTCTTGAGCTCGAGCCAAGAATTCATCTACACTTTTCACTCCTTTTCTCTGGAGTGATTTCCACAAATCTCCTTCTACGATAATTCCCGTCCACATAGCCATGAGCTTAGTGCTATCATCAATGTCTCTAGCTAGGGCCACTGCATTTGTGAATCAGTTGAGATATGCCTTCACGGATTCACCGGGCTGTTGCTTCATGTTAGCCAATGAATTGACTATATTCGGGTCTCTTTTGTAGCTCAAAATTGTCTCTTGAACTCGTAAGACAGTTTTTCATGGAGGTGATTGAATGTTTTTTTTTATATTTATTGAACCACAACTTGGCGAGTCCAGTCAATGTTGATGGGAACATAATACAACTTATGTCGATGTTCACAATATGGAACATCATCAGTGTGGTGAAGGGCCCTAGGTGATTTGGCGAATCAGTGGTTCCATTATATGGGCATGGTCGGCATTCTGAAGCTAGCAGGATACAGAGCTGCCGCAATATGGGGAGCGAAAGGCCCGAGCTTCTCATCAGAATCATAATCATCAATGTTCTTTCTAGACAAGAGTCTTTTCATCTGCTCCTCCATTAAGACCAGCCACTCGAGGGTTGGATCCATGGTCTCTAGGTTATTTGGGAGCTGGCTATTAGGTCCCATCCTATTGTACGCATTAGACGAGTTATTATCTCTCCAAGATTGAGCTCGGTTAGGCGGGGCATTCCAATTGTCACGTACAATAGACGGATCTCCCATGGTATGAGTATAACAAATCATCGCGACGAACTAGATGTCCTCTTTGTGAGTTCAGATGGTCACGCAGGTCGGATCAAGGGTTGGAGCGAAGACTTTTTCTAGAGCTTAAATGATTCCTTAGGTCGCTTTCATGCCTGCCTCCGCGTTGGATCTCTGTCGAATAGCTCCCATTTGCGAATCTTACAACTCGTGGTTGGTGTAACACCCTAAACTTCAGGGACCGTTACGGTGTGCCTGATAAACAGTGCTAAACTCGTTAATCGAGTCATTTGGCCATAATCATGTAACTAAGTATGATTAGCGGTTTAGGGATTAAAAATTTTCGTTAAGATATAACGTTTCACTAAAATGTTTATTGTATACATTGGGATCCCAAAAATATATTTAAAGGTTAATTACAAGAAAAAATTTACAACTCGCTGATCTAAGCGACAAAACATGGTTTAACCCTAGTTCCTCTTTCACAACCCTCGACCGTGGCAGTCGAGCAGCCGCATATGTACACATCGTCACCTAAGTTCTCCAACTCAAGAATGGTCTAACTTTCTTTTGCCTTTACCTACACCACATAGCACCCGTGAGCCAAAGCCCAGCAAGAAAACTCAATATGCTCATGATCAGTAATATCATGCCGTCAAATCATCAAGTGAAGGCCTAGCAATAATAGCCTTAATCATGCATGCAAATAAGTTCGAATAATGATGGGTATCCAGGATAAGGAATCCTACCCTCCTGAGTGGATGACTATCAAGTCAATCCTAATCAGATGGGTGATTTAACATTGGAGGTTCTGATAACCATGTTGGGCTTATAGCCGTAAATAGAAGAGTGACAGTTGTAAAAGTCACTAAGGCGGGTTCCGTTCCCTTTACAAATATGTGACCAAATCACTAGCTTAAACAGGATAAGTGACTGATAAGCAAGCCACCCATGTAAACCACGGGAGTGACCATAGAGTCACAACTGTGGGTTCTGTTCCCTTAGCCATGTGACGATAGGGTCACCTGGACCTTCTGGCCCTGGCTCTGAGTAACTAGTTATAGAACCAGGGAAGAGGGAGTGACCATAGGGTCATAACTGTGGGTACCGCTCCCTTAGCCATGTGACGATAGGGTCACCTTGGCCTTTGGCCCCGGTTCTGAGTAAGTAGTCATAGAACTAGGCAAGTGCTTTTAGATTTCATCGAACTTAGGGTCGGTCCATCAATAATGCTCATAATGAGTTATTCAATTCATATGTTGATTAGATCTAATCTTTCATCGACTCTGCATTCATGACGCCTATGCCGCTCCTGACTCTTAGGTCGGTAACACACGACCAATGCTCAGTACTGTTGTTGAACTTGAATAGTAAGTCACAACTTCACAGAAGGATTTGACACCATTGTTGATTCTGACTAGTTAGTCAGTGTCGCGCACAAGTAAGCAATGTAAACAGGCATATATCATATGTCAAAGAACTGAATATAGGGCATTCAACATGCTTACTTAATAATTGCTAGCACAATAAGGACCATGCACAAACATAGAGACTCATGCTCTAATCAATCTCATATTTAACATTCATGGCATCCCCTAACGACATGTTTCTTGTGCATCACAAATAAGCAAGATCTGCTAACCATTTAATATTCAATCAATGTCCACATTTCAACACTCAACATGCCTCCATAATAACCACGCATGTCATATACGGGGTGCAGTTTTCTTACCTTTGGTCCAAGCACAGGTTACCAATAAATGAGCCACAAGCACGATCCTAATTCCAAGCCCCTAGTGATAGCCTAGTCACAACCATAATATAAAACCTCATCAAAATGAGTAAAGAAATACTTCAAAACCCAACCCAAGCCTCTGGAACATCGAATCCCACTCAACTAGGATTTAGGATCGATCCCAGGCCGTTAGAGTTAAGTTCCCATGACAAAAACACAATTATGGAAATTTTTTTCCTTAAGTGTCGCGGCCCTCCAGGCACCATGCTGCGGCCCGCCCCCCAAACAGAGCCCTCTTCCTTCTTCAGCAAGCTTGGGCCGTAGCGCCCTAGAACAGGGCCGCGGCCCAACCTCGAACTAGCCATTTTTCCTCATTTTTAACATTTTAAAACCTTCCAAAAACCTACCCAAACATCTCCAAACTCAAAAATCAAAGTTTCCAAACATCCCCATGATCCAAAACCCAGCTTCAATTCAATCAAAAACTCATCAAAACACAAAGTCCAATTCAAGCTTAAAAACTTTAAAAACTTAGAAATTAAAACATGAATTACCTCCGATCGAGTTGATTCCCAACTAAATCCTCCGACTAATAAGCTTATAATCTTCCCTAGGATCGCTATGCCTCTATCCTTACTTGAATCCAAGTCCTAGAACTCAAGTTTCCTTCGAAAATGTGATCGAAAGACAAAAATGGAACTTTGAAGGAGAGAGAACGTTATGAACTTTCTTTTATGATTGTAATAGGTTACTTCAAGCTTAAGTAGCTTCAAACAAATCCTAATGCTCAGGGTCCCGAAAACGTCCCCGGGGGCAAAATAGTCAAAACCTCCAGAATTTTGCCCTGATCTTACTAACTCCCAATTTATCACCAAATACTTATTCCCATTACCCAATAACCCGGTAATGTGCTAAATACCCCTTGACTCACTCCGAGTCAAGAATAAATCCCGTTGTGACTTTCCCACTAGCTTACCTCCTAGGATCGTCTCGTGTTGAGTAACCCTAGCATAACCAAATAATAATAAAACACCACACACATATCACATATATGCCAAATATGCTCGAAATGGCCAAAATATGAAAATCACCCAATTAATCAAAAATTGCTTCACATGCATATTTAATACACCTAAACATGCATATTATCATTTAATAACATAATAAATCAATTATGGCCCTCCTGGCCTCCTAATCAAGGTGCTAAACCTTATTAGGAAATATAGGGCATTACAGTTGGGATAGAGGATCTGGATTATTGTTGTGAGATCACAGGATATAAGCGTCTTCTGAGGGGGGAGGATTCCTCCTGCCTTTCCCTTAAGTTGATGTGTTCCTCTATGGGCGAGGTGGCATCGAGTGTCGAATTGATGATGGAGGATGCCTTATCGGTGCAGCTACCTTGTTCCATTGGGATGCAATGGATTAGCTCATTCTTTATCTACTCCAACTTCTCAGGTTGGAGGCAGTGCTGACTCATTTTTCCGTTCCGGAGCTGCTGGGCGAGGTACGAGTGGATTTTTCGGGACGTCTCTTCTCCTTGAGTCGGCTTCAGCTCGCTTTGTATGCCAGGATGATTCATGGGAGTGTGAGTTGAATTATCATTCCTACAAAGGCTGGCAGGTTGAGTATTTCACATAATCCGTTCAGAAGCTATGGAACTCGGGGTCATAGTTCGGACAGAACAACTGATGTTAGGTCGATGGTTCCTGTGGGAATTAGCACGTTGAGTATTTTGTTGAGTCCGTTCAGGAGGTACGGAACTCGGGGCTACAGTATAGATAGAATGAATGATATTAGGTTGATTATTCCTATGAGACCTATGGGACCTACTTTGCCTCCTTTCGACATTAGCATCAGTTGCAGAAGGGGGTGATTGAGCTAAAATATCATCAATTTGCCTATTGGCCTGGGCAAGATGATTTCTTAGTTGGGGATTTTCCATCTCGATGGCTGTTAGGTACCCAGGAAGGGGATTCAGTGGGTGTGAGACCGATCTACAAACATCGTGCTGGTCCACATGTTGTTTTCTAGGGCGACGTTGTGCGGATGTACATTCTTTGGTGGGGATGGCAATATGGTGACCTTCTTAAGCATCGGGTTGCTTCGTTTCCTTGTCACACATAGAATGGGTGATCACTGTAATGATTGTTGGATTGAAATCTGTGTGAGAATTTAAGCCAAATCTCCTCTCAACAAAAGCACCAATCTGTTGACGCGATTTTTTGGCAACAGGGGATTTAGAAATCTGACAATAAAGAGATTATGCTTTTTGCAAACTGAATAGATAAGAAATAATAAAAAGTAAGAACACATAACACTCACATGATTTTACGTGGTTCAGTGGTTAAAATTCATCTAGTCCACGAGTCTCTGTTATTGATCTGTTTAGGATTCTTGGTGAAATTGTTTATGACAATTTCAGCAAAGTTTTTGCATACAAAAAAGCGATCCCTTTTTCTGTCCCTTCCCCTTATATTTATAGGAGATTCCCATGGACAGTTTTGGGTAACCGTACGTTGATATTGTTACTTACAAATTTGGGTAACTTCCCATTTACCTAAATACATGATTGTTTATCAATTTGATTCCGTTATATCAGGTATTAATGACATAATAAAATATGGGCCTTTATGAGGTGTATAAAGAATCTCCGAGTCTTTTGGGATCCTTCACTTTGCATCTTGGCCAGGTTACCGCGTGCTAAACACATTCTTCGAGCTGAGTGTTGTAGGACTGATTCGAATTGACATGGATCACGTTCAGAGTTTCATGAAGGCGATCCAGGCAATGTGTACTGCGAACTAAATTGTTGGCATAAGAGGCAATTTGGAGACTATCTGGTTGTCGTATGATGTCAAGTTGACTTGAGCTGTCACTCTAGAGTTAACAAGATACTCTATGTATGCTTTTTTTCATACGCTTGTTTGCCAGCTGTACCCCGTGTTGAGTAATTCAGTCGTATTTTTTGGGGTACAACAAGGTGTATGTTTGAATTAGTAACCTTGGTGGTAATGTCTTAATTTAGAGTGTATTTTTATTATGCTTGTTAGTGTGTCTCGGCCAAGGCACCTCTCTTTGGGGTTTATGTTTTTGAAATGATTTAATTGTTTGTTCCATGCTAACTGTAATATTAAATCACATAAAGATATTGAAGCATGTTAGTTTAATTTGTTAAAATGTTTAAAAATGACTGAGTATATTTAAAATAAATTATGCTTGCTGATTTTTGGTTTATATTTTATGGTAATTTATAAATAATTTAAAAAGAGAACAAATTATGTCTTAAAATTCATATTTTAAAACTAAGACTAGTAAAAGGTGAATTTTATATATGAATAATGTATTTTTCTTCAATAAGATATATGAAGATTTTTAGGGTTTAAAAGTTGAGAAAATTCTTTTTAAAAGATGTCTAGAATTTGGTTTATTGAAAAATGTAAGTATTATTAGTCCTTTTACCAAATTTTAGCTAAATATAATTAATGTCAATAGTTATATGATGTAGCAATTATATTCTTAAAACGAATTATATTATGTTACATTTTATTGATATTATTTATTTAATTTTTCCAAAATTAAAAGGGTACTTTTATGAAACTAATTAACTTTGCCAAACTAATTATTTTATAAGTAATTACAAATTTCGTCACACTTTATTGTCATTAAATAATAAATAAGGTTATTATTTTGTACAATCAAAGTTAACGAACTATTTTAGTGAAATAAAATTTGTAATAATATATGAATAGCAAATGTATGATTTAAAAGAATAAAGTAGTATTAACCAAGTTGGTAATTTATTTTATGCTTGCTGAATTTTTGTGAAATTGACAAGAAAATAAAGGAATAAATATTACGAACTTTAAGTAAGTTTTTAGGAACCATCCCACGTACGTTTGTTACTTGAAAGTTTACTTTTACGTTCAAATATATGCTATTTAATAAAATTCATGGTTTTTGTTTTTAAACCATTGAGAATTTCTTGGTAGAATTGACATTATTCTTTTGTAATTTTATGTGACGTTGTTGTATGGATAAGTTGTGGTGCAACTTGTGCTACGTGTGCATGATCCATGCACACGTGGGGTATGTTTGTGTTATATGTTTAGTTTTACTTAATATTAAGATGAGTGTTTGATTGACTATTCTAGATTCGTTGTGAAGCTATCTCGCATTCTACAACTTGGACTTGAGGAGTGGAAGTTAGCTAGATTTCTTTTGCGAATATATTGAACTGTATGAGATAAGTTGTTATGTATGTATGTATGTATGTATGTATGTATGTATGTATGTATGTATGTATGTATGTATGTATGTATTGTATGATTGTATGAAAAGTAGAGTGCTGTTAGCATGTTGAATCACGGTACAACAAATGAGTTACTAAAGTATGACGTAACACATAGGTCGGACTCACCAAGGGGGCCACGTGGGCGAGATGAGGATGTACCAGGTTATGCTCTTATGGTTACCTCATACAACTATTACTTTATTTGTTAAGATGAATTTCCATATGAAGTGTATGAGATATTGAAGTTTCTATGTTATGCCATTTTAAGTTTATGGACGATGAGAATAGTTTTGTATTGTACTTATGTGAATTATTGCTCTTGTTTGTACTTCCTTAGTGGGATTTTGGTTCACCCCCTTACTTTTCCCCCTTTCAGGTAGGTGATAGGTTTTCTAATTGGCACACATGGTGATTTGGGGCGTTCCATGGTCATAGTATGTTTGTTGTCGGGTGGGAATGGACAGAAAACGATCCAGATACGCTGATGAACATTTTTATGAGTTTTATTACGTTTAATTATATTTAAGCGGGACTTTGCAATTTTTATTTTAAATTGCATGAAAGACTTTATATTTTGATTTAAACAAATTGGCCCATAATTCATGTTTTAATGAGGCCTCACTGAACATTTTGACAATTGTGGTAGTTTTTTTCTTCTAAATAAGTATCGATTATTAATCTTTTACAAATGATAATAGAATATGGCGTTTTACAAGTGTGGAAATTGTGGAATGTTGGGGCATAATAGAAAGAATTGTATCAACCCACAAATTCTAAAAGAAGGGTAGAACATAAAATATGAGTACATGAAACTTTAAATATTTTTTCATTTTAAAAAATTGTAAAATCATTAATTCTTTATATTTTTTTCTTCAATATTTTGAGGTTTATGTTCTCGAAATTGTGTTTAGCCTTAATTTTGACTGGTTTTTTTGATAACTAACGCCGAGTTAAAATGACTAATTCGAGAGCTTTCAATAAGACAATCAATGAACAATAAATAAACCAAGAACCTAATGATGATGAGTAATTAATAAAAAAAGACATCAGAAATTATAGAGGTTTGGCCCAAAGAAATGGTAATGACCTACTTCGTCTTGGGTTTGAATTAATCTCAAAGGTTTACACAAGATCACAAGGGATTAAAAATGGATTTCTATATGTAAAAGACAATACAATAAGGTAGAATTGTTGCTAAGTAAGAAATCAGGATGCCCGGTATATTTCTAGTGCTAGTCGGTAGGCAAATTTTTGTCAACCCCCTCCATTGTGGTGGAGGGTTTGTATTTATACCGATCCAATGGCCCAGGGGTTGCGACCAAGCGTAATTGATGGCAAAATACCAATTTATTCTCGCAGGCAGTTGTTACCCTATTCTTTAGGAGCTTTGACCGAGTATTCAGGCTGTTAGGTGCGTGGTGAGCATAACTGCTTTCCACCGACCAGGTTTATCTGTCAGTTATATTGACCAGCATGTTTTTTGGTGGTCCTGTCGAGCAGTAACTATTATATATTATGTGAGTATACACCGACCAGCCTGCCATCAAACGCCATGAGTCTAAAGCATAATGCTATGTTTTCAAAATTATTGCCACGTCAGATATGCCAATTTTTGGGATAACATAAGTTTGCAATGATACTAAGCAGCATGGAAACTCTATTCTGGGGTCCATACCGTCCAGCATGGTCAGGGGTACATGCTCCTTGCTACGTGGTATAGCATCTGGTATAGTTAATAGCCTTTGTATTGCTTCAAGTTTCCAAGAAATGACTTTCCACTCTTTCACGCCTCTTTTTGAAACCATAAAGTGTCATGATGGCTTCTCTTAATAACTGTACCAATGGTTGTACAGTTACCGAAGAGTGGGTTGACGCATGCGGCGGTTGAGGAGATGTGACTGGAGGGACGTGCACACAGGTGTGTTGACGTGTCTGGGGAGACATGCTTGCAGTATTTGAGAGGACTGTTGAGTGGGCGGTTCCATTAATGCCTGACAAGAGAGGGGGTATTCTTCCTTGTCTATAAATAGGGGTTTTCATTCTCTTTTCCACATTACCTCCTCCATTCTTTCAACACACCAAGCATCCAAAGCCAAATGAAGCTCCAAAGTTCCTACAACTAGCCCATGCCCAGACACTCATTGCCGACGATCTCCTGACTCCGAGTATGTTCTTGGTACTACGACCTTGTAGCAAGTAAGTTTCCCAGCTTTCTTTTTCTGTTTTGGCACTGTGTGTGAAAAGTAATTTTGTTTTGTTCTTCACTGGTGCCGTGAGTGGTTTCTTGGGAAAATCCCTAAGTTTTTTATGCATGTTGCTTGAATCTGGAAATAAATGACTGTTATGGGTAGTTCTAGGCATGGGTCATGTGTTTTAACCTCTGATTTTGCTAAAACTCGACTCTTGATGCCCTTTTTTTGGTTGATTTGTACTCTGCGGTTCTTGAGGAACACGAAGAACAATCTTTAAAATCTTTTGAAAAACTTTTTGTTTCCTCGACATTTCTTGATCTTGATCTAATTTTTTTCTATTCGGTACTCTGTATCGTTTTTATTTTGGTCTATTCGGTACAACTCAAGGCGTATATACCGAGTAGCACTATTCGGTGCTCTCACCTCCTCTTTCCCCTTTTTCTTGTACGCAGAGTATTGGGGGAGTTGATCACAAGACCAACTTCCGAACTTATCACCCTTGTGAACAACGATGGCCCATACTAAAAAAACTGCTCATGGTGCTGATGATCAAGATCCTCATGTGGCACGCTGTACCATTGTAGTTAAAACCCAGGAGGCCCCATGTAACGCCCCAAACTCCAGGGACCGTTACGGTGTGCCTTGTAAACAGTGCTAAACTCGCTAACCGAGACATTTGTCCAAAATCGTGAACTAAGTATGATTAGCGGTTTAGGGATTAAAAACTTTGGTTAAGATGTAACGTTTCAGTAGAACGTTTAATTTATACATTGGGATCCCGAAAATAAAGTTTCAGGGTCTACTACAGAAAACATTTACAACAAGCCGTTCTAAGCGGCAAAACAGGGTTCAACCCTAGTTCCACTTTAAACCTCGGCCGTGGCGGACGAGCAGCTGCATATGTACACGTCATCACCTAAGCTCTCCAACTCAAGGATGGTCCAGCTTCCTCTTGCCTTTACCTGCACCACGTAGCACTCGTGAGCCAAAGCCCAGCAAGAAAACACAATAAAGCATGATATAATATCAACAACGATCATAATAACCGTTCAGGACTATCAGTCTAAGCAAATAGGTGACAATAGCCAAAAGACACAATAATGAGCATCGCTCCTTCTAGCCATGTGATGATAGGGTCACCAGGGCTTAACTGATAAGTGATCCTTTCATAAGTTTGATTAGGACAGGTGCATGGTGAATGGTCACCAACATAACCTTCCTCCCGACCCTAGAGTCGTGCAATGGACAACTTCCCTTGGCCATGTGACAAACAGTCACCGGGGTCATATACCTTGGCCATAAACATCTGGTCATAGACTAGGCAAGCGCTTATAGTTCTCATTGACCTTCCGGTCGGTCCAGCATTAATACCCCATAGGAGTCATTCAATGCCGACCTCGATTAGATCTAATCTTTGATCGGCCCGGCGTTCACAACGCACTGCCACTTTTGACCCTTGGGTCGGTAAAACACGACCAGTGCTCAGCCCGTGGTGAATTTAACTAATAAGTCACAGCTTCACAGACGGATTTGACACCATTGTCAATTCTGACTAATAAGTCAGCGCCATACACAGGTAAGCCATGCCGCCAAACATATATCACATGTCCAATATCCATAAACAAGGTATTCAGCATGCTTACTTAACAGATATCAGTACAATTAGGACTATGCATTAACACAGAGGCTCAAGCTCTGAACGATATCACACCCAGTATACAAAGCATGTCCTAATCACATGTTTCTTATGCATCATATGCAATATATTCAACAACCCAACATGCACCAATAACAGCCATGCATGTCACGTTTAATAGTCAACCAACATGCATCAAGAATAGCCATGCATGTCATACATAATAATCAACCGACATGCATCAATAATAACCATGCATGTCATATTCATGAATCAACCAACATGCATCATAATAACCATGCATGTCTCATATACACAGGGTGCAGTTTTCTTACCTCAAAGTCGAGCTAGAACGATTAAAAGAACGACCCTTGAGAACGATCAACTTTTAGTCCTTTAGCGGTCACCTAGTCATAACCAAATATAATGTACCATCAATAAAAATGATCAACATAAGTTCCCAAATCAATATCTAGCCTCCGGGACATCAATCCCCACTTAACTGGGTACTAGGTACAACCCCGAGGCCTATGGCTTGAATCCCCAAGCTTAAAAACATGTTTTTGGCAAAATTGACCTTAAGGGCCGCAGTCCTCCCCTGCTGCGCCGCGGCACGCCTCCAAACAGAAAGGCTCCCCCCCTGCCAGACGCCAAGGGCCGTGGCGCACCACAGCTGCGTCGTGGCGCTCAGCCCAGGCCAGGCAAAAACCAGCACGCGAACTCCGAATTTGCCCCTGTATTTTCTCTTAGAACCAGCCCCTCAAATTATCCCAAAACCTCTTCCAAACACTCATTCAAACCTCTAGACATCACCCATAACCTCCCCTCATCAAAACCCAATCTAATCACCCATCAAAACCCCTTTAAATCCAAACATCCAACAAGAAATCAAAGCTGCAAAACCAAAGAAGAAAACAGAGTATCACCTGAGTTCAAAGGCTAAAACTCACCTCAAACATAGCTTTGAATCCCCTTTGATGGTTGTTACAAGTTCCATAGCTACCACCTTTAATCCCCTAGCTCAACACCTCCATTTAAGCTCTCAAAATTCAAAGAAAGGTGAGGGAGAAAGCTTGTACGGGATGGAAGGGAGAAAGAGAGGATAGGCTCTGTTTTAATATCAATCTACAACCTTTATGTCATATATATCCTTAGGGTCAAAAGACCAAAATACTCCCAGGTCTTCTAAAGCTTCTAAAGCCACTTCAAGGGTAATTTTGGCACATTCCACTAATCCCGTTAATCATAATTAATGCTTCCCAATTCCCGCTAATCTTAATATTCCCAAATACCAATAAATCATATCCCATTACCCCTTTAATTCCTGGTAATGCTCTAATCATTAAATTCACCCCGAGACTCACCCCGAGCCCCGAACTTAAACCCGTTATGACTAGATCGAACACTTACATCTCATGATCGTCTCATGTCGAATAGCTCGAACCAATCCACCTTATAATGTGGCTATATTAATCAATCACAATCATGCACCCAAAATATACAATTACGCCCACAGTGGCCAAATTACCAAAATACCCTCACAATAATAAATTCTCCCATATGCATGCACCCACCATCATACAATAATATAATTCACATAAACATGCATATAATCAATAAATACCAAAATAAATCAATCATGGCCCTCCCGGCCTCCTAATCAAGGTCCTAAACCTTATTAGGAAATTTGGGGCATTACACCCCACCCCCTGATGAAGAACTTACTAGTTCGGGGTAGGAAGAGGAGGCTGAGATGGAATATGCCACAGAGATTTACTCCATGGAAATTCTTAACCCCTCATCTGAGACGGAATAGGCCCCCCTGTATTTAGCTCCTGCTAGCACTATTTCTGATAACCAACTGCAGAATGTCAAGAAGCATTTCAAGCTTGGCGACCTTACCATACTCAAACCCTCTGTCCAACAATCTGCCATGAACCATAGGGCCCAATTTTGCGCTTGGAGTAGGTTCCACATCACTCCTGGTGCTACTCTTCCTCTTCTGCCATACTTTCGAAGTGTGGAAGACTATTTCTGTTCCAAAGGCTTTAGGTTCCTTTCAGCCCTATATGTTTTGTATAAGTCTCTAAGCTAGCCGGTGCCATGTTCACATAAGATAAACTACCTTTTTGACCTTAAGTCTAGCACCCGACAAGGCCGCTCGTGATATTTTTATTTAGCCATAGAAATTATGATGTTTATTTAGCCAACACTGAGGGCATCTCCAAGTTGGGGGGTATGCCAGCTAGTACTTTCTCACGGCGGGCATTGCTGCCAACCACTTATCGTTCCAACGTAATGGTCCCTTTAGCTACCCGACCCCCACCAAGGATATGGAGAAGCGGGCCCGAGAACTGGCTGCCATGGACCCCAGCCGTAAAGAACTTGTGGCCTTGACCACTGTTGTAAAGCTGGCCAATGCTAGGCTCTACCCTAACCCTAGAGGAAATGGGTAAGAGTGCTACCCCCACCAGAAAACTGCCTAGGAAACGACCGCCCACCACAAATTCGCCCAGCCAACAACTGCCCAACAAAAAGCAGAAGACGTCCACCATACAACCACTCAAGGAGCTCGACTGGTATAGTTATAAGGGAGCCTGTTGAACATAGTGCTCCAAAGACTTCCGCTGTCCCCCAACACGGAAAGGAGAAATATGTTGAAGTTGTGTGCCCAGATTCTGACTCATCAGATAGTGATGAGGATATCTTGGTCGGGGCAGCTGGCTGCTCGGGAGAAGCAAAAGAGGGTGACTGACGCTAACCTTTTGAATTTTTTTTTCTTTGTTTATTTTCTTCCTTTTGCATATTTTGACCTTACTCTGCATACTTACTAACAATTTGCTTTTGTTTTGCAGATATGTTGTCTGTTTTCTTCAAGAAATTTGCTTTGAAACAGGCCAGTGGTCCCAGTAGTAAGATTCCTTCGGCCAAGCACTGGAAGACTGGCCCTCTTGCTGAGGCTACCGTGTAGGTTGAGAAGACTTCTGGGAAGACTCCTTATCGTAAGAAGATGCATACTCCCTCGCGCAAATCTGGTAAGGGAAAGGCACCCCTTGCTGAGGAAACTGTCCCCTCCACACCTGTAAGAGAATCCCTTGCCCCGAGCAAAGTTCAGGAAGGTGCCGTTGAGGACCCTGCCGAAGAGGTTAATGAGCTTTTGAAGAAGGCATTAGAAATCCACCAGGGGAATGTAAAAAGGGTATCCACCACCCAGGGAAACTTCATGACTACGTTGGGCACCAGATCTCTGAAGAACATCAACAACAATGATCTCCAGGATGTTTTCAGGGTAAGTGCTTCGTCTTCATGGTATTAATTTTTGTTTATTATTATATTTCGTAATTCCTCTAACTTCCTTCTTTTAATGTTACAGGGCATCTTGCCACTCAGCTATGATCTCTACCGGGTCAATATGGTGAACAAGAAGGTGACCGGCTTGCAGAAGGACTCCTCTCAAAAATCCCAGGTTACTTAGTTGGCCGGGCAGGTCCAAGAGCTACAGTGAACTTCTTAGCAGGTTACCAAGGATAACGAGGGTCTCTAAGCCACTATTGAATATAGGAACTTGGACGTCAATCGACTGGAGAGGACGGTGGAAGAGCTGAAGGACATCGCCAAGAAAAACACTACTGAGGGGAGAGTCGTCCAAGAAGAGAGGGACGAGTTGGTGAAGACCCTTAATGAAGAGAAAGATGGAAGGGCTGCTAATGCTAAAGCCTATTAAGACTTTGGCATGAGCACCTTTTATGACTTCTGGGTTCGAAACAAAGAGCTGGATTATAGCTACCTAGGGGAGGCGTTCGACGAGCTCATGCATTATTGTGTTAGGCGGGAGAAAACCGAGGCCCAGACTGCTCCTGCCGACCAACTTCCAGAGGTCCTAGACCTAGCCATGCCAGTCTCTGAGCAAATTAATGTGGCCCCCAAAGAAAACGTCCTGCCTTCCGGACAAAGTGCTTCAATTGACGCCCATACCCCTTCCGATCAAATTCAAGGCCCTTCAACCAACCAGGCTAACATCCAACCAGACAACCAAACCCAAGATTTTTTAAGCACTTTATTTATTTTTTGTTTTTCTACTTTACATTCTTGCATTTTTTTTCTTCTCTGGTTGGAAAAAAATGGCTGAGCTGAGAAGCCTTTCTTCTCGAGCGATCTTTTATTTTGTAAAGACAACATGGTTGAGCCAAGCAGCCTTTAATCTCGAGCAATCTTAACACTTATCTATGAAATGCTTCTCATTTTGATTGTATTTATTCTCGTATTATTTTTTAATACTCCTAGGCATACTATTTTTTGGAGCGATACGGCTCTGTTTGGAGCTGTACGACTCTGTAAATTAGAGCTGTTCAATTTTTTTGAATGAGTTGTGAACAAAAACTGTTCAACCCTATCTACAGAAATTGTTTTATGGCTTTCTTTGTTGCTTGGTACATACCGAGCATCACGCAAACACATTCACATTAATAAAAATTAACTTTTCTATGTTCTTTAATTACACACTTTTTTCTTTTTTTGTCCATGTATGACTATGGTGCCCCCCAAGTGACCGAGCAAAATTCATAACTCTTGGGTTAACCTCTTGCACTACAAAAAAAATGCTTTTAATAACACCAAAAATGTGTTATCAAAACATACAATAACACTTTTTAATGTGTTAAGACCGACTATGTTATCATAGGTCAGGGTACTTTACATAACACTTTATCATTGTTATACAGATGTGTTATTATACTGTCAACGATAACACACTTTCTGTGTTATTTTAATAAATATATAAGTGTTTAATTATATTATTTATAGTTGATTATATAACACATTTCAATACTTATAAATTTTTGTTATACTACACTTTAGTATAACACATTTTTTGTGTTATACTACACTTTAGTATAACACATTATTTGTGTTATATAATGAAGTTTTCATAACAAAATTCTTTACATAAAAAGTGTTATTGTAATAGATATTATAACACAATTTTCGTATTATTTTAATATTTTGATAAGTTTAAATTCTCATTATATATTCATTTATATAACACTAATTTATTCTATTATATATATATATTTATATAATTAAAATTAGCTTTCTAATATATACTAGCATCATCAAATGAACTTGATTTTCAAATAACAAAAAGTAAAAACATTCAACATTGTATTAACAATCCACAAATTAGTTTAAAACATTCAACACTGTCATCAACAACAAAATGTTCTTTAAGTATTCAAGTACTCTTAAATATTCAACATATTGAAAAGTTACTACTTTCAGCACAAAATATTCTCCCCTGACAGTGCTTATATGCCTAAGCTCCTAGTATTTTCAAATTAAAAAACAATAATTGCAATGACTATACAATTGCAGGGAGAGGGTCCAGTGGTCAGCAATGACTATACAGTTGCAAAGAATGGGTAGTAATCCCAGACACATTAGAAATATTAGCCACTTCCTGGACAGATTCCATGTCTATCATGCCACCAAAACGTGAACTGAGACAACAAAACTCCACTGTCGAGAGAAACAACACAAGTAAAAGCTTTATTGTTATGTTAACCTCTATAGTTGATGGCCTGAAGTCACACAGTACCCGAAGGCCAGAACCAAATGTTTTCAACAAATGTATGCAAACAGATAAGTTGAGGCTTTTACGTGCAGATCTCAAAAGAATAAAAAAGTAACATGTCCCAAATGACCCCAAACATAACACAGTACACATGAAAAGAATAGTATTTACCAAGCTCGTCTCTCCAATTGCTCACTCACAGCAGTTTCTTGAGCATGAAATGACCTGCCAATCCCCATTAAAGCAAAACATACCGCCTAGAGCATAAAGAAAAAAAATATCAATAGAAAGAACAAGGTAAACCAAAAAATTTATAGAAAAATCAAACAAGCCTATCAAGAAAAGAAACTCTTGGAAAATTTTTAAATAATCAAAACACAACAAATTGAAGATTCCCATTTGTGCCAATTCCAAAGTGCAAAAAATAGTTAACAGACCTTAAAGCCAATGTACAGTAAAACATATTTCAACAGAAAAGTGCATGAATAGCCAAGCAGTAAAATAGTCACATGTCACTAGTTTTAACATCTATCTAGGAGGGCACAAATAAAGTAAGAAATACTGGATATTATAAGTAGAGGATGAAACTTGACATGCCCAAGCCTTTATAATTAGTCCTCCACATGCATACCATAATAGCTTAAACCAAACCACAAAAGGCAACATCAAACAAGAAGTTGTTTTCAAATCACTCCATGCATAAGAGCACTCTCCCAACAAAAGGATGTAAAAATTATTCATCAAGACAGAAAGAAAGGAATAAATTTCTGATTAAGATTCTAGACCTATCAAACATTTTTGTCTTTTTTAATAAAGGGGGTGAATTAAATAATACTGAGCTAACCTGGTTAGGCACCAAGATCTATAACATGAGCTTTGATGTAATTTGGCCAGCATTAAGTTTTTGTTGCAAAGGAAATGAGAGTAGAAGGATTCTCATTCCCTGGAACCTGTATAAATTTGACAATCAATCAACAAATATGCATACCAAGTGCGATAAAAAACAAGAGAATTAAGAGAGATAAAGAGAGGGAGAAGATAATTTACGCACTTTAAATTGTGCAAAAGGAGCAGCATGAGCTTCCAGAGCTTGACTTCTCTGTTGTTCCACTGAAAAGAGTTGCATATTCCCTTTGACCAGATTTTGCCTCTGCAAACAGAGCAGAGAAATAAATAAAGTACAAGAAATAGGACAATTAAAGCTCAAAGTCTGCCAAGCAATCAATAAGGTATTAAAGCATGTTACAGGAAAATTCAAAAGGACCATTTGGACAAGGCTCTTTGGCACTAACTAGTTACAGGAGATGCATTCCCTTCTATTCCAACTACATTGATTACATCATTACAAATGTAACATATAAATACCAAGATCATCAAATATATTGGCTTGATGAGGATTTCCCTATGAAAAATCTATACATAAAGCATATATGCATATGAGTTTCAATCTACTAAATGATGTTATAATATATAAGAACATACCTCAAGAGCACCAGTGGCAATTCGAATCAAAACCAACCACTTTTTAGAACGGTCACATCGATAGTTTATTATCTGATTGTTTGCTAGATTAGCAGTTCTTTCGAACATCTTCACAGGTTCAGTCTCACCTACAAGGAAGATATAGTGCACATACCAGCCAAAATTTTAAAACAAAAGTAATTGTATTGTAAAACAAAGCAGGCCCTCAGAGAAGTTTAATAATAATAATAAAGTGACAATCCTTCAATTGACCAATGATATACTGAGGTCTATTGTATATGATAAAACAGTAGCCCAAAATAGTAAGAAATAAAACAAACAAAAACTCAAGTAACCAAATTTAAAGTAAGTATTGTTAAAAGAAAAAAAAACTCAAAGCAATCAAATTTATATCAGGTATAATGTCAATGAGTGAGTCAAACTCTAAATTTGTGTAGAAATGCAAGTGAAGTATACAGATCACAGTAGAAATCATTTATCATGTCTATTTCTAGTGAGATCGAACAACTATATAAAATAATACTATAAAAATCCCCACACTGCCAGACTATCCTTTACAACTTAATATTAAGACCCTGACACTTTAAGAACAGAGATTAAGAGTCCGACACCATAGGAATAAGTCATGAGTAAGTTTTCACCAGACCATGAGCTACCAATGTTTGCTTTAGTTTACTTGCTGTGTCATATATTACAAGTCCGACACCATAGGGATTAGTCATGAGTAAGTTCTCCCCAAATTACATCTACCAATATTTGCTTTAGTTTACTTGCCGTGTCATTTGCAGAAAATAAAACTACATACGATTAACATATGTAGGTTAAGCATTAAGAGAAAAATCCATCCTCAAGATGCAATTTCACCTAATTTAACTAAAAAAATACAGCCACATCTAAGTAAAGATAACATCACACACACTAAAAAATTCAACTTGAAAAGAATAAGTCAGGAGGCATAGACAGTAACATTTCATCTGTATAAAGACAATGAATTGGCTGTGACGAACATACGAAGAACACAAAATGAGCTTAAAGTTGATTAAGTAACAAGTAAATTGTGGGATACACTTATAATGCACATCACAACAAGTTTAGACAAAATCTCAAAGATTCTGCAATAGAACAATGCAAAAATGCATATAAAGCATTACAGAACGACAAAATAAAAAAAATTAAATTGTTTAAATTAAATTTCAAAGATTCCACAATAGTGTAATCTATTGTATTTATACATAATGTTTGAAATTGTGTACTCAAAGCTTTCCCGGTACTTAACACTGTCTTGCATAAACCTTCAAAGATACTGATTATAAATAGTTCTCTACCATATGAAATTGGTTGAAAACTCTACACCTAAAGATGCTGGCTTCTATCCTTCTAGTACTCATTTAGCAAGCCAAATTGTATTATTCAAACTCATTGGTAGAAGAAAGAATATCATAGCAAATACTATTTAACCTTAAATAGATAATTATCAACTGTATTAAGATGAAAGTATTAGAACTCAGCCCTGCTTTATCATGGTGAGCATTACATAGCTATCATTATCAGCTTTCTTTGTTTAATATAAAATTGCATTTTTAATTTTTTTTGCTCATTCTACTCTCATGGCTTGCTAAACTTCTATGGTGTATAATTTCGATAAACTTCTTCATGAACAGAAGTTTAATGAAATTATACACCATAGAAGAATTCTACTGTCATTTCAACTGGTTCCTAAATAATCTAAATTAGAAATTTAGTACTATAGTTCTGAGAGATGGAAATTAAGAGCTAGAGAGACTAAAACAAAAATTCAGGAACATGTTAAGACTGAGCAAAACTGGGGAATGCAATCTTCAATCTGAGAATCAAGTACACCTTGCTAATTTTTATTTTCTCACCATAAAATGTTATGATTCAATTGTTGAATTGTATCCATTTCAACTTTTGAAGTGGCATTAAATCACCAAAAACTAGAAAATAGCCTTAAAACCCACTAATGTCTGAGACACCCAAAGGACTAAATCTAAACTTTTCCAACCACATGTAAGTGGGACAAAAGGAATGTTTCGAAGCTAATGCAGCAGCAATGTCTCAAAATGGGCCATTTCACATCTCTTAAATGTCTAAAAATTTGTATTCTGGGTAGCTCAAACAAGCCATTATTTATTACATGTTTTCAGCTGTCAAACCATGCCTTGTGTCAAACTCTCTTAAAAAGAGGTTTATAACTTTCCATTTTGTTTGGTGAAGGAAAACATTTTCATAACAGATTATAGTGGAGACCAGCCGTGTCATTTTCATTTCTACATGTTTGATTTTTCATATCTGTTTTAGTAACCATATTTATTGTGTTATGAGTTTTGTGCTTAATCAAAAAGTGTGTGATCTTGAAGTGGTGTGTATGTATGCAGCACAACAAGAATGAAAGGTTCTCTACTGTTTCAGGTCTGAAAACCCATGTAATCAAAATATGTAATCACATAGATAAACCATTATATATATATTGAAAATATGCGCTGGAAAATATTCCCTTCCAACGAATGCAAGAGTAGATCAAATAATAACTTTTTAACTACTCAATACAAAGTTAAAAGTGTATGCATGATAAAGAAGTCTTAAAATACTCACCAAAAGGAGATAAAGTCATAACTCTCACCCCAAAATATCATCCAAAACCCAGCTTAATTTATTATTTTGAAAACAAAAAACAACTACCAACAGATCAAAGAAACAAAATGGTTGAATACTTTATTATTTCTAACCCACACAACAACCCAAAACTTCATCTTTTCACACAACGAATCCAGAGACACTTTTTCCTTTAAGAGGAACATTGGAGGAAGAGGCTAAAGAGATATGGAACAAACTAGCTTTTTAGTCTTAAGTTTCTCATTCTAGTAACTTTTAATTGTAGTATTCTTTGTTATAGTACCAATATCAGTACTTTATGAGAAATGGATTTGATTAGATACTGAGTTTGTGTTTCATTTTCAGTGATTTTCTTCCATTAATGGTTTGACACTATTTTGGTTACATCATTGGTTATGTTTTGTGTGTTTTTATTTCAATAAGAATTGCTTCTACTTGGGTGTTATTTGAGTACTGGTTCAGTGGTTTCCTTTTTAGTTTATTTTAATCTTTTTTTTATGATATTTTTATCTTGGTACCAATAGAGTAATTATCTATCCAGCATAATATTCAAGCTACAATCATAGTGAATTTTGTTAAGGAAATAATGGTGCAAACTCTGTACATACATTTTATTCATGATTATGATGTGTATCATGTTGAATTTTTTTTTAGAGTTGGAAGATCAGGCTCCAATTGATATGGCTTGATTGAAGACTTGGAATCATGGTGGCCAGGTTTGTTTGCTCTATTCAGTTAGTAATTATAGTCAAATGATAGTTATACGTTTAAACAATTTGTTCATGTTTTTAGTTTTATATGATCCATTTACTTAATTGAAATAGAAGGAAGATCAGAAATTGTAATTTTCTTTTTTTCTTTTCGTATCTATATGGGGTTTGTGCTTTGAAGCATTTATTGCATTTTTGGTCCTACGGTTAATCAGTCTGCGTAGAATATGAACAGTTTGCTTTTTTGGCTCTTTCAATTCTCTCAAAAGTTATTGGAAATGGCAATCTTTGAGTTGTTCCTTCTCATTCTCTTTTAATTGATCAAAGATAGAAGGGATTTGATTTCTGCGTTCAATTAAATCGGGTACTTGACTTAGAAATTTTTGTTCTAAATTATGGTAGCCAAATAATTTAGTTGCTAATTCTAAAATAATAAGACTAAATAATTCTACTACCAAAATTATTAGTAGCTAATTTATTATTTTAGCTACCAATTTTCTTTTGGTAGCAAAGAAAAAACATTTACCTACTAATTTTTTGGTAGCTAAAAATAAAGTTTCAATCATTTTATTTTGCAAAATTTAGCTACTAATGATTTCAAGCCATGCTAAGTCAAGCTAATTTCAAAGAAGGTGCAGATTGTTTTATAAAATAAATAGGGCTTATTATCAAAGACCAAATATATAAATTTCAAGCCATGCTAAGTCAAGCTAATTTCAGCAGCCATGCGAAGTATAAAAACTAGCAGAATTCCAAAAAAAAAATAAAAAAGAAAGAAATTAGATTGACAAAAGATTTAGATAAAAAAAAGTGTTAGGGAACCTATCAATAAATTATGTTGGGAAATCTATCAATGAAAAGGGACACGAAATTATTATATCAATATACCTAATTAAGGAGTATGTAGTGCTACTTAAAAGAAACCATTTTATAAATATACTGGCAACTTAAGAAAAATACCATTGACAAAAAGGAGTGTGTACTACTACTTTTACTCATCAAATGCAATTTGAATTGTTAAAAAATTAGCGTGGTTCAACAATTAGAAGGCTAGCTACTTACAGTGGTATTCATAATTATACCTATAATCAGGTGTATCAATATAGTGTAAATCACTGCTCCATTAATAGTGAAATCAAACAGACAAAGTGTTTGCTAAACAATAATATGCATAAATAAGCATGTCTAATCTATATGGAAACAAAAGAATCAAATTATCTATGAAAGGTCTAATACCAAACACTACTACTCTCATGAGACCCTTTAAATTTTAAGTGAGGTGCAAAAACTTAAATTTTAAATTACTGTCACAGAGGAGGAGTGCTTTGATCAATTTAACTTAGAAAAATTAAGAGGTGTAAATCAACCTCATGAAAGCAATCTGGGGATTCATCTTTCCAAATGCAATTTTGACAAAATCATCTTCCTTGAAGGAAAATGTGGCATCAGGCTTTTCTTCTCCTTCCAATGTTCCTTAAATTTGACCAAAACACACAAAAATGTGCATCTTCTTTTTTCTTACTAAGAAGTTACTTCACAAATAGTGATCAAAACAAAACTAATGGAAAATGAGATTAAAAAAGGTTTACTTTACAAATTAAACTTATATCATATGTTGTGTGGCCAAATAATGAAACAAAAGCAAAACCTCCTCAACACAAGAGAAATTAAACAATTAAAAGGATTTTCTTAGAAAATATGAAACCAAGCAATTATACATTATGATATAACTTATTCCCAAATCCAAAAAAACCAATTAGTTAAAAAAGAAGAAAAAATAACTAAAATTCAAAGCTTACATAAGCTAATTTACTGACTTGTTGGTTTTATAATTATACAGCTGCCTACCTATAACAAACCTCCCCTTCCTAAGCTACTCCAACATACACTTAATATTTTTTATTTAGTAAAATTATAAATTTATAAGCATCTTTCCTCCTTATTATATATTCAGAAAACTCTTCTCTAATAGTAGCAGTAGGATAAGCAGAAAAAGTCCCTCTTATTTAGTTATATACCATTACCATGTCCAATGCTTAGTCAAAACTCTTGTAATTCCTTATTAAGTGTTTGTGGTTGGCAATCATGACCATATACTTTAGAGATTTCCGGCAGAAAATGGCCAAAGAAGATTTCTAGAATCAAATAACACGTCTTCTTTAGACAAATTTAATAAAACAAAGTCACTCAATAAGCTTTATTTTTTCCTTGTTTCATCCAAGACTCATGAATTTTTCTACTCTGTAACAAACAGAGTAAAACACACTAGATGATATATGTGTTCACTAAGGAAGCCAAACAACCTTCAATGTGGGAATGAAGCAAGAAAGAGAAAAATCTGTGAAACTATCAACAAATTAAGCTACAGATTGTACCTAGTGTCGCCATGATAGCAACAAAAATGATTATGCCAACATGCTGCACCCTCAATTTGCCAATGGGGTATTTATAAATATTGATACCTTTCATTGACAAGTGAGTGAACCAAATTATGCCACCAGCCATGAGATCCAACAAAGAATCTAGTGTTGATGCTGCAATGGCTATGGACCCACTCTTTATAGTAGCATAGATTTGCAGAATCAAACATAAGTTTCAATTTTAGTTTGTAAAGTGGGAATGAATGTTCTATAAGGCCATAAAATATTATTTGATGCAAGAACTCAAATACTCTAAACCATGGTCTATATAATCTAAAACATTACAGATACGACTGGAGCTGTAAAAGCTCTTAAGAACTTACTTCAGCCAATATTTCTTATAAAAATACCCAAATTTTACCTTAAGACCCAAGAGAATTATGTTTGCATAATTAGAGATCTTCATGGCTCTTTCATGTTGAGCTTGTTCATCAAGATCATCTTCATCAATGCCTTCTGATTGCACTATAGAGTCAACTTCCTCAAAAGATTTCAGAGTTAAAAGTTGTCTTTCATAGTAGTCCTTTTTCCTATAATTTAAAGAAGAAACAAAAAAATCATGTATATATAACAACATAAGAATATCAAAAGAATCAAATCATGCATCGTTGGATTGCTTTGGTTGCTGAATCTTTAAACAAGTGAAGAATTCTCCCCCAGTTTCAAAACAAAAAAACAAGGCCTTAAACCACAAACAATACCTCTGTTTGTTTCCTAAGAAAATTAATAAAAAAACCAAAATAATAATCACTCATTTTGTGGTTCCAAGAAACCAATCAATCCAAGTAAAATGACGTTTTCCCATTTTCTGATTACTCATTACATATATAACCAAAAACAACAACAAAAAGAACATACAAATATTGAGCGCATTTTCTCAGTAACAAAACAGAGTTTTCTTTAATTGAAGTTGAAACAAACCTCAACTCAAGCCACTGGTTCGAGTTAGGTCGATATCGAAGGGACTGGACTCAACGTCAAGACTAGAACGGACCTTGTCGGGGAGCCTAGAGACGAATTCGGTCTTGAGCGAGTTAACAGAGCATCCTCGACTGAGTCGGTGATTCCGATGACCGTTATCACTCGGTCTCTGACTTCGCTTCATCAAAGAGGTTGAAAAGTTGGTCAATGAGAGGCTCCTTCCATTCGTTGAGGCTCTTGTAGGAGGTTGCGTAGAAAAGAGGTGGTGGTGTTCAAGGTTTAGTCATTACCAATTTTTTCAACCAGGGTTTAAGAAAATTGATTAGAAAGGGTTGGAGGAAAATGAAAGAGAGGAAAAGAAAGTGTACTGCGTAGAAGAGGGAAAAATAATATAACACATTTCATTTATCGCTTTTTATTTTTTTCAGTTGCCGCGTTTTTAATTTAATTTTACTTTCTTTAGCACATTTAATTTATATATATTATAATACTTTTTCAATATTCTTATAATAATGTGTTACAGAAAACAGTCTTTGTTGTGGTGTTGGTCACTTGCTAACTGACCAGAGTTTCTCGTATTAACCTGTTCAGGACCACTTGGGTTTGCCAAAACCTATAAAGGTTTCATACATTGCTGACAATCCATGAAATAAATCACTAGTTAACAAGATAATCATTGTAAACTAAGGCTTGTAAAAAATGGACAAACATCGTGTCTTATTGATTAAAAATTAACCATACAAGATGCGTCACTACAACTGTAGCTTACATTCATAAATTCTAATTATTACAATAAATGGGAAAATCGTGCCTGTGCATAATTAATATAGCTAACTTAAGCTGGTCGGTGGTAGGGGCAGTTCGTGCCTATACTGATCAGTAACCAACCACTTAAAAGTGATATTTATTGGTAGTACTTCCTCAGCTGTTCCCAATTCCAGTAACGTGGGAATTGTACTAGTTGGAGGTCTTTGTCGTACCGTGATAGCTTGTATGTGCTCAACAGTACTATCTTTGTAACCTCGTAAGGACCTTCCCAGGTTGGACCTAGAACCCCTACCAAGGCATCTCGAGTTTTTGGGAATCTTTTTCAGAAGACTAGATCTCCCACGTCAAACTTTCGTTCCTTAACTCTAGAATTGAAGTACTGGGCAACCTTTTGCTGGTGGGCAGCCAGGCGTATTTTGCATTTTTCATGTCTTTCTTTAAGCTGGCTTAAGGATTCGGCCATCAATTGGTGGTTACAATCTTGGTTGTATGTCGTACGCCGGTGAGATGAAGGAGTGACCTCAACGGACATAATTGCCTCATACACATATGTGAGTGCAAAGGGGGTATCATCAGTGGCTGTTCGTTCGGTAGTCCTGTATGACCAGAGTACTTTAAGCAATCTCTTAGGATTGTTTCATTTAGCCTTTTCTAGACACTTCTTCAGAGTGTCTTTGAGAGTCTTGTTAACTACTTCTACTTGCCCATTGGCTTGAGGGTGCGAGACTACTTAGAAGATTTTTGTGATGCCATGCCTGACACAGAAATCAGTGAGAAACTGGCTATCAAATTGAGTGCCATTATCAGACACTATCTTCTGGGGCAGACCAAACCTACAGATTATATTTTTCACCACGAAGTCCAGTACGTCTTTGGGAGTGATGGTTTCCAGTGGCTCGGCTTCTGTCCACTTGGTGAAATAATCAACTGCTACTACTGCATACTGTACTCCCACATTTCCCTTTGGTAACCAACCAATTAGGTCAAATCCTCAAATGGCGAAGGGCCATGGACTTTGCATCTGTGTAAGCTCATTTGGGGCTGCTCAGGGTATCTTGGCAAACCTTTGATACTTGTCACATCTTCGAACATATGCAAAGGCATCTTCATTCATAGTTAGCCAGAAGTAGCCTTGCCTGAGATTCTTTTTAAAGAGACTTTCCCCCCCTAGCATGATTTTCATAAAAACCCTCATGTACCTCCTCCAGCAGCCGTCCTAATTTTGTTTGGTTGAAGTACTACCAATAAAGATTACTTTCCAGTAATCATTGACTAGCCAGTACAGGCAAGGATTGTCCCTACCACCAATCAGTCAAAGTTAACTTTATTAATTTTGCATAGGCACGATTTGCCAATTTATTGTAATAATTAATATTTATGAATGTAAGCTATAGTGTAGCGACGCAACTTGTATGGTTAAGTTTTTAATCAATAAGACACGATTTTTGTCCATTTTGACAAGCACTACTTTACAATGATTACCTTGCTAAATAATGATTTATGTCACGGATTGTGGGCAAACCTAAGTACCCTCGAATAAGTTATTACAAATAACTTTGGTCAATTAGCAAGTGACCAAGAGGATAACCCAAGAGTTATGAATCCTTCTCGGTCACTTGGGGGACACCATAGTCATACATTGACAAGCAAAGGAAAAAGCGTGTATTTATAAGGACTTAGAAATGTTTATTTTTATTAATGTTAAAGTGCTTGCGCGTTGCTCGGTACATACTAGGCAACAAAAAAAGAGCCATTAAACAATTGTAGTAGATAGGGTTGAACAATTTTTGTTTACATCCCATTCGAAAAAATTGAACAACTCTGATTTACAGAGCCACACAGCTCCAAAAACAGTGTACGCCGAGTAGTAAGAAAAAATAAGGCACGAGCAGATATATAGTTCAAACGAGAAGTATGTTATAGAAAAGTGTAAAGATTGCTCGAGATTAAAGGCTGCTCGGCTCACCCATGCTATTTTGACCAAAGTAAAAGATTGCTCGAGATTAAAGGCTGCTCAGCTCAGCCATTTTTGTTTTTGCAAAAATAAAGGCAAGCTAAAAAAATAAAGTGTTTCAAGGGTCTTGAGGATGGGGAGTTAGTTTGTCTTGAAGTTGATCAGTTGGTTGATCTTGAGGCTGGATGGAAAACAAGCCTTGAGGCTGGTCGGTAGGAGCAGAAGTGTCAGCTGAAGCATTCAGACAGAAAAGCAGAGTAGAATCCTCTGGAGTAGAAGGGTTATCTTGTTCGGCAATAGAGAAAGAAGGATCCTGGACATCTGGAACCGGTTTGATGGACACAGTCTGGGCCTCGACTTGTTCTCGCTTAGTATAGTATTGCATAAGCTCATCGAAAGCCTCCCCCAGATAGCTGTAATCCACCCCCTTATTGCGCACCCAGAAGTCAAAGAAAGTGCTCTTGCCAAAAGCCTCGTAGGCCATGGCATCAACAACCCTGCTAGCTTTCTCTTCATCAA
The DNA here is from genome assembly GCF_963169125.1 of Humulus lupulus. NCBI lineage: Eukaryota > Viridiplantae > Streptophyta > Magnoliopsida > Rosales > Cannabaceae > Humulus > Humulus lupulus. The sequence continues at coordinate 46,651,978 of NC_084802.1, read as the reverse complement.
GGGCCCTCGCTAGTTCATCCCTCTCTTCCTGAACGACTCTCCCCTCGGCAGCATTCCTCGTGGATATGTCCTTTAGCTTCTCCACCCTTCTCTACAGTTGACTGACATCAAGATTCCTCTGCTCGATGACAGTCTTGAGCCCCTCGTTTTCTTTGGAAATCTGCTCGGTGGTCTGCTGAAGATTTCAGACTTGCTCTGTCAGCTGGGCAACCTGAGAGGCTCTTTGTCCTCAGATTCTTTCACCAAGTTAACCACATGTTTGCTCACCCCTTGTCTTGGTAATGAGTGTAGCTGAGAGCCAGCATACCCTGCAATATGAAAGGAAGAAATTTAGAACAAGTAACAAAAGAGAAAGATTAGTTAAACACAGAGCAGATAAATTATTTACCCTAGCAACATTTTAAAGTGTAATGACCCAACTATTCTAGACTTTTGGACCATTAACGAAAACTATACATACTAATCCTTAATAAAACTTACAAGTGAAAATACCATAACTTTATTAAGAAACTTGTAAAAATAAGAGTTAAACTTACATAAAATCTCAAGTAGGATATGGGATCCCATTGTTTTAAAATCAAAACATGACATTATTAAAAAGAGATTTACATAATAAGATGCATAAAAATACATGTAAAAGCCATAAAAACAAAACTACATCCTCGAATCGAAACTCTCGGCACTTTGAATCCATTCCGCCTCAATACACATTCTCTAAGCTTCCAAGAACCTTCCTCGCCACTAAGACCTATTTTCCTGCACATATAAACAAAAAGGAATGAGCCTAATGCCCAGCAAGGAAAATCTAACATATAGCCATATTCATAAAAATTCATAATGCAACATAAAAACATACCATAACACATATAACACATACATACTATAATGGCCATTATTACTTGGGGTCCCATAAACTAAACAAGTCATATGCCCATTAGATTAGTGGGGTCCTACTAGCTAAGCAGGTCATATGCCCATAATCTATTTGGGGTCCTACTAGCTAAGCAGGTCATATGCCCATAATCTATTTGGGGCTTGTTAGTCATATGGGTCATATGCCCAAGCCTACAAACATACATATCATAACATATTTCATAACATAAAAACCATAAGATAACATATAAAACATATAGCACATAAATCCTATCCTATTTTCCTTACCAAAATTACCGGGATATGAGGACAGAATAGAGACTTTGGAACACTCCTAAAAACCATTTGTGAAAGGGTGAGTCTATTGATATTGAAGAAAAAGGGATGAAAGAGATGAAGGAACTATACATATTAAAACATACTTACCAAAAAACTTGTGCTTAAGAACTTGGATTTCCTAACCAAGAATAGGAATCAGGTTAGAAGGCTGAGTAGAAGACTATGAGAACTTTAAAGAAAATAAAATAATACCAATGAACTAGAGTGTGGAAATACCTTGAACACTTGTAAGACCAATCTAAACCTTGAACCGAAATGCTATAAGACCTTACTTCCCAAGTGTTTGGTAAGCTTATAGTGATCAAGCTTATAATTCCCAACCCAAGTGTTTACACTCTCACAATAACCTAGCAACTTGCAGCCTCTGAACTTAGCTTGATGAATGAATGAAAAATGCTTGGTGCTAGGTCCTATTTATAGAGTTCTAGGAATAAAAATCTTCTTTTTGGCTTTGAATAAAAATAATAAATTTAATTGTAAATATTTGAATATCCTTCAGCCAAAGGCTTAAGAATTGTTCAAAATTTTCAGAGAGATTTAAGGATTCAAAGCTTGATTTTAAAATAATAAAAACAAATAGAATCCTAACTTCTAACTCCCTAAATCTCGTAACTCTAAACTCCCCTTCAGTAAAATCAACATATCTGGAGTTGTATAACTTCGATTTGGACTCTCTTTATACCGTTAGAAATCTCATTCAATTATCTACAACTTTTAAGAAATATTATTTTTTGAAATTCCTAATATAACTGGGTCAAAAACAGGTCGGAAGTTACAGTACCCTAAAGTTACGAAAAATCTATTTAATTATCTAAATATCAACCTAATCCACAAATAAATAAAATTGTGATAAATGTCATGCTCCTATCAGATTTTGGTGAAGACTAAGTCTTATATTCCTCTTATTTTATCATTAAAATAATAATTTCTTAATAATCATACATATGATAAGTGTTACTATCTTATTGGGTCTATCTAAACCTTATAATATAATAAATATCACCATCAATATCAGTCATATTAATCAAACCTTAGGTTAAAATTAATATTCTTAAACTATAGGTTAAACTTAGAAAATCTACAAGTGTTACTATGAGTGTCCAAATAAATCCCGGTATGAACCAAAAATCCACAGTTATAAAGATAATACTACTACTATTACTAGCTATTACTATTACTACTACTACTACTACTACTACTATTACTACTACTATCTAACTAGCTAAGTAAATTCTGGGACTCTACATAAAGGCTGGTGCTAGTGATGTAATCCAGGGATTTGGTATCAAGGGTATCCATGAATTCAGCTTGGGATGTAGACACCCTTTTTTTATGTCCTTGATGGATGGCCAGGGCTTTCTTCAAAGGCCCATGGACCTCCTCAATAAAGGAGCTTAACAACGCCTTCTGGGGCTCTGCTCGGGGTGGCCAGCTCTAGTGCAGTGGCCGTATGGGTAACCTCCTCGGTAGAAAGTCCTTTTCTTTTGCTAGATTTGCGCGATGGTGTATGCGCCTTTTTCCGAGAGGGAGTCTTATCAGGGGTCTTCTCGACCTGCTCAGTAGCTTCAGCAGGTGAGTTAGATTTCTAATACTTGGCTGAGGGAACCTCATTACTAGGACCACTAGTATGTTTCTGGGCAAACTTCTTGAAAAATACGGATGACATATCTGCAAAATAAAAGCAAAATATTAGTAAAGGTACCGAGCAAGGTCAGAGAATAAAAATCATAATTAAGGAAAATTAAAAGGAAGTTGTGAGAAGAGAGTCAGATCACCGTCTTCTGCTCCCCTGGGTAGTCAGCTGCCTTGAGCGAAAGATCCCCATCACGTCTTGATGACTCTGAATCTATATGCTCTACTACAGCCTGCTTGCCCTTTCCAAGCTAGGGGCAGTAACAGTTTTGGGAGCACCTTGCTCAGTAGGCTCCTTGATAGCGACTCTGGTCGAGCTTCTTGTTCAGTGAGCTATGCAGGGTCTGGACAGAGGAATTGATTTCTTGGTTTGCTTCTTGCTAGGTTGTGGACTGGGAGACCTAGTGCTAGACGGAGGTTTCCTAGGTGATTTCCTAGTAGGGGTTGCACCCTTGGCCCTTGTCTTGGGATCAGGGTAGAACTCAGCATATGCAAGTTTTCTGCGGTGTTCAAGGCCACCAGATCTTTACGGAAATGGTCCATGGTAGCTACTTCTTTGGCCCGTCTCTCCATCTCTCTGGTGGGGCCGGCCAGCTAAAAGGGTCGTTGTGATGGAAGGATAAGTGATTCATAGCAATGTCTGCTGTGACGAAGTATTGGCTGGCATACTCCCTAACCTTGGAGATAACTTCTGTATTCGCTATGTAAATGTTGGAGTCTCAATGGCTAAAGTAAAAATACCCCGACCTGCCTTGTCGAGGGCTGGACTTGAGGTCAAAGAGATAATTTATTTCGTGTGCAGCTGGCACTAACCAGTTTAATTATTTGTACAAAACATAGAGGGCCGAGAGGAACTGAATGCCTTAGGACTGATTTGGGTGAGGCAAAGCGTAAAATTATCTGCCACACTGTGGAAGTATGGCATGAGTGGAAGAGTGGTGCCAACGTTAATATGAAATCTGCTCCAGTCACCGAATTGGGCTTCAGGGTGTTCAACAGTCTGTACAGTAGTAGGTTTGAGGACGGATGCATCTTCAAGATTGAAATGATCTTTGATGTTCTGCAACTATTTGTCAAAAATAGTGCTAGTAGGAGCTACGTACAGGGGGGGCTCCTCTGTCTCTGATGCAAGGTTGAGTATGGCCTCAGTATAGATCTTCGTGGCGTAGTCTGTTTAGGTTTCCCCTTCCTTCCCTGTGGTGCTTGGCTCTTCCTCAGCGGGTGGGACCTCTTGCGCATCCCCAACGGTGGCACAACGTGCCACATGGGGATATTCCTCATCTGCACCATGGTTAGTTTGTTTGATGCAGGCCATTGATTGTTCCAAGTGGTGTGTTATAAGCTGGTTAAGTGGTCACCTTCCTTCTGTGCACATAAGAAAAAGGGAAAGGTGAGGTGAGAGCACCGAATAGTACTAGTCGGTAGGGATGTCATAGGTTATACCGACAAGCCCAAAACAAACATGGTACGACATACCGAACAGCAGACAGATCATATTAAAAGCAAGAAAATCCAAGAAAGTGGAAAGTTTTCCCCAAAGAATTCTTTCAAGTGTTGTTCTTGGTGTTCTTCAAGACCACCGAGCGTAAATCATTGAATAAAGGACTTTAAAACAATGTTTGTACAAAGTCAGGGGTTCAAATAGGTTACCCAGGCCAAGGGCTTCTCAAAATATTCATCTATTTACATATTCAAATAACATGCATTCAAGTAATCTAAGGATTTATCAAGAATATTACCCATGGTCACAACGAAAAGATGTAAAGAAAAAAGAAAGCATTTTGAATGGATTACAGGAAATAACAAAAGCGACAGTGGAAAGCTTACTGGTAGGAAGTGGCGAGTGTGGCGTGAATAACCTCGGTAGAGCACAACTTAGCGATGGTCGATGTGGAAGTTTGAGGATCAAAGAGCACCGAGTACTAGTAATGTCTAGAAGAGGGAGAGTTTAAAATGATATTAGGGAAGGAGGAGGTTATTTATAAGCCATATGCAACATCTTCTCTCCTCCCACGGCATTGATGAGTCGTCTCTTCAACTGCTGTAGGCACTCATCCCGAGACACATCATCATGTCCTTCCAATCACATCGCCTCAACCGTCAAGTACGCCGGTCACTTTTTGGTAACTGCATGGCACAAGTAGTGGAAGAACATTATGAAGCTTTATGGTTCCAAAAAAAGGTGGCAAAACTGAAAAGTCATTTCTTGGAAATACTAAGGACATTACCTACATCAGGTGTTATGCCATGTTGCAAGGAGCATATACCCCTGACCAGGTTGGATGGTATGGTCCTCAGAAGAAAGTTTCCATGTTTCTTAGCACCATTGCAAACTTGGGGGGGGGGGGGGGGGGGGAATGTTATCCCAAAAATTGGCATATCTGACGCGACACTAAACTTGGCCACATGGAGAAAACTGGGCAGAAAACCTGGCAGGTTGGTCGGTGTATACTTGCAGGGTATACAATGAATTATTGTTCAACATACTATCTCCAGAGACTCAGCTGGTCGACAAGAGCCCAGAAAAATTACTGGTCAGCATAATGGTCACTGCTTGGTACGCTTGCCAGAAGAATAGTTGGTCGATATGACAGACAGACATACCTGATCGGATGAAAGTAGTTACACACTTTGATTAACTCTCCACAAGAATCGTGCCACCACCCGCAAAGAGTGTCTAACAACCCACAAATATCGGTCAAAGCTCCTAAATAATATGGGAGCAACCACCTGAAAGAGTACCAGTATTTGAAATATACTGAGCAGCCTGACTTGGTACTTAGCAGTGTTTCCGCCATTCTATATTGTTATTTGCACTTAGAAATCTATCTGTGTTCTCTGGTCATCATGTGTAAACCCTTAAGATCAATACTTATCTAAGAGAAAGTAGGTCAATACCAATTCTTGGGGCTGAACCTCTATAAATCCTGGTGTTCTGTATTATTTATTGCTCATTATTATCAGGTTCTAGGCTCATTTATGGTTCATTGACTGTCTAATTGAAAGCTCTCTAATTAATTATTTGACTCCACGTTAGTTGGCTAAACAACCAGTCAACAATAGGCTTTTTACTTTGATTCTAGAGTTGACGGCTATCAATTTACCGTCATCGCTCATGGATTTCACCCTGGTGGCCTCCTGCATAAAACATTGAATGTATTCCTTTAAAGGTTCATCATCTCTTTGTTTTATGTCCACCAGGTCATTTGGCTTGGCCGGAAGGGGCATTGCAAAAGAAAATTGGGAATAGAATATGTGTACAAATCCATCCTGTTATCCTAAAAATTGGCATATCTAACATGGCACTAATCTTGAGCACGTGGAGTAGACTAGGCAGACCCCTGGTAGGTTGGTCAGTGTATACCTACAGGGTATATGACAAGTTACTACACGACATGCTATCTCTAGAGGCTCAGCTGCTCAACAGGACCCGAAAAAACTTTCTGGTTAGTATGACAGGCAGAATGGTCGAAATACACTTGACAAATGAATAACAGTCACTGCTCGGTACGCTTTCCAGGATAGCAGCTGGTTGGTATGATGAAAAGACATACTTGCTCGGATGAAAGCAGTTACATTCTCCATTAGCACTCTGCAAGAATTTCCCAACCACCCGCAAAGAGAGCCTAACAACCCTAAAAACTTGGTCAACGATCCTGAAGAATAGGACAGCAACCACCTGCAACAAGAAAGGGATATGCCCCTATCAGTTTTGCTTTAGGCACAACCCTTGGACGAGAGGGACAATATAAATACAAACTTTCCACCACAGTAGAGAGGGTTAAAAAAAAAGTAGCCTACCGACCAGCACTACGAACATACCGAGCAGCTTGTCATGGTGCTCAGTAGTGATTCTGGGCCCACTGTACTAGGGTGCAGAGCTACTACCTCCGCTGGAATCACCTATGCAGGAACGTCAGGTGGAGCTGCTGTGTGGGATACAAACCAGCCAAGACCTAGGGCTAGAGGTCCTAGATGGTATGAGCCCCGCATAGATACTGAAGGACTTGACCCTGAAATTGATCAGATATGGGGAGTCGTTGGGCAGATGCAAGATCAACTTGCCTCCATGAACCAGTGGTGGGCCACTGCGCATGAGGCCCTTAACGAAGCTTTCGAAAAATAGAGAGATTTTCAAGAATGGATGGATCGACATGCCTGGGAGGTACATGCCTATCAGGAAGACATGGAACACTAGACTCGAGAGGCAGCTGAGTCCATCTGCAATTATATGCAGCAGCACAAAACCCAACGTATGGGAACGACAGCTGGAACTACTGCCCAATACCAACAATACCATCCTGTTTTTCGTTTCAGTGAAGGTGTCATGCCTGGGCCAGAGGCTCAACCTCAGAATGGGAACCAGGGACCGACCAAGAGTCATAGATCTTGTTGCGGTGCCCAAGCGCATAATAATAGGCGACCCTTACTAGGTGTTGAGCAGGTCCTAACAAGGCCTGGCATGGGACAAGACCAAGCAGGGAATTTTCGCCCAAGATCTCAAGGAAGTGGCCGTGAAAGGAATGCTGGTGCTGCATGGCGAGATGGAAACCCTCGAGCTCCAGTGCCAAATAGGAGTGGTCAAACCCATAACTACCAGCAGCAACCTGGTTGGTACAGACAGCATAAAGAATATCGACCAAGGTCCCAAAGAGATGTGTCAGAGGTTAGTAGCGCATATAGGCCCTATTATGCTGATGGGTATGACCATGATGAGGCAGCAAGCCAAGTTCTCCAATAGAATAATAAAGGTCAGAGAGGTAACTAGCTCGAAGGACCGTTTATCCCACAAGGGCGAGATATCCCAAACAACCAACCACCTCGAGGTGGAGGGTTGTAGAGAGTACCTCTAGTACCAAGCCGAGCAGACAGCCAGAATGCTAGGGGCAGACCTTGGCCAAACTTCATTTTCAACCGAATGGGCCCCATGGGAGTTGAAGACATTCGAGATGCTCTTAATCACAGCATGGAAAATTGAGATTCGAACAACATAGCTTCGCTAGAGCTTGTTCGGGACATGAGAATGGATCTGTTTGGAAATTAAGCATAACCCCAGGCAGCTGCAGACCTTAACATCCAAGCCCAGCTAGATTTGTTAACCTAATTGGTAAGGGACTTGACAACCCCCAAGTTAATAAATATTGAAATGGAGAGGCAGAGAGGTTCCCCATTTTCAAACCCTATTAATCAGTTGCCCATACCTGTCAAATTCATAATAATGACATGGAAGATGTACACTGGGCTGGAGGACTCGATATCTCATGTTCACAACATTGAACTACAGACTGATTTATAGGGAGTTCGGGATGATGCCAGGTGTAGGATCTTCCCAGCCACCTTGTCAGAAATTTCAAAGCAATGGTTCTTCAAGCTACAGCCATGGTCGATTACATCATGGGATGAATTTGTACGCACATTCTATTCCAAATTCTCCTTAGCAATGCCCATTCACCGTTGGACATAAAACAGAAAGAAAATGAGCCTCAGAAGGATTACATTCAACGTTTTATGTGGGAAGCCACTAGAGTGAAATCCCTTAGTGATGATGGTAAATTAATAGCCATCAATTTGGGAGTTAAGGTAAAGAGTCTGTTCTGGAGCAGTTTGAAAAGGAAGTCTGCATGTACCACTCAAGAGTTCGTTGATTGGGCAGAGGAATTCATCGAGCTTGAGGTGGCCGAGCGAAAGGTGGATAATCCAACTTTGGCTGCCACCAAGCAGGGGAAAACATATGCTGAGAATACCACCAACCCTAAGGATGTGGAAAGGAATGGGGATAAGAATGGCAAACGCAGTAATGGGGCGGGAAGTAGCGGTAACTAGAATGACAACAAGAAGCCTAAGACCACCAAGTAGCCCAAACCACGAGAATATGTTCCTAAATTTACAACTTACTCCATCTTGTTAGAGACTGAGGCAGGCATTTTTAATGCCACACATGCTGTTGTAACGTACAGAAGACCTCCACCAATGAGGAAGGTTGTTAATACACGTGATATGACCAAGTTCTGTCAGTTTCACAATGACTATGGTCATGAAACCAATGAATGTAACCACCTGAAGGAGAAGATAGAATTCCTCATTAGACAAAACAATGCTCATCTGAAGAGGTATGTACGGCCGAATGCCGACCAGCATCCACAACAGTCTCAATAGTTTCAGAGCAGTCAGGCTATCCTACCACCACCAGTTGTTTGTCAGCTAAATATGATCTGCGGTAGGCCGCATTTGGCTGGAAACTCTGGCAAAGCTTGAGAAATATACACTCGTTCCCTTAGGCACAAGTAGGAGGAAGATGTATTGGCTATCCAGGAGCGTACTCCCAAACAGCCTCGGGATGAGTGTGAGCCAATCACATTCAGCGAGGAAGACACAAGTCACATACATCATCCACATAATGACTCATTAGTTGTAGAAGTATAGATCGTTAACATGATCGTAGCTAGAACGATGATTGACCATGGGTCATCTGCCAACATCTTGTTTAAAAGTACCCCGGACAGGATGAATTTGAGCATCAGAGATCTGGAACCATGCGAGAAGTTGCTGTATGGATTTACAGGGAATGGCATGGCCCTGGCAGGAAGCATAAGATTGCCTCTGATGGTGGGAATGACTCTTAACAACAACACTATAATGGCTTTTTTCATGGTAATCGACATCCCATCTCCGTACAATGTCATGAAAGGCCGACCAACCCTATATGACCTTCGAGCAGTCACTTCATACTTCCATCTGCTCATTAAGTTCCCAACCTGGGTAGGTGTAGGATGTCTTAAAGGGAACCAATTGGTGGCCAGAGAATGTTATAATTCGTTAGTAAAAAAGGTATGGAGGGCAGCTTCCACCGCACTGCCTGCAGGGCCCAGTCACCAAAAATAGGATGCAGCCCAAAATGTGGGGGAAGGCATAGATCCTCGTTTTGGGGATATTGATACAGGGGTGGGTCCAGTCGAAGAATTAGAAGAGGTCCTGCTTGACCCAGAACACCCGACAGGGTTGTCAAGGTAGGGAAGAGTTGTCTGGGAGCATAAGATCCGCCTTGATCCAGTTCCTATGGAACAACCAAGATGTATTCGCCTGGTCTCATGATGATATGGTGGGGATCTACCCAACCATTATAAGCTATGCCCTCAACATCAATTCTGAACACTTCAAGCCTATAAAATAGAAAAAGAGGTTACTGGATCCAATGAGGGAAAAGGCATTGAAGGAAGAAGTGGAGAAGCTTCAAAATAACGACTTCATTATGGAAGCTTTCTACTCAGTATGGGTGTCCAATCTTGTATTTGCGCCAAAGCCTAATAACAAGTGGAGGGTGTGCATATATTTCACCAATTTAAATAAGGCATGCCCAAAAGACTACTTCCCACTTCTGAGAATTGACTAATTGGTGGACGCTCCAGCCAGCCACGAGATCTTAACTTTTATGGATGCCTATTCGGGGTACAATTAGATAAGTATGCATCGACACGACTAGGACCACACCAACTTTCGCACGATTGTGGGGTTGTACTGTTATAAAGTTATTCCGTTCGGTCTGAAAAATGATCGAGCCACGTATCAATGGCTGGTAAACCGTATGTTCAAAGACCAAATAGGAAATAACATGGAGGTTTACATGGATGATATGTTGGTAAAATCCTAAAAGGCTGAGGGGCACATTGAAGACTTGGAGGAATGCTTCAGCATGCTGAGGCAGTATATAATGAAATTTAACCCCCTAAAATGCTCCTTTGGTGTGGGGTCGAGAAATTTTTTGGGATTTATAGTGAACTCTCGGGCAGTTGAAGCAAACCCCAAAAAGATAAAGGCACTGTTGGACATGCCCTCACCATCCAGGATCAAGGACATGCAGAGTCTGACAGGACGCATAGCGGCACATAGCAGATTCATGTCTAAATCAACTGATAAGTGTATTTTGTTTTTTAATATGCTCAGAGGCACAAAGAAATTTGAATGGACTGAAGAGTACGAACAAGCCTTCCAAGCCCCAAAGCAGCAGCTGGAACAACCCCCGATCCTTTCAAAAGCTCTGGAGGGTGAAGAACTGTGCATATACCTAGCAGTCACTCAGCATGCTGTTAGTGCAGTCTTGGTCAGAGAAGAAAACAAGATCCAACATCTAGTATACTATGTCAGTAAAAGGCTAGTCGAAGCTGAGAGCAGGTATCATCTAATTGAAAAATAAACTTACTACATGCTCCTGTCTTCTAGAAAACTTCGCCCGTACTTCCAAGCTCATCCAATAAAGGTTCTTACTGACCAACCATTACGCCAAGTCCTACTAAAACCAGAAACCTCCGGTCGGTTACTAAAATGGTCTATAGAGCTCGGGCAATATGAAATCACTTACCATCCCCGAACATCAATTAAAGGCCAGGCGCTCGCAGATTTTGTAGCTGAATATATTGGTATACCAGATACAAACAAAGAAATGGCCGAGCAGTCACAGGAGTCTGAACCACTGCCTAATAGAGAAGATAATAAGAACACCGAGCATCTAGCATTCAGTACTGTTCATTCTGAGGAAGAACCCCAGGTATGGAAGCTGCACATCTATGGCTCATCTACTGATCAACTGTCTGGGGCAGGTCTAACATTAATCACTCCTGAAGGGCAACACATCCATTGTGCACTTTGTTTTGGATTTAAAGCATCCAATAATGAAGTGGAGTACGAAGCATTAATTGCGGAGCTAAGGTTTGCAAGGGAAGTGAAGGCTGAAGTCTTAGACTTATACAATGATACACAATTGGTTGTCAATCAAATCCTCAGTGAGTACACTGCTAGGGGAGAAAAAATGATGGCCTATCTTGATAAGATCAAAGACCTGCTTGCTCAGCTTAAGAGGTACAATATCTAATAGATACCAAGAGAACAAAACGCCACAACAGATGCGCTGGCTAGACTAGCCAGCAGTACGATGATAGACAAAGCCAACATGGTTCCTATAGAAAATCTGGTCAAACCAAGTATCAACCTACCAGAACTAGTCTTTCTTATAGACAACACTCCATCCTAGATGACCCCGATTGCAGCTAATCTAAAACACGGCGTCCTACCCAACAGTCGCAATGAATCCAGGAAATTAATGAGGAAAGTTGCTCAGTACTTAATCCTAGACGGGGTTATGTACAGAACGAGGTTTTCCACACCGTGCGTCAACCAAACAGAACCAGGACGGCTGATGGAGGAGGAACATGAAGGTTTTAGCGAGAACATACCGGGGGGCAAAGTCTGTCTAAGAAGATTTTAAGGCAAGGCTACTTTTGGCCAACTATGAACGAAGATTCCTTTGCATATGTTTGAAGATGTGACAAGTGCCAGAGGTTTGCCAAGATATGCCGAGCAGCCCCAAACAAGCTTACTCAAATGCAAAGTCCTTGGCCCTTCTCCATTTGGGGAATTGACCTTATTGGTTGATTACTAAAGGGAAAGGGGGGAGTGCAGTACACAGTAGTGGTCGTTGATTACTTCACCAAGTGGACGAAAGCCGAACCACTGGCAACCATCACTTCCAAAAAAGTACTGGACTTTGTGGTGAAAAACATAATCTGTAGATTTGGTGTACCCCAGAAGATAGTGTTCGACAATGGCACTAGGTTTGATAGCCAACTGTTTATTGATTTATGTGCCAAGCATAACATCACAAAAAGTTTCTCAGAAGTCTCGCATACTCAAGAAAACGGGCAGGTACAAGCAGTTAACAAAACTCTCAAAGACACTCTGAAGAAGCATCTTGAATTGGCTAAATGAAACTTTCCTGAGAAATTGCCTGAGGTACTCTAGTCACACAAGACTACCGAGCGAACAACTAATGGTGATACCCCCTTCGCACTCACATATAGGTATGATGCAATGCTACCAATCGAGATGACTCCACCATCTCATTGACGTACAATAGATGACCAAGATCGTAACCACCAATTGCTGACCGAGTCCTTAGACTAGATTGAAGAAAGACGTGATAGGTCCAACATACGCCTGGCTGCCCACCAGCAAAAAGTTGCCCGCAACTTCAATTCTATAGTTAAGGAACGAAAGTTTGACGTGGGGCATTCAGTCCTACGAAGAATATTCCCAGAAACTCGAGATGCCGTAGCAGAAGTGCTAGGCACTTACCATGTCACAGAGATAGTACCGCCTGTCACGTACAAGCTAGTATGGTATGACAAAGATCTCTAGTTGGTACCTGTCCCCCGTTACTGGAATGGGGAACAACTGAGGACGTACTACCAATAATGATCACTTTTAAGTGATCATTGACTATCTGGTACAGTCATGAAATGCCCATACCACCGACCAGCTCAAGTTAGCTATATTAATTATACACAGGTACGATTGGCCCATTTATTGTAATAATTAATATTTATGAATGTAAGCTACATTGTAGCGACACATCTTGTATGGTTAATTTTTAACCAATAAGACACGATTTTTGTCCACTTTTACGAGCCTTACTTTTACAATGATTATCTTGCTAACTAGTGATTTATTTCACGGATTGTCGGCAGTGTATGAAACCTTTATAGGTTTTCACAAACCCAAATGGTCCCGAATAGGTTATTATGAGAAACTCAGGTCAGTTAGCAAGTGACCAAGAGGATAACCCAAGAGTTATGAATCCTGTGCGTAATTAAAAGGACTTAGACACATTAACTTTTATTAATGTTAAAGTGCTTGCGCGTTGCTTGGTATATACCAAGCAACAAAAAGAGCCATAAATTAATATCTGTAGATAGGGTTGAACAGTTTTTGTTTACAATTCATTCGAAAAAATTGAACAACTCTGATTTTTAGAGCCGTACATCTGTAAATAGAGCTACATAGCTACAAACAGAGCCGTACAACTCCAAACAAAGCTGCATAGCTCCAAAACGGCTCCAATTTATAGACAAGGAAGAATACCCACTCTCCTGCGAGGCATTAATGGAACTGCCCATTCAGCAGTCCCCTCCACTACTACAAGCACTTCCCTCCAGTCACATCTCCTAAACCACCACACACATCAGCCCAGTCTTCAGTGACTGCACAACCACTTATATAGTTACAGTTATTAAGAGAAGCTATCATGAAACTTTATTGTTTAAAAAAGAGGCGGGAAAGAGTGAAAAGTTATTTCTTGGAAACTTGAAGAAATACAAAGGCTATTAACCATATTAGATGATATGAAATGTAGCAAGGAGCATATATCCCTGTCCAAGCTGGACAGAGTGGTCCCGAGAAGAAAGTTTCCATGCTGATTTGCACCATTGCAAACTTGGGGGGCAAATGTTATCCCAAAAATTGGCATATTTGACGTGGCACTAATCTTGAACTTGTGGAGTAGAGTGGGCAGACCCCCTGGTAGGTTGGTCGGTGTATACTTGCAGGGTATATGAAAAGTTGCTACTCGACATGCTATATCCAGAGTCTCAGCTGCTCGGCATGACCCCAAAAAACTTGCTGGTTAGTATGACAGACAGACTGGTCGGAACACACTTGACAAATGAATAACAGTCACTGCTCGGCACACTTGCCAGGATAGCAGCTGGTCGGTATGATGAAAAGACATACTTGCTCGGATGAAAGCAGTTAAACTCTTCGTTAGCACTCTGCAAGAATTGCCCAACCACCCGCAAAGAGCGCCTAACAACCCTAAAAACTTGGTCAAGGCTCTTGAAGAATAGGACAGTAACCACCTGCGAGAAGAAAGGGATATTTCCCTATCATTTTTGCTTTAGGCGCAACCCTTGGATGAGAGGGACAATATAAATACAAACTTTCCACCACAGTGGAGGGTTTAAAAAAAATAGCCTACCAACCAGCACTAAGAACACACCGAGCAGCTTGGCTTGGTACTTAGCAGTGATTCTACTATACTGTATTGTCTTTTACACATAGAAATCGACTTATAATCCCTTGTGATCTTGTGTAAATCTTCAAGATTAATACAAATCTAAGAGGATGTAGTTCATTACCAATCCTTAGGGCTGAACCTTTATAAATCCTGGTGTTCTTTATTATTTATTGCCCATTATTACTAGGTTCTAGGCTTATTTATGGTGTATTGATTGTCTAATTAGAAGCTCTCTAGTTAATTATTTGACTATGCGTCAGTTGGCTAAAAAACCAGTCAACACATCCCATGATGTAATTGACCTTGGTTGTAGCTTGAAGAACCACTCTGGGCAATTTTTGATAGGGTGGCAGGGAAAATCCTTCACCTAGCATCATCCTGAACCCCCTAGAGATCAGTTTGTTGTTCAAAGTTGTGAACATGAGACACCGGGTCTTCCCATCCAGTGTACATCTTCCATGTTCGCATTTTTAATGTGACAGGTATAGGTAGCTAGTTAATGCTTTCTGAAAACGGGGAACCTTTTCGCCTCTCCATTTCAATGTCTGTCAACTTGGGAGATGTTAGGTTTCTTACCAATCATGTTAATAGATCCTACTAGGTCTGATGTTTGGGTCTGCACCTGCTTAAGGATGCACTACATTGCAGACCTCATCCATTCTCGGGTCCCAAACCGGCTCAGGCGGACATATGTTATTCGAGTCTTAATTTTCCCTACTGCAATTGAGAGCATCTCGTAAATCTTCACCTCCTCTGTGGCCCATTTGGTTGAATACAGAGTTTGGTCGTGGCCTTCCCCCAACGTTTTGGCCATCTGCTCAGCCTGGTATTGGAGGTACTCCCTTGAACCCTTCACCTCGGGGTGGCTGGTTGATCGGGGCATCCTGCCCTTGTGGGACAAATGGTCCATTGGGATGGTTACCCCTCTGATCCTGATTATTCTGGTTGCGAACTTGGCTCGCTGCTTCATCATGATCATATCCATTAGCATAGTGGGGTTTATATGCACTACTAACCTCTTGCTCCTCCCTTCTAGATCTTGGTCGATACTCTTGGTGTTGTCTGTATTGACCCGAATGTTGTTGATTGGTTTGGGGCTGACCACTCCTATTCGGCGCTGGTGCTCGGGGGTTGCCATCCCATCCTACAACAATGGGATTTCTATAATGACCACTTCCCTGAGATCTCGGCCAAAAGTTTCCTGCCTAGTTCTGTCCCATGTAGTGCCTTGGAAAGACCTGCTCATAAGCTGGTAAGGGATGCCTATTGTTGGCTTGGGTGCCCCAACCAGATCGGTGACTTCTATTAGGATCCTGATTCCCATTATGAGTTCGAGCCTTAGGTCCATTCATGACCCCATCACCCAAATCAAATACAGGAGGATATTGTAGGTTGTGGGCAATAGTTCCACCTGCAGTCCCCATACCTCGAGTTTGCTGTTGCTGTTGTATATAATTGTGGATGGATTCAACAACCTCCTTGGTTTGGTGTTCTATGTCTTCCTTACGGGCCTGCACCTCCCGGTAATGTCGATCCATCCATTCTTGGGATTCTCTTCTTTGTTTTTTGAAAGCCTCATTAATGGCCTATTGGGTGGTATCCCACCCCATGTTCATGGTGGCAAGCTGATCTTGCATCTGTCCCATGATCTCCTTTATCTGCTCAATTTCAGGGTTAAGTCCTTCAATATCCACGTGGGGATTGTATCGTCTAGGACCTTTAGCTCTTGGTCCTGTTTGGTTAGTACCCCTTGCAACACCTCCACCCGAGGCTCCTGCGTTAGTAAGTCTTGTAAAGGTAGTAGCCCCATGGCCAAGTTTAGTGGGCCCTGCAACCTGCCCCTCGGTGTCAGGCAGGTTTCTAGATGGCAAATCAACTCTCCCCTCATTCAGATCGCTCATTGAGGGAACTTGGTGCGATATTGACCTTAACACTCTGGAGGTTCTTGACCTGATCTTATTGTTGAGACCACCATCTTTCCAGTAACGAAATCGGAATGCAATTGTTCTTGCTCTCAATTAAAGCACCAAAATGTTGATTGGTCTTTTAGGTAACTGACCCGGAGTCAAAATAATTAATTCAATAGCGTTTAGTAGAATAATTAATGAACAATAAATGAGCTAAGAACCTAGTAATGATGAGCAATTAATAATAGAGAACATCAGGATTTATAGAGGTTCGATCCCAAGGATTGGTAATGACCTACTTCCTCTTAGATTTGTATTAATCTTAAAAGGTTTACACAAGATCACATGGGATTACAAGTGGATTTATATGTGTAAAACACAATAAAATAATGCAGAAACACTGCTTGGTATCAAAATAGGATGCCTGGTATCTTTCTAAATACTGGTCGATAGGTGAGTTTGTGAACCCCCTCCATTGTGGTGGAGGGTTTGTATTTATAATCTTCTGTTGATCTAGGGGCTGCATACGGAGTAACTGATGGTGGAAATATCCCATTATTCTCGCAGGTAGTTACAATTCTAGTTGTTAGGAAGTTTGACCGAGTATTTAGGGCTATTAGGCGTCCTCTGCAGGTGGTTAGGCGATTCTTGCAGACTTCTAACGGAGAGTGTAACTTCTTTTCACCGACCAGGTTTGACTGTCCATCGTACCGAGTAGGTGAGCCTTTTCTGATAGTATGTCGAGCAGTAAAGGAAAAAAAACACCTAATTAAAAGGACTTATAAATTTTAATTTTTAATAATGTTAAAGTGCTTCCACGTTGCTTTGTATATACCAGGCAACAAAAAGAGCCATAAAACAATTTATGTAGATAGGGTTGAATAGTTTTTGTTTACAACTCATTTGAAAAAATTGAACAACTTTGATTTATAGAGTCGTACAGCTCCAAACAGAGCCACTGAGTAGTAATGAAAAATAATATGAGTCGTGAAGTCTGCTCAAGTTGTAAAGATCACTTGAGATTAAAGGCTGCTCAACTCAACCATGATGTCTTTACAAAAATAAAAGATTGCTCGAGAATAAAGGTTGCTCGGCTCAGCCATTTTTTGTCCAGGAAAAAAAGAAGAAAGTTCTTCAAAAATCTTGGGTTTGGCTATCTGGTTGGATGTGAGCCAGGTCAGTTGGAGGGCCTTGAAGTTGATTGGTAGGGGTCTGGGCATCAGTTGAAGTACTTTGTCCTGAAGGCAGGACGTTCTCTTCGGGGGCCGCATTATTTGGCTCAGAAACTAGCACGACTAAGTCTGGGACCTCTAGAAGTTGGTCGGAAGGAGCAGCCTGGGCCTCAATTTTCTCCTGCTCAACACAACAATGCATGAGCTCGTCGAAGGCCTCCCCTAGGTAGCTATAATCTGCCCCTTTGTTGTGAATCTAGAAGTCGTAAAAGGTGATCATACCAAAGTCTTCAAAGGCTTTATTATCAACAACCCTTCCAACTTTCTCTTCATTAAGGGCCTTCACCAGCTCGTCCCTCTCTTCTTGGATGGCTCTCCTATAGGTAGCATTTTTCATGGCGATGTCCTTCAGCTCTTCAACCCTCCTCTCCAGCCGATTGACATCCAAGTTCCTTTATTCAGTAGTGGCTTGGAGACCCTCGCTATCCTTGGTAAGCTGCTCGGAAGTCCACTGCAACTTTTGGACCTGCTTGGTCAGTTGAGTAACCTGAGCATTCAGGAAGGCATTTTCCTCGGAGTCCTTCAACAAGCCCCTCACCTGCTTATTCACCACCTTGACCCAGTGGTGAGCATAGATGAGTGCCAAGATGCCCTGCAACATTAGAAGAAGGAAGTTAGAGGAATTAACGAAGATAATAATAATAATAATAAAAAATAATACCAAGTAGATGGAGCACTTACACAAACAACATACTGGAGACCATTACTGTTGATGTTCTCCAGAGATTTAGTGCCCAAGGTAGCCATGAAGTTGACCTGGGAGGTGGACTCCATTTTTACATGCCCCTATTGGATTATCATGGCCTTCCTCAAAGGCTCTTTAATCTCTTCGGCAAGGTCCACGACGACACCTTCCCGAACTCTGGTCAGGGTAGGGGACTCTTTTACAGGTGCAGAGGGGATAGTTTCCTTAGCAAGGGTTGCCTTGCCCTTACTAGATTTGAGTGATGGATTCTACATCTTCTTAAAAGAGGGAGTCTTCTCGGGAGTCTTCTCAACTAGCTTGGTAGCCATAGTAGGAGGGTCTTGGCCAAAGTGATCTCGCTACTGGGACCGCCGACTTGTTTCTGAGCGAATTTCTTGAAGAAAACATATGATATATCTGCAAAATAAAAGCACTAGGTCAGTAAGTATGTCGAGCAAAGTCAAAACATGCAAAAAAAAATAAATAGATAAGCACAGTGAAAATATGTTCAAAAGGTTAGTGCCAGGTCACCCTCTTCTGCTTCCTTCGGGCAGGCAACTGCCCTGACTGGGATGTCTTCATCACCATCTGATGAGTCAGAATCTACATGCTCAACTTCGACTTGTTTCCCCTTTCCATTCTAGGGGACATCAATAGTTGTAACGACCAAAAAAATTACTAATAAGGCTTTAGGGCCTTGATTAGTGTGTCGGCAAGGCATAATTGGTATTTATGTGAATTAATGATAAAATGCATGATTATGTGGCATGCATGATATATGATTATATGGATATGATTAAATGCATGTTTATGAATTTTAAATATGCATGTGGGCCATGTTTAGCTTGTAAGGGCATATTTGTAATTTTGGCCCGTTGAAAGCATAAATGTAATTATATGTGATAGATTGTTGAGACCACATTATTATGTGGATCTATTTGCAGCATATAGCTCGAGACAGTCCTGGCGAACGGTTTGGCAAAATAGTCACAGTAGGAAGTAATACTCGGCTCGGGGGAGCCTGTGGGTATTTTTGGGAATTTAAAGAATATGTTGGGAATTATTGTACAGTGGGTAAATAATTGAAGAGTAATTGGATGACGAGATTTAATTGGTAAGTATTAGGAACACTTGAGGAATTAGCGGGAATTGGGAGAAAATGACCCTTTTACCCCTAGGGGCCAATTGAGGATTAGAGAACCTAGGAGGGTAAATTAGTCTTTTAGTCATGAAGGGATATTTTCAGAATTTAGAACAAAAACAATAAACAGAGGAAGGTAGAAGCATCCCAGAACATTTCCTTTCCTTCTCTCTCATGGTTTACATTCTCTCTCTCCTCACTCACGAATTCACCTCTCTCTCTCTTGGTGATTGAATCTTTGGGGCTTGAAGGAAGTTAGGAGCTTAGAGACTTAAGGAAATTGAAGGAGCATAGGCTGGAGGAATCTAAAGCTAATCAAACCAGAGAATTCAGTTTTGGAGCTTGAGAACTTAAGCACAAAAGTATTAGCTTGGAATTTGATGGGAGGATCAAGCAAAATTAAGGTTTATCGCCAAGGCTCGAGGCTAAGGACCGTGCTCGAAACCAGTCCACCTTCTCCACTTGGAATCAAAGGTAAGAAAACTACACCCGGTTATGTGGCCATGTTGGGACTAAGAGTTCCCTATACTCATATGCAATGTTGTATGATGGTATTATGCCATGTGAACATGAGATAAACGACCTAAGAGTGCCAGAATTAATATTTGTGCACAGGACGCTGGTCGGCCACTCATAGCTGAGGTTAATTAAATAATCACTGAGCTTGGCCTAAGCGAGCCAGACTCAGTGCGGAAAATGCTGGGCTCGACCTAAGTGAGCCAGAGACAGTGGATTAAAGCCTAAGGGCATCGACCTTGAATATTGTATGATATGTTTACTATTGTTAATCTGATGATTATGGCATGTTGAATACCTGGTTAAAAGACTGCTGATTTCTCAATTATTATCGTTGATTATGTGAATGTTGTGGACTGCTGAATATCTGGTTATGCTTTGTGAAATATTTGGTTATCATTATTGATTGTGCTATGATGTTATAGTTTTCTTGCTGAGCCTTAGCTCACGGGTGCTATGTGGTGCAGGTAAAGGCAAGGGTAAGATGAATCAACCATGGGTTGGAGAGCTCTGGGGGTTAGGTTTACATTGTCAGTCGCTCGACCACCGTGGTCGAGGGATTATGCAGGAACGAAAACTTAAAATGTATATTTTTCCATTAGAGTGGCTTTGTTTATTTATAACACTTGGAAATTTTGTAAATATGTCTTCTAAACCATGTTTTGGGATCCCATGTACTAAACATTTATTTTAATGAAAATTATCTATTTATGACCAAAATCTTTTAAACCTAACCTGTTTATGACTTTAGGTTCACATTTTTATTTAAATGACTTTGTTAGCAACCCTTGCACTATTTTAAACACACAGTGTGACGGTCTTTGTTATCCAGGGCGTTACAACTTGGTATCAAAGCGGTCTAGGTTTAAGGGTTCCTAAAGACTGGCTGGACATGTACACTCGCCACTAAAGACAAGCTCGACTTAGGGTTTTGTAATTGAATACATGCAATTATATGCTTTAATATTTGAATGAAATATGAATGTATTAATTGTTTGATTAATAATGAGCGTGAGATACTGATATGGCTTGTCTCTTTACTGTTGTGTGATGATATTGAGGCATGCTGATTAGCATTGCTATTGTATGTGGGTGAATATTTGGATAATGGTTTGTCTACTGATGACATGTGGTGAATTGTTTAAATTGAACGTATACATGCTTTATGTGCGCATGATTATTGTGGTTGTTTGGACCTGGCCGTGGGATGGTTCTGGGTATGAACATCAGGGTTGAGGGGTTTAGTCGGTGATGGCGGATGAATTCAGAATGTTTGTGCTCAAAATGGTTTGGTGGACTTGGTATTATTATAGTGAGGGTTGCAGATGATAGTTAGGGTTGGAATCCTCCATCTGCCCCTGAAGGTCGCAGTAGACGTTCGCTGGTTTGGGTGTAAGGTTGTAAGGACTGATAGAGGAAATTAGATGGGTGAAACAATGAGTTTTGCTGGGGAAAAGAGTTGCTTTGTATACCTTGATCGTAAGGGCACCAGTGTTGGTTTAACCTGAGGGTAGAAATAGATAGGAATTACTGTATGGAAGGTTTATAAGGCATTGTCCTCTGGTTTTGAGGAAGGTTTGGATTTGCCTATGAATTGATTAGTGGATGGGCATAGCTAATCCCATCCTTGATTATATGTAGATTATAGGTCATGACAGAGGGGTTGCGCTGAGTAGTTGTGGCAGAAGGATACCCGGAAGTGGTACTCAAACCCAAAATGTTGTTATAATGGACTGAGAGGAGTTCAGGCAGGGATTTGATAAAAGAGATTTCTATGAAGTAGTTGGAGCTGTCGAAACTAATGAGTTTATGAACTTGATTTAGAATGATAAGACAACAACAAAATATGTCAATAAGTTGGTGGGTTGGTCAATCTACTTTGGAAGTTGATACAAGCGGATGTAGCTAGAAATGATGAGTCATTTAAGGATTAAACTCTGGGATGGCCCAGAGCATCAGGGCCGCTCCAGTGCACGAGATGATTATTTGTGCTTGGGCAGCAGGGAGGGCCATATTATTTACGATATATGGAATGAGGTACGGAGTGCGAATTCCGTAGGGCAAGAAAGGTAGATGACATTCCCATTTATGGGAGTTAGTTAGGACAGAGTCTCGGTAATCGAAATGGAAGAACCCCTGATAGTTCTTGTAATGCCCCAAAATCCCTAATGTGGGTTAATGGTTGGATTAGTAGGCTGGGAGAGCCATAATTGTTTAATTATTCCATTAAATGATTATATGCAACCGTAATGATGTTAAATGCATGCATGTGGGTCCACATTTGATTATTAGGGCTTTTGGTAATTTGGCCCGTTGAGGGCTTATTTGTGTATTTTGGTGCATATTGTGATTTTTGGATGAGATCCAATTATTATGGGGATATATTCGAGCTATTCGGCATGAGACGGTCTTATGTTGCAAATTAGCGGTCTTCTCATAACGGGGTCAATTATTGGGATATTGGATAATGAGAATGATCATTTGATGATATATTGGGATTTATTGAGATCAGGAGGAAATTCTGGGAGTTTTGACTATTTTGCCTTAGGGGATGTTTTTGGGACCCCAAGCATTAGGTTTTATTTGAGGTTGCTTAAGCCTGAAGTAGTCTGTCAGAAAGAACTTTACGTTAAAAACACTTTCTCTCTCTCCTGTAAACCTTTGTGACCATTCGTGGCAATTTCGAAGAAATGTTGAGTTCTAGGAGTCAAAATCAAGTGAGGATCGAGGCATAGCGATCCTAGGAAAGATTAGAAGCTTCTTGACTGAAGGATTTAGCGAGAAACAACCGAATTAAAGGTAATCTAAGCTTTAAGTTTTGAGTTTTAGAGTTTCTAAGCTTTGATTTGGATTTTGTGTATCAATGAGTTTTTGATTCGTTTGAGCCTCGGGATTTGATGATTTTGGATCATTGGGAAGTTTGGGAACTTTGATTTTTGGATTTGGAGATGTTTAGGTATGTTTTCGGAAGGTTTAAAATATGAGAAATTGGAGTTATGGCAGGTTACCAGGTGGGGGTCGCGACCCTGTTCTTAGGCGCCGCGACCCAAGCTCGAAGTTAAAGATGGTGGGTTTTGTGTGTGCTGGGGGCCGCGACACTGGGTATAGTGTGCTGCGGCACTTGCTCCTGGTTTGGCTGGGGCCCGCGGCTCAGGGTTTTTGAGGCCAAATGGGTGTTTTGATCATGGGAACTCAATTTTAGGCCTCAGGATCATTCCTACTACCCAGGTTTAGTGGGGTTCAATGTCCCGGAGGCTAGATCTTGGTTCGAGAAACTTTGTTATTCATTTTATTAATGGAATCCTATATTTGGTTATGACTAGGTGACCGCTGAGGAATTAAAAGTCAGATCGTTCTCAAGGATCGTTCGTTTACTCATTCTCGCTCGAACCAGAGGTAAGAAAACTGCACCATGTGTATATGACATGCATGGTTGTTATTGAGGCATGTTAGTTATTAAATGTGGACATTGATTGCATATTAAATGCTTAGAAAATATTACTTACTTGTGTATGGCACTGACTATTCAGAATTGGCACTGGTCGCGTATTACTGACCTGGGAGTTAGGAACGGCATAAGCATCATGAACGCAGAGCCGATAAAAGATTAGATCTAATCAAAATCAGCGTTCAATGACTCTAGGAGCATTAATGTTGGACCGACCCTAAGGCGATGAATATTATAAGCGCTTGACTAGTCTAAGACTAGTTACTCAGAGCCAGGGCCTAAGGCCTAGGTAAATGTTTTGTCACGTGGCTAGGGAGCAGAATCCCATTGTTGTGACTCTATGGCTAGGGAGCTTAGATGGTGATGTGTACATATGCGGCCGCTTATCCACCACGGCCAAGGAGTTCTCAGGGGAACTAGGGGGTTTACCCTATTTTTATCGCTTAGATCGGCGGGTTATAAATTTTATAATGTAGTGACCATTTTGCATTGTAAATAACTTGTAAACGTTTTTTATGGGCCCATGAACAATTTTATGTTTTAAATAAAACATATCCTTTTCCTTTTGGTTGGTTTTCCACCTTAACTTGTTAATAACACCTAGAAGCATGTTTTTAACCAAAGAACTCAGATAGCGAGTTAAATTCACGGTTCAACGTTCACCATAATGGTCTTGGGGTAACCAGGGCATTACAACTTGGTATCAGAGCGTGCCAAGGGTAGGGTTCTTGTAGACTGGCTGGGCATGTACACTCACCACGGAAGACAAGCTCGACTCATGGTTTGGTAACTAGTTATGTAGTTATATGTATAACTGCTTAAATATAGTATAAATGCTTTACCTGTTTACATGAGACACCATGTTAAACCTGTGCCTTGAATATTGCATCTTCAGCAATCGTGTGCTAAATAGTACTGAAATTGCTGGAACATACTTATTAGTATTGTTGATTGTGAATTATTATGTGATACATGCTAAGTTCTAAATTCCATAATCATGTATCTATTTGTATATTTGTATGACTGTGGAATATGATAGTTATCTGCTTGTTCTTGGACCGTAAGGCGGCAAGAGGTTTAGTTATCACTACCTGATTGGCCGTATTGACTATTGTTTCAGCAAGGTATAAGTTGATAAGAATGAATCCAGGACAGACAGATACATCAGCTGGCCAGAGTGATCAAGGCCAGAATAATAATAATCATGGTCAAGAGAATGACCAGGGACTGATTCCATAGCCAGCTCCTGCAAACTGGCATTAGTTATTTAACGATCTATAGGCTATAGTGTTGAGGCAGGGAGAAGAACTCCACCTCCAGAGACAACAGCAAGCTCCTGCAGTGGCCAGTGTATCTGAGGCACCTCCTGTATCGGTGCCAGCAGCTGCTAGAGGTTGGTAATAAATGGGAGCCTCTCTATGAGAGGTTCAAAAAGCAGCAACCACCAGTTTTTGAAGACAGTGCAGATCTTGCCAAAGCTTAGCAGTGGATGAGCATGATTACCACCATCCTGGACTTCATGAGGGTGACTGGTATCGGGAGGATGCCCGAATTTGATGGGAGGTTATATCCCAGACCAGAAACATTATTTCCCTGAGTTGGGAAGAATTTCAGACTCTGTTCAACGAGAAATACTATAATGATGCTATCAGGGCGACAAAGGCTGAGGAGTTCATCAAGCCCTGAAGTTTGATCGTTTGGGAAAGTTTTCCATGGAGTTGGTGCCCACTGATGGGTCTAGGAGGGAGAGATTTCTCCAAGGACTACAGCCCAGATTAGCCCGCGATGTTCATATTACCATTGTGGCTGGGGTTTCTACGTATGCACAGGTGGTTGAAAAGGCACTCACCGCTGAGAGTGCAGAGAATAAGATCTGGCGAGATAGTGCGGCCATAAAGGAGTTCAGGAGGACAGGTCCTCCATTTGTAGGTTCTGGTAGGGGTGGAGGCCCCAGTGATTAGAAGAGGAAGGTTCCTGACACCTTCCTAGTTCTAGGTCCTGATAGGCGGCCCCGTGGTGTTTCAATGGGTCGTCCAGGTGGTAATGAAGCCTGTAATTCTTATCTTGAATGCCCTAGGTGTAAGAGGCGCCATTTGGGTGAGTGTAGGGCAAGGGCCTGCTTCTCATGTGGAGCGTTTGGTCATCTTAACAAGGACTGCCCTAAGGGAATAAAAGAAGAACGCAGGAAAGCAGACAGCTCGGCCCCAGCTCGAGTGTTGGCATTGACACAAGCAGAAGCTGAGGCTTCTCCCTCAGTAGTTTCAGGTCAACTTCTTAGTGCTGGAACCCCTTATAATGTTTTGATTGATTCTGGTGCTACACATTCTTTTGTTGCTAGTAGAATTATTGATAGACTGTGTAGACTTTGTGATTTTTATGCTGTGGGGTTTGGAACTTTGTACCCACTGGGGAATTAGTTGTATCTAGGAGATGGGTCAGATCTTTGCCAGTGAAAGTGGAGGGCAGAGAGTTGTCAATGGATTTGATAGAGTTTGTTATGACTGACTTCGACATGATATTGGGTATGGATTGGTTAGTGAAGTATGGGGCAACCATTGATTGCAGAAGGAAGATGGTCACCTTTGAGCCTGAAGGTGAGGATCCTTTTGTGTTTGTTGGTACTGTGCATGGACCTCGCATATCTATGATTTCTGTATTAAGGGCTAGAGATCTGTTGCAAGGAGGTTGCATTGGATTTTTAGCCAGTGTGGTTGACACCACTCAGGTCGTGCCAATGAGACCAGAAGAGACTACACTTGTTTGTGAATTCCTGGATGTATTTCCAGAAGATTTGCTAGGGTTGCCACCACACAGAGAAATAGAGTTTGTGATAGAACTGGCACCAGGGACAGAGCCAGTGTCTAGAGCACCTTACAGAATGGCCCCAGCTGAGTTGAAAGAATTAAAAGTATAGTTGCAAGGTAAGACAGTATTCTCAAAGATCGACCTTCGTTCTGGTTATCATCAGTTGAGGGTCAAGGAGGGAGACAAACCGAAGACTCCTTTTCGTACTAGGTATGGGTATTATGAGTTCTTAGTCATGTCTTTTGGATTGACTAATGCCCCCGCTGCTTTTATGGATATGATGAACAGAGTGTTCAAGGATTATCTGGATTAGTTTGTGATCGTCTTCATCGATGACGTCCTGGTTTATTCTCAGTCTGAGTCAGAGCATGAGCAGCATCTGAGGTTGGTTCTATAGCGACTAAGGGAACACAGATTGTTTGCAAAGATCAAGAAATGTGAGTTCTGGTTATCTCAAGTATCCTTTCTTGGGCACATTGTCAGTAAGGAGGGGATTAAGGTAGATCTAGCAAAGATTGAGGCAGTCAGAGATTGGCCAAGGACAAAGAATGCTTCTGAGGTTAGAAGTTTCCTTGGATTGACAGGTTATTATAGGCATTTCATGGAAGGGTTCACAAAGATTGATACTGCATTGACTGAGCTGATACACAAGAATCAGAAATTTGTGTGGTCAGACAAGTGTGAGAACAACTTCTAAGAACTGAAGCAGAGATTGATTACATCTCCAATTTTTAGCCTTCCGATAGACTAGGAGAAGTTTGTGATTTATTGCGATGCTTCTCATCATGGTTTGGGCTGCGCTCTGATGCAGTCAGAGAAAGTAATTGCTTATGCCTCTCGTCAGCTGAAGGAGTATGAAAAGAGATATCCCACTCATTATTTAGAGTTGGTGGTTGTGGTCTTTGCTTTAAAGATATGGAGGCATTATCTTTATGGGGAGAAGTGTGAGATCTACACAGAACACAAGAGCCTGAAATACTTCTTCACACAGAAAGATCTTCATATGAGACAAAGGCGTTGGCTGGAGTTAGTAAAAGATTATGATTGTGAGATTTTATATCATCCAAGAAAGGCCAACGTGGTAGTTGATGCTTTAAGCCGGAAGGGTCTGAAGCAGATTTATGGTGCGAGGCTGATAGCCAGAGAGTTAGCAGATGACATGAATAAAGCTAGTATAGAGTTTTGGTGGGCCAGTTGGCCAATATTACGCTACAGTCTACACTATAGGAAATAATCAAGGAGGGTTAGTTGAGTGTCCACAATTGATCAAGACCAGAGAGGATGTTTTGGCTGGAGCATCCAGAGATTATTCAGTGTCTGATTTAGGCTTGTTGAGATACAAGGGGCAGATATGTGTTCTGTTAGACACTTCTTTGAGGCGAGAGATTCTGGATGAATCTCATACTACACCTTACTCTTGGCATCCATGCACCACGAAGATGTATCAGGATGTGAGATCAATGTATTGGTGGCTGGGGATGAAGAGGGATGTAGTAGAGTATGTGGCTAAGTGCTTGACATGTCAACAGGTTAAGGCTGAGCATCAGAGGCCGTCAGGGTTATTGCAGCCTCTAGATATCCCAGAGTGGAAATGGGAGGACATCACGATAGATTTCGTGGTGGGGTTACCTAGGACTGTTGTTCAGCATGATTCTATTTAGATGATAGTGGATTGCTATACAAAGTCAGCTCACTTCTTGCCAGTGAGGACTACTTATACAGTTGATTAGTATGCATATCTCTATGTGAGAGAGATCATTCGCCTCCATGGAGCGCCGACGTCGATTGTGTAAGATCGGGACCCCACTTTTACTTCCAAGTTCTGGGGGAGTTTACAGAAGGCTATGGGAACACAGTTGAAGTTCAGTACTGCTTATCATCCTCAGAAAAATTGGCAATATGAAAGGATGATCTAGATATCGGAGGACATGCTATGAGCATGCGTGCTGGACTTTGGTGGATCTTGGAGTAAGTATCTACCTTTGATAGAGTTTTCCTACAACAATAGTTATCAGTCTACCATTGGAGTTGCACCTTATGAGATGTTGTATGGTAGGAAGTGCATATCTCCCATTCATTGGGATGAGACAAGTGAAAGGAGATACTTATGTCCTGAAGCAGTTCAGAGGACTAGTGAGGCCATTGAGAAGATTAGAGCTCGGATGCTCGCTTCTCATAATAGACAGAAGAGCTATGCAGATCCCAAGCGTAGGAATGTGGAGTTCCAAGTGGGAGACTATGTCTTCCTTAGGGTCTCGCCATGGAAAGGGGTGAGGAGATTTGTAAAGAATGGCAAGCTGAGCCCTAGGTTTGTAGGTCCATTTGAGATCCTGGAAAGGATTGGACAGGTGGCTTACAGGTTGGCCTTGCCACCAGCGTTGTCAGCCGTGCATAACGTGTTTCATGTTTCAGCTCTTCGGAGGTATGTATCTGATGTGACTCATGTTTTGAGCTATGAAGATTTGAAGCTTGAGGCAGATCTCTCCTTTGAGGAATAGCTAACCCAAATACTTTACAGAAGGTACAAGGTCCTCAGGAATAATACCATACCATTGGTTAAGGTATTGTGGAGGAACATCAAGGTCAAGGAAGCGACCTGGGAGATGGAGTCAGATATGCAGAGTCAGTATCCCGAGCTATTCAAGTAAATTTTGAGGACGAAATTTCTGTAAGGAGGGGATAGTTGTAATGCCCCAAAATCCCTAATGCGGGTTAATGGCTGGATCGTAGGCCGGGAGAGCCATAATTGTTTAATTATTCCATTAAATGATTATATGCAGTCGTAATGATGTTAAATGCATGCATGTGGGTCCACATTTGATTATTAGGTCATTTTGGTAATTTGGCCCGTTGAGGGCATATTTGTGTATTTTGGTGCATATTGTGATTTATGGATGAGATCCTATTATTATGGGGATATATTCAAGCTATTCGTCATGAGACGGTCTTATGTTGCAAATTAGCGGTTTTGTCATAACGTGGTCAATTATTGGGATATTGGATAATGAGAATGATCATTTGATGATATATTGGGATTTATTGAGATCATGAGGAAATTCTGGGAGTTTTGACTATTTTGCCCCAGGCGATGTTTTTGGGACCCCGAGCATTAGGTTTTATTTGAGGTTACTTAAGCCTGAAGTAGTCTGTCAGAAAGAACTTTACGTTAAAAACACTTTCTCTCTCCCTCGTAAACCTTTATGACCATTCGTGGAAATTTCGAAGAAATGTTGAGTTCTAGGAGTCAAAATCAAGTGAGGATCGAGGCATAACGATCCTAGGAAAGATTAGAAGCTTCTTGACCGAAGGATTTAGTGAGAAACAACCCAATTAAAGGTAATATAAGCTTTAAGTTTTGAGTGTTAGAGTTTCTAAGCTTTGATTTGGATTTTGAGTATCGATGAGTTTTTGATTCGTTTGAGCCTCGGGATTTGATGATTTTGGATCATTGGGAAGTTTGGGAACTTTGATTTTTGGATTTGGAGATGCTTAGGCATGTTTTTGGAAGGTTTAAAATGTGAGAAATCAGAGTTATGGAAGGTTACCAAGTAGGGGTCGCCGCCTTGTTCTTAGGCGCCGTGACCCAAGCTCGAAGCTGAAGATGGTGGGTTTTATGTGTGCTGGGGGCTGCGGCACTGGGTATAGTACGCCGCGACACTTGTTCCTGGTTTGGCTGGGGGCCGCGACTCATGAGGGATTTTGAGGCCAAATGGGTGTTTTGATCATGGGAACTCAATTTTAGGCCTCGGGATCGTTCCTACTACCCGGTTTAGTGAGGCTAGATCTTGGTTTGGGAACCTTTGTTATTCATTTTATTGATGGAATCCCATATTTGGTTATGACTAGGTGACCGCTAAGGAATTAAAAGTCAGATCGTTCTCAAGGGTTGTTCTTTTACTCATTCTCTCTCGAATCAGAGCTAAGAAAATTGCACCCTATGTACATGACATGTGTGGTTGTTATTGGGGCATGTTGGTTATTAAATGTGGACATTGATTGCATATTAAATGCTTAGCAAATCTTGCTTACTTATGTATGACACTGACTATTCAGAATTGGCATTGGTCGCGTAATAGTGACCTGGGAGTTAGGAGCGACAAAAGCGTCATGAACGCAGAGCTGATAAAAGATTAGATCTAATCGATATCAGTGTTGAATGACTCTAGGAGCATTATTGCTGGACCGACCCTAAGGTCGATGAAAATTATAAGCGCTTGACTAGTCTAAGACTAGTTACTCAGAGCCAGGGCCTAAGGCCTAGGTGACTATTTTGTCACGTGGCTAGGGAGCGAAATCCCATGGTTGTGACTCTATGGTCATGCGGTAGGTTATGTTGGTGACTAGTTCATCAAACACCTATCTTGATAAGCTAGTTAAAGGATCACTTTTTTGTAAAGCCCAAGTGACCCTATCGTCACATGGCTATTGGGAACGGAACCCACCTTAGTGACTTTTACAACTATCACTCCTTTATTTTGGACTGAAAGTCCTAAATGATTATTATGATCATTGTTGATATTATATTCATGCAATATTGTGTTTTCTTGTTGGGCTTTGGCTCATGGGTGCTATGTGGTGCATGTAAAGGGAAAGAAAAGCTCACCCAGCTTTGAGTGGAGAGCTTAGGTGGTGATGTGTACATATGCGGCCGCTTGACCACCACGGCCAAGGAGTTCTCAGGGTAACTAGGGGGTTTACCCTATTTTTGCCGCTTAGATCGGCGGGTTGTAAATTTTATAATGTAGTGACCATTTTGCATTGTAAATAACTTGTAAATGTTTTTTTATGGGCCCATGAACATTTTTATGTTTTAAATATAATATGTCCTTTCCTTTTGGTTGGTTTTCCACCGTAACCTATTAATAACACCTAGAAGCACGTTTTTAACCAAAGAACTCGGGTAGCGAGTTAAATTCACGGTTCAACGTTCACCGTAACGATCTTGGGGTAACCAAGGCGTTACAGTTCTATGGCTCCTGGTTTTGACAGGAAGGGGTCTATTTATAGGATGGCCTTCAGGATGGTGATGAGATCTAGTGAAGTTATTTAGTATGCATCAAAAGTCGCAGACGCCATCTGGAAAGACGCCAGGTAAGGGCACGATTTCTACATGGAATGGTTCAATATGTTAGGACGGATTGCCCAGGATTAGAGAATGGAAGGCTGGAATGACTTGTTACATTTGAAGGCCGAGGCTAGTCCCTTGGAGGTGACTGGTTAACTTGATAGTTCTCGTTCTTGGTTATATAACGAGCTGGAAGAGTTCGGTGTAGCGTATCTCCCATGAGAGATTTAGATATGGAGTATATGCCTCAAGGTTAGGGTACGAGGGGATCGAGATATTATTGCTTGTTGGGGATGAACTAGAAACTTCAAAGAGAAGAGTTGGAACACAACTAATAAAGAAGTTTGTAGTGAAAGTAATTGAGGTCGTCACATGAAAGCCTTGTTGTGAGCCAGATGGGAGATGATTTGTTAAAAGACAACCATGGATTGTAGAGGATATCACTTAAAGTATATTAGTTGAACTAAATGGAAACTGAGTTGGTCAGTAGGGATTCAGATGGGTATGTAAGCAGTTGTTGGATACGCGTTAGAATTGGGCTATGAATAGGTTCAGTATCAAGGACATTATGAAGAGTGGTACTGGTTTGACAGAAAGAATTATTGGTTCAGTTGAAGAAGTTTTTGACTTAGAAATGGATTAGACGGAGCATCATATCATGGGAATCATTGACATCGCCAATTAAAGATGAAGAGTTTAAATGCCCGGTTACAAGACAGGACAATGTCTTTAGGAATTGATCTTCGATCTGGTTATTACCAGCTGAGGATCAAGGAAAGAGACATTTAAGGGATTATTACTTGTACCTAGTCACGTCTCCTCAACCGACGCACACGTCAGCCACTCTTCAGTAACTACACGACCGACGATACAGTTATTAAGAGAAGACATCATGAAACTTTATGGTTTCAATAAGAGGCAGGAAAGAGTGAAAAGTCATTTCTTGGAAACTTGAAGAAATACAAAGGCTATTAATTGTACTAGATGATATGCCACGTAGAAGGAGAATATACACCTGACCAAGGTGGACGATATGGTCCCCAGAAGAAAGTTTCCATGCTGCTTAGCACCATTGCAAACTTATGGAGAAATGTTTGCCCAAAAATTAGCAAATCTGATGTGACACTAATCTTGAACACATGACATTAAGCTTAGACACATGGTGTTAGGCTGGGCAGATGGTTTAAAAGAGAGTAAATTATGTCTTTAATTCATGTTATAAGTTAAAATGAGAAAATGTATAAATTTTGTACACGTGTTCTTGCACTTTTTATATGACATGTGCTGAAATTTTATTTTTAAAAGTTGTAAAATAGGAACTCAAGAATGCTTTATGTTTATTTTATTTTTTTAACATGTACATGTTGTGAGTTCTTTTGCCAAGTTTAATTTATTAAATTATGTGATGACATGCGTGGTGATCTTTTTTATTTAAAAGTCATAGAAAATCTCTTTAAATTAAAAGATATCCAATATATGTCTTAGAAATTTATACTTTAATATTTATATATGATAATTGTGGTTTTCTATACTTTAATGAGTATTTTTCTCATATATATTTGTGCAATTTTTATTTACAAAATAAATAAGCAAAATTATTTTTGTAAATGGTGACCAAAGAATTTATTTAATAAATGGGAAAGTGGTTGGACTTTTTAAACTTTTTTACATTTTTGACATAAACGTAAAATTTTGTAATCTAGAAATACTACTTTTTTTAAAAAAAGAAATTAATATGTCACATCCTATCATTTATTTTATTTGCCAAGAAAAAAAGGGAATTTTTGTGAAATCAAGTAATCATGCCAAATTAATTATTTTATAATTATCGACATAATTTGTCCACTTTATGTTCTTTTGCTATTAAATAATAAATAAGATTATTAAGCTAAAGAAATATTTTAGTAAGTTAAATTTTTGTAACAAAATTTATGGATAGCAAATGTATGATTTAAATGAATAAAGAAGTAATAATCTAATTGGCTATTTATTTTATGTTTTCTGAATTTGTGTGAAATTGACAAGAAAATAAAAGAATAAATATTATCAACTTCAAAGCAAGGTTTAAGAACCGTCCAACGTATGCATGTTACATGCAAGTTAAGTTTTACGTTAAAAAATACGCCATTTTATTAAGTGTATGATTCTAGTTTTGCAAACATTAAGAATTCACTAGTAGACTTAAGATTATTCTTTTATGATTTTATGTGAAATTGTTGAATGTTTATAGTGTGGTGCAACATGTGCCATGTGATTATTACTTAATCTTGCTTAATATTAAGACCAACGTTTGATTGTGATTCTAGGCTTGTTGTGAAGTACCTCGTACTTTATTTTTACTTGGAATTGAGGTAAGGAAGTTAGCTAGAATTTTTTTTTTTAATTATGTTATGAAAATATTGAGCTAATATGTTGCAAGAGCTATTGTGTTATGAAAAGTATGAACTATGGTAAGCTAATGTGTTATGAAAAGTACGAGCTTACGAGCTTCTATGTTATGAGATGAGTTGTTGTATATCTGCTTGTATGTTGTATGAAAAACAGTAGGTTGTTAGCGTGCTGAACACGACACAACAATGAAGTTAATAAGGATATGACGTAACTCATGGGGCAGACGCGCCGAGGTTATTTGAGGGCCATAGTTCTTGTTTACCTCATGATGTGACATGGACAATAGGGGTGTCATGATCACATGATGTATGATTATGCTTATGATTATGAAATCTTATGATTCCGATTTATTATGATTATGCCATGAGTTTATGATATGTAAGTAGATTGGTTTGTGTTCTTGTTAATTGTGGTTTTTTGTTTGTACTTCCTTACTGAGATTTTAGCTCACCCCTTACTTTCCCCCTTTTAGGTAGGCAATATGGTTTCTTCCTGGCACTCACTATGATGTGGAGAGTTCCAATGTCTCGGCATGTATGGCGCGGGGTGTCCTGTAATGACCCAACTATTTCTAAGACCTTGTTAAAACTACTAGACATAGGTACTATTTTTGAGAAAACATACCTAAGAAAATAATCATAACTTTATTAAAACCCCAAATTAAATATTGTATCAATAACATAAAAGTATAAAATAAAATATGATAGGGTATGGGATCCCATTGTTTACAAAACATAAAACATAATTTTATGTGCTAATTGTGGAATTACATTAAGAAAACATAATTTAAAAGACTAAAAATAAATAACTTTGTCCTCGATCGACACACAGTCCATTTATTCCATTCATCCTCAACACACAAGCCAAGCTACCAAGAATCCTTCCGCCTCCATAATCATTTTCCTGCATCACACTAAAAAAATAAAGGAGTGAGCCTAATGCCCAGCAAGGAAAAATCTACTAACAATCATATAACATAAATCATAAACATATACTATTAAACATATATCATAACTTTAACCCATAAAAATGGTAATCTTGTGGTTTGCTATCGAAGCAACTATAAGCCCCAAGCAACATAAAAATATTGGGGTTTGCTAGGTAAGCAACTATAAGCCCCAAGCGACATAAAAGCATTGAGGTTTGCTAGCTAAGCAACTATAAGCCCCAAGGACTACAGAACATATTCATATATATATATATATCATAACATAAACATATCATAACATATGAGCATATAAAATCTATCCTATTTTCCTTACCAAAAGCCGGGATATTTGGGAACAAGAATGAGATTTAGAAACTCCTATAAACCAACAGTAGAAAAGGGTGAGAATCTTCAAGAATGAATATGGGAACTAAACCATCAAGAAGAAAATTACCAAGAAGGGCCTTAATTTTCAAGAACTTAAATACCTAATCAAGAATCAATAATAAGAGTTAGGATCTAAATACAAGAAACTAAGGAAAACTAAAGAATTATAAAGAACTAGACTTAAAGAATATGAATACCTTGAATGACCTTATGGATTGGTCTAAACCGCAATACGGAAATCACACTATTTCTCACTTCCCAAGTGTTTATAAAAGCTTAGAATGATAAAGCTTTAACCCAAAACCCAAGTGTATCTCTTTATAGTAACACTAGCACCTTGGAGGCTCTGATCAAATGCTTGAAGAATGAAGAAAATGGCTGAGTAATAGGTCTTATTTATAGAGTTCAAGGAGTGAATAAATGATTATAAAATGAATAATATTTGAATTTTCGTTCAAATAACGTTCAGAACTCGGTCAAAACTGTTCAAAGGCAGGTCTAAGTGGTTAAGGCTATTTTTAAAATTCAAAAAGTCAAACTTTAAAAAATATACTCATGGAGCCGATATATCGCCCACCCTAGGCAATATATCGCCTCCCCTGTATTCTCGAGGCTTGTTCGATCGTTCGTGCAAAGTCGACGTGTTTTCTGTATCTTCTGTAGGTGATATATCAGCCCCTATGCTGCGATATATCGACATACGTAGATATATTAAACACATATTTGCACTTTTTCAGCATAATTTGAATTGGATAAACAGCTTTGACTGAGTCATAATATGATACGAACAGCTGTTGGAAGGTTCTAGATCTTTCTTTTATTAAAACTATTCATCAAAATACTTATTTCCTTAATAATCATGATTATGACAAGTGTCATGCTCTTATTGGCTTTATCTAAACCTTAGGTTATAATAAATAACATATCTAGGACCAGCAATATTAATCAAACCTTATGTTATAATTAATGTTCTTAAACTATAGGTTAAACTTATAAAATCCATAACTGCTGCTATGAGTTTCTAACTAACTCCCGACTTGAACCAAAATCCACGATAACTAACATACTACCAACTAATACTAACTACTACTACTACCTAGCTAGGCTAAGTAAACATTCTAGGACTCTACATGTCCATGAATGAATAACGATCTAGTTGAATGCCAATAACATTTATGAACTTTTATATTATGGTTTATGTTTTCAGTTGACACAGTGGGACTTATATTTTTGTTTTATTCCTAAGATTTCATAAAGACAGAATATGTTTATTTTAAACTATTGGGCCCAAATTGCATGTTTTGACAAGGCCCCACAAGACATTTTCTTTAAAATGGTATTTTTCTTATAAATATGAATTGGGTGACGTTTTAAAAAGTAATTAGTTTAGGGCGTTCTTATATTAGATCTTAAGTCTTGTGGTTTAAATTTTAAGCATTTTGCTATAAATTTTAATGAGATGTGGTCCCCATTTTAAGCCTTGTGGTTTAAATTTTAAAGAGATGTGGTGTAAGAAACATCCTAATCTATTTACTTTGTAAAAACATCACTCAGTTCATATTTATTAGAAAAATAAAATTTTTGAGAAAAATTCAGTGGGACATTGTCAAAACATGCAGTTTGGGCCCAATAGTTTAAAATAAAAATATAGTGTCTTTATGCAATCTTGAAAATAAAATATAAAGTTCCATTGCAACGTAATAAAACATAAACCATAATATGAAAGTTCATAAACATTCTTGGTGTTTATCTAGATAGTTTTATCGCTCATGGACACCTCGCGTCATACATGCCTAGACATTGGAACTCCCCACTTCACAGTGTATGCCAAGAAGAAACCCCATTTCTCCCCTAAAAGGGGGAAAGTAAGGGGTGAGCTAAAAGCCCAATAAGGAAGTACAAATAAAATACAAAAATTTACCATGAAAACACAAAATTATCTACGTCCATATAGTAAGCTCATATCATAACACATCAGATCATAATCGTAACATAAACATACATTTTATTTGAATATATCAACATGACAAATAAAGCAAGCATGTTCCAGGAAGTAACTGGTAAAGCATAACCCAGTAAATCCTCTTCTATGAGGTTAACAGGAACTCTGGTCCATGAATAAACTCGATGCGTTCGCCTTATGAGTTACGTCATAACCTTAATAACTCATTTGGTGTGTCGTGTTCAACACACTATCAACCTACTGTTTTCCATACAACATACAAGCATATATTCAAACAGCTCACTTCATAACATAATAACTCTTACTTTTCATAACATAATAACTTATAATAGCTCATACTTTTCATTCCATAATAGCTCATCCATCACAATATATAGCTCATACCTTTCATAACATAATTCATAGAAATTTTAACTAACTTCCTTATTACCTCAAGTCCAAGCAATTAAAATGGTGAGGTAACTTCACAACGAGCCTAGAATAACAATCAAACACATGTTTTAATATCAAGTATGGCTAAGCATACTAAACAAACATACCCCATGTGTGCATGGTTCTTGCACACGTGGCACAAGGTGTACCACAACCATTAACGTACAATGTTTTTACATAAAATAATAAAAGAATAATGCCAATTCTACTATATAATTCTTCTTAGATACAAAACATGAATCATACATTTAATTAATTAGCGTACATTTGAATGTAAAAATAAACTTACATGTAACATGCATGCGTAGGAGGATTCTTAAAATTCACTTTGAAGTTGGTAAATTTATCCTTTTATTTCTTTATTCTATTGTTACTTATCAAAAATAATTCAACAAGAAAAGAATAATTTACTAACTTGTTAATATTACCATATTATCTCCTAAGATCATAAAGTTTCATTTCTAGATTTTATTTCATAAAATTTATTTTATTAAACTAGTTCTTTTAGCTATATTTGTACATAATAAAAATTATCCCATTTATTATAAAAAAAATGACAACATTGTCTTTTTCTCATTTATTAATTAATTTGTCAAAAAATAAATAAATTAATTAAAAGTTCTCTATTAATTTGGCAAATACTAATCAAATAGATAATACAAAAAACGTGACATAAATTGACCTTTGCAAAAAAATAAGACCTCTAAGTCGTAAAATTTCATATCAATTCATCATTATCTAAAAGTTGGAAAAAGGGCTCATTTTACTCACATTTTGTTAATTAAAATCTTTAGTCATCTTGAAAAATAAATTTTACTTAATTATTTTGTAAAGAAAATCTGCATTAATATACAAGAGAAAAGTACCCATTTAAAGTATGGAAAAAAAATCTCATTTATCATGTGTAAACATTAAGTCATAAATTATTAAGACATATATTTGATATCTTTTTATTAAAAGAGATATTTTTTCCACGAAGCTAAATAAAAATCAGCAAGCATGCCATCATATTATTTTTAAGGCATAAGTTCTCAAAACATAATTTTTTTACCATCCTTTTTTTTTCTTTTTTTAAAAAAAAAACAATTTTCTATAATACTAAACAAATTCTAGCAAGAAAAAATACACCTAGAATGCTAACAAATACTTAGAATTTTTTACAATAATTCAACAAATTAACTTAAAATGATTTTTGCACTTTATGCATTTTAATATGACAATTAGCATGCAAATAAATTCAATAACAAAATCAAACTACTTCAACCACACTATACCCACATAGCCAACACCCACATAACTCAATACCCAAAAATATTACTAATAGGCATATCTTACAAAATGGCTTCTAAAATTAACAACAAAGAGCAACAAAACTTTATACTCAATTTTTAAGCACACCTAGGTCAAATATTCCATGAGGCATAACCATGAAAATTTACCAATTAACATGCTCATAACTAATAGGTTTTTAAAAGAAAGAATAAGAACACACAAAACACCAATTAAACTATGCATTCTATTTCCAACATTTGCATTTTGATTTCCGAAAACATATAGATCAAAGAATAACAATATTCTAATATGAATCTTTATCATAAAGATACCGGCTTTTAACATAAATATACATAGCAACACATAACCCTGTTTCTTACATACTTTACTCATACATGCATGCATATCCAAAATTCCTTCATGCGTGTCTAAAAATAGATACACGCCCAAACACACGAACACCCAACCATAAAGCCACACACGCCTAGGCCACTTACATGAATACATATTCTCATAGCAAATCATCTATAGAAAACTACTTATACATAACATATTTAGCATGGTTCTAAAAATACAAGCATCAAAACCATAGAGAACTTTCATCATTCAATAAGCAACTTCTAAAATAAATAAACAACTCATCAAAGCTACAGGTCAAAACATAAACATTTCTTGTCAAAAAATCAACCAATAGTACAGAGACACAACCAAGAATCAAATCATCAAAACAAACGTAGATTAGGAGAAGAATCCATTACCTCCCTTGATTGTGTTCCATATACAAAAAAGTAAAAGAATACTTTTGGCACCTATGATTTTTCGAACACCACAAAGAAAAGAAGGAAACAAACACTTAGAATTGAGGAGAAGAACTAGACTTAAGAATCAAAACCAAAAACCAATTCAAGACATACCTAGCAATTACGAACCCTAGCCTTCTTCCCTTTCCTTCTCTCTTCATCTCTCTATCTCGTGCCTTCTCTCTCTCTTCCTCTCTATGCATTCGGTTAGCACACAAATGAGCAAGGAAAATCTCTCTCCTTCCCTTTATCTCTCAAAGCCTAAGCCTAAAGGAAATCTCCTAATTAATTTCCCGTATCCACTCCTTGATTATCTTTTCCAAGGTCATGTAATAGAAGCACAAAAGAGGAAACTCTCTCCCTTAGTTCACAAACACCCTTAGCCCCTCCCTCTCTCATCAATACTCGGCCACCCAAGACCTTCCACACTTCATTTCCCAATTTGTAACTTTCAAAAA
The DNA here is from genome assembly GCF_963169125.1 of Humulus lupulus. NCBI lineage: Eukaryota > Viridiplantae > Streptophyta > Magnoliopsida > Rosales > Cannabaceae > Humulus > Humulus lupulus. The sequence goes on along the minus strand of NC_084802.1, from coordinate 46,611,862 downwards.
TTGATACAAATCCTTACCACATAATTTTTTATTTATTCTTTTGAATAAAACAAATTAATAAATAAATAAAATGGGCAAAATAGTCTATTGCATGCACACCATGCATACCATGCACACTCCTAAGTGTTGTCATTAATAAGCATGCACCTTCATGCACACGAACAAAACTCATAAGAAAATTCACATTTACAATTAATTAAATAAATAAATTTACAAAATACAAACAACTTATTTTATACAAAAAATTAAAATAATATAATTAAAGTTCTAATACTTAACAATTAAATAAAGCACACAATTTAAATAAATAAATAAATAAAATTTGGTGCGCTACATGTGGTTTACATTTTTAAGGGTTGTGGTTTAGATTTTAAGCACAATGGTTTAGACTATAAGCTTAGTAGTTTACATTTTAAAGGGCTGTGGTTTGAAATCCATAAATTATGCTAATGTCAGGGTCAGATCGTGACATAACCAATAGAGAGCCACGACGCACAGAGGCTAGCATGCAAAGGGAATTTTCTTAGCAATGAAAGCATCGCTCTTCAACTAGAGCCGCGACACACAGTGGATCCCTTTCTCAATCACACATCTGCGTCTCATTGTACAATATATATTGAGTCGTGACACCATGTAGCTCAACCATCTTGCTTTGTTCCTCAGCATTGCGACGCCTTTAGTCAGGGCTCTAGCGCACATTGACTTTGCTCTCTTTAAACCCAATGGTTTACAATTTAAGCCTAGTGGTTTACATTTTAAACCATGTGATTTATATTTTAAAGGGTTGTGGTTTACATTAGCATGGCAGTTTACATTTTAAAGCATTGTGGTTTACATTTGAAAGAGTCATGGTTTAGATTTTAAGCCTTGACGTTTACATTTTAAAGGATTGTGGTTTAGAATTTTAGCTTAGGGGTTTAAATTTTAAAGACTTGTGGTTTAGATTTTAAGCCTTGAGGTTTACATTTTAAAGGGTCGTGGTTTAGAATTTAAGCCTAGAGGTTTACATTTTAAAGGAACGCTGCTTAAATTTTAAACGGTTGTGGTTTAGATTTAAAGTCTAGTAATTTTGATTTTAAAGAGTCATAGTTTGAATTTTATGACTAGTGGTTTACATTTTAAAGGTTTTTGGATTAGATTTTAACCCTAGTGGTTTATATTTTAAAGAGCGTGGTTTAGATTTTAGACAGAGTGATTTACATTTTAAAGGGATATGCTTTACATTTTAAAGGATTGCTGCTTAAATTTTTAAGGGTGATCATTTATATTTTAAAGGGTTTGTTTAAGATTTCAAGTCTATTAGTTTACATTATAAAGAGTCTCGGTCTATATTTTTAGCCTAGTGGTTTACTTTTTAACGGGATGTGGCTTAAAAACTAAGGAGTTATGGTTTATATTTTAAATGGTTTTCGTTTACATTTCAAAGATTTTTCGGTTACATTTTTAGCCTAGTAGTTTACATTTTAATGAGTCATGGTTTAGATTTTAAGCCTAATAGTTTACATTTTAACCCTTATGTTTTAAATTTTAAAGAAATATGATTTATTAAAGTAAATAAATAGTGATTGATATGCACTAGCTTTGTAGTAGGCGTAAGAGAAAAACAAATTCCAAATCCTTCCTTGGTCAACATGGACTAACCTAAAGTTGCTTATTTTCTGTAAGTACTAATTTATTTTATATAGAAAAGAAAGAAGATAAAGAAGTTTATAGATAGCATTTCATGGAAAGAAATAGAGAAAGAAAGAATCCAAAAGAAGTTTTTTTGTGTTGGAAAGAAACAGAGAAAATATAGAATAAAGTTGTTCCAGAAAAAATAAGAGAGGAAGAAAAGTACAGAGAAGCAGAGGTGGTGGTGGCTGGTGAGAGAGAGGGTTAGAAGTTTGACTCACCTTTTTAGAAGAAGAATTTTCTGAATGCCAACTCTCCTGTCTTATTTTATTTGTTGAACTTGTGATTTACATTTTAAAGGTTTGTGGTTTAAAATCCCCAAATTATGCTGATGCGGGGTCGCACCGCGGGGCAAGTGATAGAGAGTCGCGACGCACGCAAAGAGGATTTTCTTGTAAAGCGCCCTAATCTAGTACATTCGAAAAACATCACTTATCTCATAGATAATAAAAAAATACCACTTAAAAGATAAACTCAGTGGAGCCTTGATAAAACATGCAAGTTTGGCCCCAATAGTTAAAAATAAAAATATAGTGTTCATATGCAGTGTTTAAAAGAAAAATAAAAGTTTAAGTCCCACTGGCATATTTGATAATAAAATCTATATCATTGTTTCTTTAAATCTTGGCACTCATATTGATCATTTATTCGTTCATAGGTAACCTCCACGCCATACACAATTAGATATCGGAACTCCCCACATCACATCGCATGCTAGAGATAAACCCTATTGATTACTTGAAATAGGGAAAGCAAGGGGGTGAGCTAAAAGCCCAGTAAGAAAGTACAATAACATTAAAGAAAAGACAAGAAAGACATGTATAATATAACATGACAGTTCATAACATCATCATACTCATATTTTATAATCATAAATGAAATCATAGTCATACATCACATTCATACAAAATAAGCATACTCTTTGTGATCATGGCACCTCTGTTGTCCATCTCACATCTTGAGGCAACCGGTATAATTGGGCTGGTAAAATCTCATCTACGAGGTAAATAGGATCTCAAGTTCCACTACGACAAAATACCCTTTATAGGTCACTTTTTTAGGACACGCACCTAAATGTAAGTCATAAAATGTCTCTAGAGTTTTTAGGACTATCATTGAGAGTCCTTAAGAAACACATTTCAAGACTCGCAATGAGTGTCCTAAAAACATATGTGAGTCCTAAAATACTTGAATAGAAAATTTAAGAGAGGTGACTTTTAAGGGCTCACTTTGGGTGCCCTAAAAGAGTATTAATGGCTCCCAAAGTGAGCTCTAAAAACTTTTAAGTAAAATTTGATAAAATATTCTGGTCATTTTCGAATTGGGGGTTTTTAGAGCTAGAGTTCATATCACTTTCAGCACACAAAGAAGAGAAGAGAGAAGAGAGGGTCTCGGCTGGGGTTTGAAACCGAGGGGCGACCATGGGGACAGTAGCGACGGGAGGGGACGCAGGTGATCTCAGCCACCACAGTAGGCGCGCGTATGGGTTTTTGGGCACCTAGGTTTCTCGGCCACAACATCTTTTGCAGCTGGGTTTCTCGTCGGTGGCAGCAGGGACAATGGCAGTGGCAACAGGGACGGCGGCAACAACATGGACGACGGTGGCAAGAGTAGGTTTATTTTCTTTTTCTTTTTTCTTCATTTCTTCGATTAATAATGTTTTACATCCACTTTATATGTAAATTCTCTTTCTAAAAATATGTTTATTATCTCTAATTTTAGTTTGTGTATGTGTTTAGGATTTGTATCAATTTGAAATCCCCAATTTCAAATTGAACTATCTTATTTTCTAATATTGAGTGGTTAAGTATTTTCTTTTAGTTTGTTTATGTTAAATTAGTTCTTAGGTAAATATTTGAGTTTCAATTATTAAAAATCCAAAAATGACAGAAATTGTATATAATATATAGTTATATATGAAACCTACATTCTTTAAATCTTTATTTTTTTTATAATAGATAGTAATTGTTGATTGAAGATATTTCTTTGTTTTTTTTTAACTAATTAAAAAAATTTATTGTTGTATTATGAGTGATATGTTTTTTTTGGGTTGGTCAGAAAAAGTAATTAGGATCAATGTAATAAGGTTAAAGAAAAGATTAGAGATAAAAACAAGTGTGAAGAGTAGTTCTCGTAGAAAGTTATAGAAACATTAATGAATATTATTCTATTTATTACTAATTATATAACAATTATAACGTAATGTGTTTATGATTTATAAAATATTTTAGTTATTCCTTTTAAAAATAAAAGAATTAGTGATTTGAAACACTTGGTATAAGATCTCCAGGAATAAACATGATTTATTATTTTAATTATATTTATGTGCACTTTTTAAAATTAATGTCAACATCTAACTTTTTTATTTTATTTTTTATAATTTTGATAATTATTTTTAGGTTAATATTTTGATTAGTCTTAAAGCATTGGATTGGTAGCTAATTGCAAGAGGTATGTTGTATTTGATTTTATTTTAATTTTCAATGTTTTACAATTTTGAATGATAACTGTATTACTTTGGTGGAGTTTGAATATCTTAGATATTCATCCGTAGTGAAGTAGGTTCTAGGAATTCTGTGTGTTGCGGTGATAACAGAAGATTTAGAACTTGCATGTCTTAGTGAAGTAGGTTCTGAGAATTTTGTGTGCTGCGGTGATATATGGATAAAAACTTGTGTGTTGTTTGATTTGTCTGACATGTTGGTGTTGATTGTGAGAGATGGCTAGGCTAGTAAATTAGGGGATATGTTCTCTGATTTTCTGTGGATTTTTTTATTGTAGCAAAAACTGTGCAAATCTCTAGTTCAAAGGACAAAAATCATATAGAGTGGGATATGAAATTTTATAGAGTAATCCAAAAAATTTGGGAATTAGATTATTTTACAACTAGATTGACAACCTTCTTGTGGGATTGAGTGAAAAGTGACAAGGGAGTAAAGGTTGATGATTTAGGTTTTACATCAGTTGATTTAAATCAAATTGGGCACAAAAATGATCATTTCATAATGGCAACACAAGCCAAACTAGTTTTTTTATGTGAATGATCCATCAAACAAGCAATGGTCAGTTGTGGTTCCTACTCAACCGATAGATTGGAAAGACAAAGAGAATGACGTACATCACCTACAACTCCTTCATAAACCTGTCACAATTCTCGAACCACAGCTTACCGAATACCCTATTCATGATGGTGTAGATGACGATGATATTTGTTTACGTTTTGATGGTGATAGTGTATGGGTTGATCATAAAAGTTGATAAATGGTGATTTGTTTTTTTCTTTTTCTATTTCTGGTTGCATATTTTAAACATGATAATAGTTATTTATGTTCATTCTATATTTATTTTTCCTATTATGTTGATGATTGTATATTAACATTGTTAATCATCATTTCCTTTTCAGATATTTCCATGGCTGATCCAGGAGGTTTTGATGATGATTGTCCACCACCTGGACTTGATGATGTTGGTCCAGAGGAAAATGATGATGACGGTGTAGATGAGGTGGGATCTGGTAGATGAATATGTACAATGCCCGACATAGCCAAGATGCAAAGTGAAGGTGTTAACGTACCGACCAAGTTCCACGAATATGGACAAGCGATCGGTGCAACGAGATCAAAATTAGGATCAATGATCGGATCAACTATAAAGAGGTGTGCTTCAAGCACACACGCGAGTTCGAACAATGTCCCAGAATCAGACAAAGAAAACTTTTGGGATATCATTAAGCTATTTTCTCTATCACTATAATATATGTTGTTTGCATTTTTAATATAGACTAATGATATATGTTGTTTTCAATTGTAGGCTACGTTTGACATAGACTATAAAGCAAAAAGAAAAATTATGTCAAGGGCGGCAAAACGATGGAGAGCATTCAAATCCTATCTGACTAAAGTACGCATCCACGATAAGCTAGGTTCAAATCCGACCATCAAGACGTTCAAAATGCCAAGAGGTTACTAATAGTTGATCACTAAAATAGAATGGGATGAGTTATGTGTTTCTCGTATGACCGATGATTGGAAGAAAAAAAAAGAAATATACATCAAGATTGCCAAAAAAAAAAAAAGAAACATGACCATCATATGTCACGATGTGGGTATTTGTTGGCACCAGAAAGGCTACAACAACAAATTTTTTGACTCGAGGTGTCTGAAATCGACAGGTCACAGCTGTGGTTGGTGGGACATTCTAACAAAATGGTGAGTCGATTGGTACCAAGGCAACATGCGTAGCTCGTAACATAGTAAGTGTACTACTTTTTATATAATTGGATTACTTAGTTTTAATGAGAATAAATATATTTTTATATTTTTTTTTGCAGGAGCAATGTAGTCAGTTCATGAGTGATGGAAAATTTGAACCTGATGGGTATAAGGATGTGCTTACTATGGCATTAGGCACCCCTGAGAGTAGAGGGCGAGTGAGGGGTATTGGGCTCGGTGTAATGCCTAGCCAATTCTGAAAAACCCCACGATCCAGTAAGAAGAAGGGAAAATTATTTAAGACTTCCTTAGTTGACGCTTGATTTGCAATGATGGAAGAAAAATACCGTCAACAAGAAGAAAAAATGAAACAACAACAGGAAATGGTCAAACGACAAGAGGAAATGATGCGACAATTTATGGAACAGATGATAGGACAACATAGTGGCTTTGGAGGATCTTCTCGTGCGTCAGTGCCAAACTATGGATCACCCATAGATCAGGCGACACCATCTCATTAGGCATCATCGCAATCATAGCATCAACCTCTGGCATCACCGCCCCACAACCAGTGGAGGCACCTGTATTTATCCCCACTCCTGGCTCAAATCAGGTATAACTTTTTCTTTTTAAAATCTAAATTCATGAACTTGTATAACATATTTATACATAAAAATTTACAAATATGTGTAGGATAAAATTATTGAATGCAAATTTTCATTAGGGTCTATCACCCACATCGTTGGTAGGGGATACATTCTCGTTACTACTAGCACAGACATCCATGGAGATAACATAGGAGAAAACTAAAGTGGTGCAATTCAGTTTGCAGACCTACCTGAAGTTCTACTTGTTAACCCGATCCCTACAAGTGAGATTTATACGGTCAAACAAGCTATTGAGACTTTTATATGTTGGCCTAAGTTGCTAGTCATCTTCAATGGAGCGACACATGCAACTTTTTTTTAAGACTATTAAATTTTTATTTACTTATTCCATTATTAATTATTTGTTATGGGTTTATTAGGAGGTCATGAAAAAAATAGGAAAACAAGCTGGGAAAAAGGCTTCTCTACTATTAGCACCACAAATACAAAAACTAGTTCCAAAACGAGGTGCAACAACCATCTTCGTTGTTACCTAAGTTGAGACAAGTATATGAAATCGTCAATGAGTGGTCTAAACATGATTATGTCGTTGAAGTGTCCATTGACTTTGATGTGTTTGTCCATGCTTGTGAATACTTTGCTCTGTTTCGGGATGAAATACTTGAATTTTGTAGAAAGAAGATGATTGGAAAATCATGCATTGTCTTCTACATGAGGTATGTTATATATGAAGTTAATAATATTTATTGTAAGGATTTTCTATCATCAACTATTTAGTTTTTTTTTTAAAACTTTTCTTTTTAATTAATGATATTTCTTGGAAGGATTTTGTACCATACACTATTATTAGACGAGGAAAAGAGAGGATTGTTGTTGTTTATGAATTGAAATAAGGTTTCTACTTCCGTGAATCCTTCAGATAGTCGTGCTCAAGCATTATGTGATAGGATGTTATAGTGCACTTCTAAAAAGAATGATTGGATAGTTATGCCTTATAGCCATGGGCAAGTTTAATTAACATGCTTTTCATTGATACAAAAAAATAGAATCTAAAGTTAAAAACTTTGTAATACTTGTTCTTTCAATAGGGAGCATTGGATGTTATTTTTATTATATCTCAATTGGCATTATTGTTGTTTTCTCAATCCTCTCAATGCACCATTACATAACAGGACTGCCATCAAGGAGACCATCCATGATGCACTTGAGATGTATTTCACGCAAAGAATGAAAGCACGTAAAAAAAATCAACAAACGCCCAGCGGGAGTAATGTATTTCCAACCTATGGTATGTTTCTATTTGTATATGGGTTTATGTATATATAAAGATGTTTAAGATATTTAATACTAAGATTTGTACATGTATTACCAATCTTTATATAATGTCGTAAACAATCAAACATTATTGACTGCAGATATTACATTATGAGGATGATGAAGGATGTACTTATCAATGCCCCTCATATCATACCTTTCTTGATGAAACAGGTAACAATGAATATACAAATACATAATATTTGTAACGTCCCAAATTTGATAATAAGGCTTAGTGCCTTGATTAGCATGCTGGGAGGGCAATAACTGATTTAATTATGTTAATACGTGGATTACATGATTATTTTATTAGAGATGTATGTTTAGGTGAATTAAATATACATGTGGGCCCATTTTAGTTAATAGGGGCATATGTGTAATTTTGGCCTGTTGAGGGCATAAATGCAAATTATATGTGTGTTGTGCTTGAGACCACAAGATTATGGTGATATATTTGCGATATGTGATCTGAGATGGTTCTAGGGAGAAATTAGCGAAATAGTCACAATAGGGTCGAACACTCGGCTCGGGGTGGGCCTAGGGGTATTATGGGTACAAAGTGTGTGTTTGGGGTTACCGGGTAACGGGTTGAGATTTAATGTTTGTTTAAGTATGTCGGGGGTTAAATAAGGAATTATAGTAACACTCGAGGAATTAGCGGGTTGTGGAAAATGACGGGATTGCTTTTGGTGGCATTTTGGTCATTAGGTAGATGGGGATAGGCTTACGCTAATCAAAACACTAGAATTAAGGGGAAACACTTAGACTTTTCTCAGCCTTGCTACTCTCTCTCTCTCTCTCTTGGTCTTTGTAGAAGCTTTGAGAATTTTGAAGAAAATTGTTTAGAAGATGAGGATTTAGGGCTAGGGATTTGGGGAAAGCAAGCTAGAAGTGCTAGGGAATTGGCACAGGGCTAGAATCAATACAGAGGTAAGCTTTAGAGCATGCTTTTCTGTTAATTTCTTTGTCTTTTTAGCGTTTTGGGAGTTTTTGAAATCAAGAGATTAAGTTGAGTTGTGATGAGGTTTTGGTTCAATTTTTAGGGTTTATGTACTGCTCAGGGTATAGTGAAATTGTTTTAGGACTTAATTTAGGCATTAGAACATGTTTAGATTGAATTGCAAGAGGTTAAAAATCTGAAAAATGGTGGATTTTTGGGTTTTGGGGCTCACGCCGCGGCTCTGTTCATCAGGTGCCGCGACCCGTGTGTGCGAAGAGGCTTGGGAGGCTTCTGAGTTTTCCCAGGCGATGCGGCGTAGGGAGGCACGCTGTTTCCCATGTCCTTCAGCTGAAAGAGTCGTGCTCTCTGACTTGCCACGGGCCACGACTCAGGGAAAAGGGACCAATTGAAGCTGTTAAGCTTAGGAACCCAAATGTTAAGGCTCGAGAAGGATTCTACTACCCGGTTTAGTTGGATTCGAGGTCCCGAAGGCTAGTATTTTCATCTGAAGTTCTTAATTAGTTAGGAAATGATGGATATCTATTTATTATAGAATTGTGACTAGGTTTTACCGCTCGGGTTTGGGATTAGGAGTCGTGCTCAGGATCGCTTTGGTTTGTTGGCTTGGGACACAATGTTAGAGAACTGTTTGTGTCCGTAGAGTTATGTGGTGTGTAGTGCTATGTGTATTGTTTATAGCTATTATGCCATACATAAGATTGTGATCGACCGGAAAGTACCAGGAGCGGCAAAGGGCTGGGTTCAACATTAAGCATGTTGAATGCCAGCCACCAGGGCGAGACCCTCTTAGGGTGTTGTACACACTCGCTTGGTTAAGACCACAAACTTGGTGCCTGATAATGCACCCCGATCGGCGGAGGCCGCTGTTGTGCTACTGTACTGTCGTGTTGTTATGCCATCATGTTATTGTGCTGTTATACTATTGTTTTGTTGTGTATTCCAATAGAAGCTTGTGAATTGTTTGTTGTCTATTATTAAGTATATATTTGTTGAAATAAATTATTATATGTTGTGGTTTGAAGTTCTCTTGCTGGGCCTCACCTGATGGGTGCTTTGTGGTGCAGGTAAGGGCAAGGAAAAGGTCGATCAACCATGAGTTGGAGGGCATGGAGCGGTGTGTACATGTTTGGCCTACCTAGGCGCCACGACTAGGGTATTTTGAGGAACGGGTTATAAATGTTTGATTTTGTCACTTAGGTCGATTGTAAAGTAACCTTTTGAGTTGTAAATATGTTTCTAAACAGTATTTTAGGATCCCAATGTAATTCATAATTTAAATGAATGTCCAACCCTTTTATTCCAAAACCTCATTTAAATGAGTCTTCATTTTAACTAACCACACTTTTTAACCGAAACCTCGATTAGTGAGCTAATGGCACATTTTAAAATCACATGATAACAACTCTAGGGTAGTAGGGCATTACAACTTGGTATCAGAGTGTGCCAATGTTTATGGTTCCTAGAGATTGACCGAACATGTATACTCGTTTCCAGAGACAAGCTCGACTCAGGGTCGGCTGGTATTAAGTGAAATATTTGCCTAGTTGCTTATTTGATCTGCCTTATCTGCTTGTTGATATAGGGAGCGTGAGCTTTATACATTTGTATTTTTTTTTTTGCTTATTGCATGTGACTATTGTGTTGACTAACTCAGCTCGAGGAGTGGTTTCAGATGGGATTACTATATCTGATGGATTGAGACATTGACTGCAGAAAAATTTAGGAGTTATGCATCTGAGGCAGTCAAGTTGAGTAGGCATTGTTAATGCTGGGGTTGCGAATAGTAGTCGGGGCCAGAATCCTCCATTTGCCACCTAGGATTGGTAGCATGTGTTCGCTGACATGCAGGCTAGACTACAAAAGCAAGAGGAAGAGATTAGGTGGTTGAGACAGTGAGTTCCATCAGGGAACGTCGCTCTGTGTGTTTCGACAATACTAGCATCAGTTTTAGTTCATCCTGAGGGTGGAAACAGGTGGGAATTGTTGTATGAAAGATTCCAGAGGCATTATCCTCTAGCTTTCGAAGGGGGCTTAGATCTGTTCAGGGCTGAATGGTGGATGGGCACTGTTAGCTCCATCCTCGACTATACAAGAGCAGAAGGCAATGGTAGAGTGGCTTGTGCCACGTACATGTTACGGGAGGATGCCCGAACATGGTGGGAAGTGGTATCACAGACCCAGAATGTTGTTATGATGGGTTGGGATAAATTCAGACAATTTTTCAACGAGAGATACTATTGTGATGTAATTCGAATTGCAAAGACCAATGAGTTTATGAATTTGTTCGAAGACTGTAAGATAGTGACATAGTATGTCAATGAATTTGATGGGTTAGCCAAGTTCACTTTTTATTTGGTACTGACTGATGTAGCCCGGAAGGAACGATTCATTCGAGGGTTGAACCTTGGGGTGGCCGATAGAGTTAGGGTCGCTCCAGTCCACGAGATTTATACCTACACTTAGGCGGTAGGGATGGCCCTTGCTATAGAGGATGCAAATTGTGAGATATGGAGCGAGGGTGTCGTGGGCCAGGAAACTCAAGCAAAGGTGCCCCCATTTGTAGGAGCAGGTAGGGCAGAGGCCCCAGTAATCAGAAAAGAAAGACCCCTGATAGTTCTACCACCTTTGTTCTTGATAGGAGGCACTACACCAAATACCTCTTTCTATAATACATAATTATAAGTTAATTGGAAAAGTATTATAATAGGTAACCTAATAGTTAAAAATCGGTAAAGTTAAAATGGAGGGAAAAAAATGGCTGGGTAAAGTTAAAATGGAGGGAAACCACTCGGTTTCTGCCTAGCCCTATTCTCTCAAAACCCAATCCCTAATGACACATCTACCTCTTTCTCTCACACATGGTTTCTCAGTTCCCTCTCCATCAATCTTTATATCTCTCTCTCTCTCCCAGAGTCTTTCTACCCTCTCTTCGTCGCGCGAGCTGCTGGAGCACACCACGCCAGAGGAGCACCTCTCCATTCTGTTTAGTCGCTGGAGTACACTGGGACAAGTCACGCCGGTACAAGTCACGGTGCTCTATCTCCCTCATGTGAGTCATGGTGGTATCTTCCCAGTTGAAGAAAGAACAACTTTGTGAGGTATTTGTGTTTTTCATATTTAAAATTTTTATCATTTAATTTTCTTGTATCTTTTTTCTTCTTATTTACTAATTTTTTTAGCAAGGATATATAATGGAATTTGGATTGGAAAATCTGCAGGGATCATGACGAGGCGACCTTTGGTCTTGTAGCTTGACAAGACAAATGAGGGAGCTCAGAAATATGTCGAGTTTCTTCACCTTCGCAAGAGGAGATTCACAGATGTCGGGATGTGGTGTGTAACTTAAAAATATATTTGATTCATATATGTTTGTACATGATCAACTTGTTGCTCATTCGTTCTCGTGTTGATTTTTAGCTTGATAACTTGTGTTTATATGAAACAGGAATTGATGTTCAGTTTTTAAGTTTCATAATTATTTTTCCAAAAACTTGAGAAGAGAGCTGGCAATTAGGAGTCGAAAGTAATTTTGGAGTTGATTTATTAATGTTCTGGAGATCTGTTTGTCTTCAAATGGGTTGTTTTATGTTCAATCTACTTTGGGCATTGATGCTCATATCTGTTCATCCAACTTGGTATGTTGTCATTTACTAATCAAATTAATCATTTACTAATGTTTATTGTCATCAACTGTTTACTAGATGTAAAAAAATTTACCTTTTATGTTTATTGTGCGACACATGCTAGACAATAGGACAATTTATATGATATAATTTGTCTTTCTTTTTCTTTGTTTTGGTTTGTTTGTTTTAATTGTGGATCTTCAGCTAAGATGGTTGAAGTTGCGCTCATACCTTATTTTTAACTTTATTAAGTTTATTCTCAGGCTGCTCAGGATGGAGTAGACATAATAAGCTTATTAATCACTCCAAGCAGGCATCCTCCTGGTATTGCAACATTTTTTAATCCAATAGACATGGCACTCTTATTAGCTGTGAAGGCTGGCATATTCATTGTACAAGCAGCGGGAAACACTAGACCATCCCCAAAGAGTGTGTCTTCATTTAGTCCATGGATCTTCACAATGGGTGATGCTTCTCATGATACGATCTATAGTAACTCTATAGTCCTTGGCAACAATGTTACTATTCAAGGAGTTGGTCTTGCACGTAAGTTTTCCTTTGCAAATGCTTATTTTATTTCTTTTTAATATATCATGTTGGATTGTTACTTGACAATTTAGTTTCTTGCTTTATGATGTTGGTGAAAATTGGAAGTTAACATGGTTTGAGTTTGAGATATATCCTCTTAGGTTTAGTAATCACTAACTGGCTTCAAAGAAAACTATCTAGATTAGACAAGAAGGAAAGAAACAATAAAATCTATATATGGATATTATGATATAATTTTATGTGAGAATTCTAGAGTTCAGATGTATAAATAAAGGTTATGATAATAATAAGTTATGCTTCTAAATAAAACAACAAGGGAGAACACAGAAATTTGAGTATACCTAATTACAAGCTGGAGTGTAATAAGATAGAATTGAGTAAGGACTAGTTCTATCTAGACAATTGCCAAAATTTTTATATTCATGACTACCCTTAATCATGGGAAATGAAAGTGGATTGTTTGAAAACCACATATTACTAATTTTACATATTAATTCTAGGTGTTGGCGACCAATTTCAGAACTAGTTTCACGGTGGTTAATAATCCACATTAGGGGCATAATAAATTCTTTGAGCAGGTTTACCTAAACCTCTTTTAGAAAGTTGAAATATAAATAACCATAGCACATGATGAATGATTCTTGTTATTAAAACCAACTTTCATTTTCTTCTTTTCAAGGCATATATATGTAATGCTCCTTTTACAGGATAACAAATGATCGTTTGTATGACTAGGCCTAATGATGCATGTTACTGGAACTTTCATGTAGCCAAATGTTTCATCAACTACACTTGCTAATAATCTAATGTTATTTGTTTTTATTCAGCTGGAACTGAGAATGATACAATGTACACACTAGTTTTGGCTACTCATGTGTTAAACAATGACACAACAGTTTCCGATGATATGTATGTGGGTGAATGCCAATACTCAAGTTACTTCAACAGTGATCTTGTCAAAGGAAATCTTTTAATTTGTAGCTATTCAATTTGATTTATGCTTGGAATTTCCACAATCAAACAAGCTCTTGAAACATCCAAAAACTTAAGTGCATTGGGTGTTGTGTTCTATATGGATCCTTTTGTAATTGGTTTCAGCTTAATCCAGTTCCAATGAATATGCCTGGTATCATAATCCCATCCTCGGAAGATTCCAAGGTGCAGGACTCCTTTTAGGTTGATTTAATTTGTAGAATCTATCTCACAACTAATTCTTTGTGGTTTTTCTGGCAGGTTTTACTTCAATTCTACAATTCCTCTTTGGAGAAAGAGGGTAACAAAGTTGTCAAATTTAAGGCTACTGCAAAACTTGGTGGTGGACTCATTACAACAATTTTGACCAAATATAACATAAAAAATATATCATATTTGTAGGAGTGTTATTAATATACCTAATAAAAAAACACGGATCTAATTTTTTATGCTTTAGGCGGCAAATGAAAATTAGGTGCCTGAAATCGACCAAAGGAAAAACAAAAGAGGGTTTTCTCAATTATGAATCCCTAATACCTATCTCACACTCATCAACCTCTTGGTTCTCTCTCTCTCTCTCTCTCTCTCTCGTCTTCACGCTGTCGGTGCTCTCTAATCCCATCTGTTGAGCCGCTTAAACACACCTCGACCACGCTACCCTGTCCTTCCCTATGTATCTCTCTCGGTCGCTGGCTAGAAGAAAGAACCCAGGTAAACGTGACCTTCGTTTGTCTATCCCTCTCATTTTATTCCCTTTAGTTTATCTGGGTTTTGCTTCTTTTTCAGGGAGTGTTGATTGTGCCGCCATTGATATGTCTGAGCTTGGCAATTATTCATTTGATTTTGTTTGGAAATTTTGGCTCTCTTTCCTTCTTTGTGACTCTCTCTCCGTCAATCGGGTTCTTCTCATTTCCTTCTCCAGATTTAGTTCTTTCCCTCTCACCCACGATCTCATTCTCTCTCTTTCTTTCTCTGTTGTTGTAGATGTTAGCATGGAGGTGGGACTGTGGGGATGGTGTTGTAATGGCAGGGGCTTCAATGGGACTAGGGTACCGTCGCCGTGAAGAAAATGGTTTGTTTTTCTTACATCCCCACTTATCTAAAATGGTAATGATGATTTTTTATTCTTAGGCATCATCTTTGATTAATTTTTAAAATAATTATCATATATTGTTTCTGTTTTAGGGATTTATGCAATTTTTAATATGAATTATTGATGATGTTTCTAATAACTTTAGGTTTGGTTTGTTTGAGGATTTTGGATTACTAAATTTGGTGACTTTGAGGTTTGTGGATATGCTGCTAGCTTTGGGTATTCTATTTTTTATATTGGTTTTAGATTTAGAGTTTTTGTGTTTTATGTTTTTGTATATTTAGATTTAGAGTTTGTGTTTTTTAGAGTTTTCTCAGTATGTTGTTGAAGGCAACTTTTGTTGATTTGCCTTTATGGCATCACATTCTTGTTCTTGAAGTCCTGAGGGTAATTCTAGAAGTGGAAACATACTCCTTATTTATGTAGTATGTGTGACATAGAAGATTATGGTAGAGCCTTGTAAAGCTGTTTGAATAATTACAAAGGTGGAACTTTGACATGGTTTTTGTTTGGAGGCACGAACTTTGCAGATTCTCTTCTAGAACTTTGATATGTAAGATCACTTGTACCAATCTTCTTTTTTTCGTTTAGGATATTTTCTTATATAGCTGTATTAAGTCTGACTGACCTAATTTAGCTATATAGGCATCCCAAGAACACCAATATTGTTGAGGGCATGGTTAAGGCTCTGGCTAGAGTTGTTTCAAGTGTACATGTAAGATATGTTTATGTACATATTTTATAAGATTTTTGGTTAGTCCTAGCTGGAAAAACTCAGACTAGTGGTGTTTAGTTCTAAAGTTTTCATTTTTTTTCTTTTTCATCTCTTTATCTATAATAAAACTTTTTTTGTTTTAGAAAAATTGTTTATCTTATCGTCTTCTTATAGAAAAAAAAAATTAATGGGTACAATCTTCTTGTTCAAATAAAACTTTATGTGTAGTTTTGTACAGGCACACTTTGGATCAGATTGATGAGATTTTATCAGATGGTAATTAATTTGCATATTATAATTTGCTTGACTTGAAGAAACTTTGACATGTAGGGTCAAGAGACTAGTGAGGAGAGCCTAACAGTTGTTGCAAGGATGTTCAGCAGCAAAGCTAAAGGTAATCACCTCCTTGGCTAAGATCAAATATAATCTATTCTTATTTGTTTGATCAAGATAAAGAGGTTTTTTTACATGAGTGTTTTTGTCGAAATCTTGGCACCCTGAGTTTGAGGATATGGTTGTCAGGACTATATTTCTAGCATATGTTATACTGCCTTGCATTTGATTTATAGAATATGTTATATTGCATATGTTATTTTTTTTGCTATAAGAGTTCTCTGATATGTCTACAAATTAGTTTATGAATTTTGACCTATATCTAATTTGTTCAAGAAATTGTTTAAAAATCATAGTTTAAAGTTTAATTAAGTGTTTGTTATCTTTGTTTAATTAACCCTGTTCAATCCCAAAATAAAGTCTAGCCATTTACTGCAATTCAGAGTTGTTTCAGTTCTTGTGACTGAGAATTGATTTTGTCCGTTAAGTTATATAATTTGGGGATTTTTATTTATGTTTTTGGATTTAGGTTTATGGTTCTGCTTTGTGATAATGATGTTTCGAGGGAGAATCTACATCTCCAAACTGATTTTAGGGATGTTTTGAATATTTTCTTTCCTTTGTACTGCTTAGGTTTGCACATAACATTCTTGTTAAAATGCCTCAATATGTACCAGCTTCATAAACATCTTTGTTTTTTCTTTCAAAGCTCCATTTTCACTTTCCTCTGTTTTTTCATTTCCTTTTTTTTTTTTTTTCTTTCGATTGTTTTTTATTTTTTTCTTTAACATCTTTGGTGCATTTTTATACTGGTTTAATGGCATAGAATATGTATTTTGCTATTGGCTTTGGTGTATTTTGGTACTGGTTTGTGCCGTTTTTTTACTGCTACTGCTGCTCTATTTTGCTGCTACTGCTAGTCTATTTTTTTTTAAATTTGGTAATTTAATCATGCCACAATTACATAGGTCCAATTACTTTAACAATTTCCTTGTTTCCTAGTAGTGCATACAATGGAATAATACCAAATTTTGATTATATTACTAAGTTATTGGAAATTCAGTAGGAATATGCTTGCTCTTATAAACTCTAGTTAAGATTAAGTTGCATTGATTTGTATTTCCTTGTTTTAATATCAGTAAAGGACATATAGCTGTTTTTTTTATTATTTGAAAAAAAAAACTTTGCTTGATTATGTTTGTAATGTATCAAGCCTTTGCCTTGCTTTATGAGGAAAGTTATGAAACACTTTATGTCTTCATTGCTCCTTACTATCTGAAAAACTAATGTCAGCAAGTTGTTTGACAAGTTTGATTTTATTTGCACTGTATTCTCTTTTCTTATTTATAGCTTTGGTAAGTTATAGTTTATATGATAGTTATGGGATTGGCTTTGCATTCACTTGTTATATTATTTATTTATTTTAGTTTTCAATAGGCATGTTGGAACAAGAAAAAATTTATGGGCAATCATCTACTTTGTCTTTTACCTCTGAAGGTAAAATTTATGGGCAGTGGCACTGAGGATTCTGGTCACTCATCATCAAAACCTCTGAAGGTAAGGGCTTCATGCATTTTGGTATCTAGCTAATTATCTCTGATTATATTGTTTATTGTTTTTTACTTGCAAATCACTTATGTTTTCATAAGAACATGGTCTTAGTAGCTAGCATTGAGACATGTTATTGTGCTATTCTGGGCAATTTTCATGCTGTTTAAACTTCATGATAAAATTTACTTTTGATGTTCTGTCTTCTTTGTAAGATGGTGTAGATTTTCTTTCTCATGGTCATGAGTTATTCTCACTGCTGTCTGGTGTTGTTTTCTGGTTTGCTGGTGCAGTTTTCCTTTTAACAGGGGTATGCATTGTTGTAGGCATTGTGAACACCAATATAGAAAATTATTGAGGTGGGGTCTTCTTAATGTTTGTTTTCCAATTGAACAGCTCAATCTTCAATTGTTTAATTTTGTTTGAGTTATGTGATTGTTGAAAAAGAAGAGAAAGCCTCAGGGGTACGAGATTAAATTTTGAAATTAGCTTGACTTAGCATGGCTTGAAATCATTAGTAGCTAAATTTTGCAAAATAAAATGATTGAAACTTTATTTTTAGCTACCAAAAAATTAGTAGGTAAATGTTTTTTCTTTGCTACCAAAAGAAAATTGGTAGCTAAAATAATAAATTAGCTACTAATAATTTTGGTAGTAGAATTAATTAGTCTTATTATTTTAGAATTAGCAACTAAATTATTTGGCTACCATAATTTAGTACAAAAATTTCTAAGTCAAGTACCCGATTTAATTGAACACAGAAATCAAATCCCTTCTATCTTTGATCAATTAAAAGAGAATGAGAAGGAACAACTCAAAGATTTCCATTTCCAAAAACTTTTGAGAGAATTGAAAGAGCCAAAAAGGAAAACTGTTCATATTCTACGCAGGCTGATTAACAGTAGGACCAAAAATGCAATAAAAGCTTCAAAGCACAAACCCCATATAGATAGGAAAAGAGAAAAAGAGAATTACAATTTATGATCTTCCTTCTATTTCAATTAAGTAAATGGATCATATAAAACTAAAAACTTGAACAAATTGTTTAAACGTATAACTATCATTTGACTATAGTTACTAACTGAATAGAGCAAACAAACCTGGCCACCAAATCAAGCCATATCAATTGGAGCCTGATCTTCCAACTCTAAATAAATATTCAACATGATACACATCATAATCATGAATAAAATGTATGTACAGAGTTTGCACCATTATTTCCTTAACAGAATTCACTATGATTGTAGCTTGAATATTATGCTTGATAGATAATTACTCTATTGGTACCAAGATAGAAATATCATAACAAAAAGATTAAAATAAACTAAAAAGGAAACCACTGAACCAGTAGTCAAATAAAAAGGATAGTTTGTTCCCTATCTCTTTAGCCTTTTCCTCCAATGTTCCTCTTAAAGGAAAAACTGTCTCTGGATTCGTTGTGTGAAAAGATGAAGTTTTGGGTTGTTGTGTGGGTTAGGAATAATAAAGTATTCAGCCATTTTGTTTCTTTGATCTGTTGGTAGTTATTTTTTGTTTTCAAAATAATAAATTCAGCTGGGTTTTGGGTGATATTTTGGGATGCAAGATTCAAATTGATTCCGAGTATTGTAGAGGTATGAGTTAGATAAAATGAGGTTTTCCAGTGCATATTTTCAATATATATATAATGGTTTATCTATGTGATTACATATTGTGATTACATGGGCTTTTAGACCTGAAACAGTTCTTGTTGTGCTGCATACATACACACCACTTCAAGATCACACACTTTCTGATTAAGCACAAAACTCAGAACACACTAAATATGGTTACTAAAACAGATATGAAAAATCAAACATGTAGAAATGAAAATGACACAGCTGCTAAAGAAAGATATATATATATATATCTTGCTAAAGAAAGATATAAGAAGCATCATCCTTTTAATATTAAAACTGAAGAAAGATATAAGAAGCATCATCCTTTTAATATTAGGCATAGTAATTGATAGTTTTTGTTTCTGTTGTTTTCTTCTGAAATAAATTTGCCTTCTTTAATGTAATGACTTTCAACTGAAATGTGATAGAATCAACAATATATATTCAGAGTTGTGTTGTTGAATTAATTATTTTTAATAAATCAGATATATTTTTATTTGTAGCTATGATATATGAATGAACTTTATTAGGTTACCATAATAATTATGATCATGCAATAGTGCACATCCAGGCAACTTATAAAAGACATTAAAAGTGAAATTGAACGCAATTCCACTCAACTGGTATTGTTGTTAATGTATAGTTTAAGGCTTTTGGCTCAATACAACATATGTACATGTGTGTGTACGTATATATTTTACAGTCTTATGAAATAACATTCCATAACATTCTTCTCGGTGCAATGTTTTCTCTTAAAATAATGTTATTTTCCCCCTAAATTCCTTTACAACAGATGGCATGTCCATACTAATAAGACTTTACTCTCTTGTTTGGGCATTTCCAGAGAAAAACTTGAAGCTTTCTTAATTCATGCAATGGAAGTTGGCTTGGTTTCTGATGGTGCTCTAGCACAAGACATTAACCAAGCATTATCGTTTTGGCGTTTACATGAGGTATCATTTTGCCTTCACCTTATCAATAGTGATTATAATATGGGTTGATCATTGCATTGTTTTAATATCTGTTTAGTTAGATAGAAAGTATTAGTTCCAATAGACATGATTCATTCTCAATTACACAGAAATTTGGAAACAAATGTTTTATTGATTTTTCATCTTTACTTTTCATTTAAAATACAGAGAAATAATAAAGAAAAACGTCTTATGCTATATTGATGCAGGGTTTACCAGAAGCATTGCAAAAATCAGGGGCAGTTTACAAATATGATTTGTCTATACCTGTTGAAAAGATGTATGATCTTGTAGAGGAGATGCGAACAAGACTTGGTAAGAAAACTTTATGGTGTTACATTCAATAGCACGAATGACAGACTTGACATAATGTACCCTCTTTAAAATAGAAGGATGGGGGCTACTGTGCAGGTGCAAGATTGCAGGCCGTATCTCGAGTATCTTATTTTACTGGTTTTGAAGGTACTCTTCTTCTTCTTCTTCTTCTTCTTCTTCTTCTTATATATAGATGAATATATATCTAGGTAGGTCAGGTGTTAATTAGTTTTCCAGTAAATAAATGAAAGACTTGATTCTTCTTCTAGTAGTGTGGGTAGTATTACCTCAGATGTCTCATCAGCTGCCAAGAAGAGTCGATTCCCAGACCTCAGAGGTTTTTGCCACTCTTTTTTACTTCCTACTTTCACTATTATACCTTTTGTTTCAAGATTTAGAGTCTTGAGATGCCTAAACTTATTATGAATCCCAATACCAAGAGTCTATGTATATATACATATCAACATATTGATAGATAACAATAAATATTGATAGTTATTTATTTATTTTTTGATATGTTTTATCTGGATTATATGAGGTGTTAGGTATCAAAATTTAGACAGGAGTAAATTAGTTTAATCTTGTTATCTACATGATTATTCTTTCTGGTAAACAAAGGTTGGTTGTTTGGTAAACTGGATCTAGAAATGGATTCCTGACCGTGCAAATCAAACTTTCAGTTCATTTGGCACTGGGAAGAGTGGGCTTATGTTTAAGACCTCCCAATTGGTAAGAATCATGCTGAAGTCACACTACAAAAGAAGAGTTTTTATTTCTTCTTTTTTATTTCTTTCCGTGGTTTTATGATCCAAGCTAAAATTTTTGTAATTTTGCACCCATAACCTCAATTTGAGATATTACTTTGTTGTGATATGACTTATGTGCATTAAAATACATCTCACTTATTAATAGAAGCAAACTACTCAAAAATTTCCTTTTGGAACATTGTATGCGGTGTCCCCTCTTGGAAATAATTTCCATAGCATTTTTCTTGAAGTAATTTGTATGCTAGATGTGACAAGCGAAATAGAAAATGATACTTAATTTTGAAGGCTTTGTGTTGGGCAGCTGTAGAATATTTTGTGCTGAAAGTAGTAACTTTTCAATATGTTGAATATTTAAGACTACTTGAATACTTAAAGAACATTTTGTTGTTGATGACAGTGTTGAATGTTTTAAACTAATTTGTGGATTGTTAATACAATGTTGAATGTTTTTACTTTTTGTTATTTGAAAATCAAGTTCGTTTAATGATGCTAGTATATATTAGAAAGCTAATTTTAATTATATAAATAAAAAATAAAAATATAATAGAATAAATTAGTGTTATATAAATGAATATATAATGAGAATTTAAACTTATCTAAATATTAAAATAATACGAAAAAATGTGTTATAATATTTATTACAATAACACTTTTTATAAGTAAAGAATTTTGTTATGCAAACTTCATTATATAACACAAAAAATGTGTTATACTAAAGTGTAGTATAACATAAATTTATAAGTATTGAAATGTGTTATATAATCGACTATAAATAATATAATTTAACACTTATCTATTTATTAAAATAACACAGAAAGTGTGTTATTGTTGATAGTATAATAACACATCTGTATAACAATGATAAAGTGTTATGTAAAGTACCATGACCTACGATAACATAGTCGGTCTTAACACGTCAAAAAGTGTTATGGTATGTTTTGATAAAAAAAAATTTGGTCTTATTAAAAGCATTTTTTCTTGTAGTGAGGGGTCATTGTATTCAGGCAGCTGCCAGGCGGAAACGAGGTCTGGAGAAATTACCGATGCAGGAGACGCCACCTGGGAAAATGTCGAGCGAAGGCATGTTTTTTATGTGGAATAGTTGGGCACATCAAGAAGCATTGTCCGAAATTGAAAACAGAATAATCAAGAAGTACAAATAGCTCGACCTCAGCTCGAGAATCCGCCTGGAGGCAGCTAGAGCCCGAGGTGTAGAGTCCCAGAATGTTTAGTTAGTTAGCTAGCTAGTAGTAGTTGTAGTATTTTAGATTTCGTGGATTTTGGTTCAAACCGGGAGTTAGTTGGAAACTCCTAGCAATAGTTATGGATTTTATAAGTTTAACCTAAAGTTTAAGAATATTAATTATAACATGAGGTTTGATTAATATTGCTGGTTATAAATATGATAATTATTATAACCTAAGGTTTAGATAGAGCCAATAAGAATATGACACTTGTCATGAGCATGGTTATTCCTAAGGTTTAGATAGAGCCAATAGGATTATGACACTCGTCATATGCATGATTATTAAGGAATTATTATTTTAATGATAAAATAAGTGAATATAAGACTTAGTCTTCACCAGAATCTGTTAGGGTTGTAGTTTGATTGTAGTTTGACTCAGTCAAAGCAGTTATCCAACCTTAATTACACTGAAAAAGTGCAATTACATGTTTAAAATAATCACGTATGTCGATATATCGCCGCATTAGAGCCGATATATCGCCTGACGCTGAATACGGAAAACATGTTGACGTTGCACGATTGTACTAACGGAGACTCGGAACTAGGGGCAGCCGATATATCGCCACATAGGGGCGATATATCGCCCATATTTTTTTATTTTTGTTTTAATTTTTAAAAAAATCACCTTTGACTCCTTAGACCTACCTCTGTTAGTTTTGACTAAGTCTTCAGCCTCTGATTGACGAAAAATCAATTATCTTCAATTAAATTCATTATTTTTATTCAAATCAAAATAGGGTTAGTTTCACTCCTTACCTCTATAAATAGGACCTAGTACCCAGCCCTTTCACTTACTCTTCAGCTGTGATCAGACTATAAGGTGCTAGTGAGACCATAAGAGTGATACACTTGGGTGGGAAAGAAAAAAAAACTTTATCATTCTTAAGCTTTATCAAACACTTGGGAAGTAAGGATTAGAGTATTTCGGCATTGGAGTTAGGACAATCTATAAGGTCAACAAAGGTACCCTTATTCTTAAGTTCAATTCTGTTTGATTCCTTAGTCTCTTTAGTTTTCATTCAGGTTCTAACTTTTGTTATGGTTTTGTGGTTAGGTTTTTAAGTTCTTTGAACTTAAGGTGTCTTTTCGGTAAGTTTTCCCTTGGTGGTTTAGTTCTATTCTTGTTATCTCTTTCCTTTAGAAATACTCACTATTCTATTGCTGGTTTTAGGAGTATTCCAAGCCCCGCATTTGTTCTCATATCCCGGTTTTGGTAAGGAAAATAGGCTAGATCTTGTATGTTTGTATGATATGTTATGCTTTTATGTTATGTTATGTATAATATGTTATGATAAGTTTATGTTTTAATATGTTATGTTATGATTTACCCTACCTCAAATATTAGACAGTGGACGTAGATGGTTTATCACATTTCATAAAGGCCATTATTAGTATAGTCTTATATGGAATATGTTATAATATGTTTGTAGTATATGTTATAATATGTTTATAGTATATGTTATGATATGTTTATAGTATATGTTATGATATGATGGGTATGTTTATGTTGTTAGTTTTTCCTTGATGGGCATTAGGCTCACTCCTTTTCTTTTAGTGTGATGCAGGAAAATAGATGCAGAGGCAGAAGGATTCATGGAAGCTTGGTGTGTGTATGGAGGTGAATGGAGTGGATGGGCTGCGTGTCGATTCGAGGACAACGTTTTTTTTAGTCTCTTTAAATTACATTTTTATGTATTTTTCTGCATTTAGCTTTGTAAACAATTTTATTTAAAGTTATGTTTTATTTTAAAACAATGAGCTCATTTATGTATTACAAATATTATTTTTAAAGTTTTCAATGAATTTATGAATTTTCTTATGTATGTTTCTTCAAGGTTGTAGTTATGTCTAGTAGGTTTAATGACCTAAGTCTCATAAATAGTTGGGTCGTTACATGAGGCTGGTCCCTCGGAAATGACAGGTTGGCCTTCTAGTTCTCATTCCTTATATTGTACTGATAGAGTTTGGTGCTACGTACCCCTTGGATGAAATATAGACATGTGATACCTACCAGATGAATATTGTGCTATGGGCTTGAGATTTTGCGTTTACTAGGAAAGTTGGTAATTTCCAGGGAATGGGGCACAATATTACAGTTAGAAGATTAGCAACAAAACTTGGTTGGGATTATTATATGATGAACTCGATATGGTCCTAAGTATGGATTAGTTTGCCAATAAGGGGCAACCATGGACTGTGAGAAATAGTAGTGACTTCCGAGTGTAAGAGAAGAGGACTCGATTGTGATTACGGAATGCCTAGCCGTGGTGGTAGGTCCTACTAGGGTTACGTCAGTTAGACCAGAGGGAAACTATGTCGATCAGTGAGATTTCCGATGGGTTTATAAGGATTTGTCAGGATTGTTGTTGCAACTAGGAAATGGAGTGTGCTATGGGAATAAGGAAATAATAGAACCAGTACCAGAATCATCACGTAGAATGACATTAGTTGAGCAGCCAAGATTAAAGGTTCAGTCAAAGGAGTTACTTGATTTAAGGGTGATCAGACGGAGCATCTTACCATAGGACATATCAATGCCATGGGTTAAGGAGAAGGCCAAGTCTGCGAGAGTATGTACCGTATATGGAAGCCAAATAAGGTAATCATTAAGAATAGATATCCATTACCAAGAGTGAAGGATTTATTTGGATAATCCATATCTAGCTCGATTAAGAATGTTTTGGACTATTTCTGGATAAGAACAGAATATGAGTAAGACACGTATTGATACTACTGAGGTAGAGGAAGCGGGGATCATTGGCAAGGCTCCAGAAGGGATAAGTTTCAATTCCTCTAGATAATACTCAAGGTCACGTTATGGGAAATGATGGGATAGCATATGATTCACTTAAGATAGAGACGGCAAGGCAATTGTTAAAAGAATGCCTTAGGGGATTAAAAATACAGTGAGACTGGTGAGACACCTCAACTTTTACTTGAAGCATCTTCGAGGATTGTTATATCCTTGATTAAAGTAATATAGAAATCTAAAGTTTTTCTGAATAGATAGTTGCGTGCTTGATTCTCGGAGATTGGAATAAAGGGTTGATTCACACGCCATTGTATTTGGTATGCACTAGATAAGGTCTTAGGTATTCTACATGGGATGTCGAGTTGACAGTTATGTCGGTTAGCCACGGTTAGGGTGGAGTAATGATCGGGATTTTTTCGAACCTGAGATTGATAAATAACAGATATACCCCTATGAATAAATGGTGAAACACCAAGAGAAGATCTTGTTGAAATGGTTAAAAATCCGTTTTGGCATAGATAAGTTAAGATATGCAAATTGGGTGAGTGATCCGATGGATGCTGGCGTTGAGAGGAAGATGCAGGGCGAGCCTTCGGTTACCCATTAATGATTATTGTATCCAAGGAGTTGAATACAAGCAGGAGCACGACCTAATATTTTGGTAAGTGAGAGATGATAATCAGAAGCCGGAAGGGCTATTACAACTCTAGGGTATCCTGAAGTTAGTATGAAGGAATATAGTTACGGACCCAAAAGGTGGATCATTGCAGATTGTAGAAGAGGTGAGTGGATGCGAAAAGTTGTGACTAGACCTATTGAGTTAACACACTATGGTTGAGTGAGATATCAAAAGAGGGAGTGTGTACGAAAGGAGGCCGTACGTCCCCATTGGACACCAAATTCGACAGTGTTAGATTGAGAACCTATGGTTCCCAGGTTCGAGAAGAGGGTCATAGAGGGTGATGAATATAAGGTTGGAATTTGAAATTAATGTTTACC
This sequence comes from Humulus lupulus, assembly GCF_963169125.1. Classification (NCBI taxonomy): domain Eukaryota; kingdom Viridiplantae; phylum Streptophyta; class Magnoliopsida; order Rosales; family Cannabaceae; genus Humulus; species Humulus lupulus. Next base: position 46,585,577 of record NC_084802.1, on the reverse strand, counting down.
TTTGGACAATGGATAACCTGAAGGAATAACTTAGACTTTGAGCGTTTTACTTTGAATATGTGAGGTTTGGAACCATGAGGTAAATCCATTCCCTGGAATGAATTTCCATGATAATGAATAAAATAATATGTGATAGGAAATGAGAAATACTTATTTCGGGAAAAGTGAAACTAGGAACAGGAAGCATTCTTGTTCAGAGTGGGTTAAATGACCAGTGAAATTATTAAGGATTGTTAGGGTAGAGTGTTTACTTTGTTGAAGGATATAAAAGTTTACAAATTTGGGTATGGGAATGTAGGGTTCCAGGATTAGAGACTTTGTGCTTCTCTGAATATTGTGGATTAAGAGGGGTAAAGGAGTTTGGGAAAGGAAGAAGAAATTTTGACCCTAGATTTGGAATGATCTGAAAGATCCTATTAAGGACTTGGATGGGAGACATTGTGTTTCTCCAAATATTGTGGATTACTGGTGCTCATGAGGTATAGCATCCCAAATTTGCTAATAAGGCTTAGTTCTCTAATTAGCATGCCGGGAGAGGTCGAATACCTGGCTCGAGGTGGGCCTACAGGTATTATGGGTACATAGTGTGTGTTTGGGATTACCAGGTAACAGGTAGTAATTTAGTGTTTGTTTAAGTATGTCATGGGTTAAATGGGGAATTATAGGAACCCTCAAGGAACTTGCGGGATGTGGCAAATGAAGCGATTCCCTTGGTGGCATTAAATGACTAGGGTTATATCTAGGGGTATTTTGGTCATTAGGTAGCTAGGGAAAGGCTTAAGGTGATCAAAGTACTAGAACTAAGGGGAAACACTTAGACTTTTCTCAGCCTTGCTATTCTCTCTCACGTTCTTCTCTCTCTCTTGGTCTTTGGAAAAGCTTTGAGAATTTTGAAGAAAATTGTCCAGAAGTTGAGGATTTGGGGAAAGCAAGCTAGAAGTGTTAGGGAATAGGCATAGGGTCGGAATCAACACAGAGGTAAGGTTTAGAGCAAGCTTTTTTGTGAATTTCTCTGTTTTTTCAGTGTTTTGGGAGTTTTTGAACTCAAGAGATTAAGTTGAGTTATGATGAGGTTTTGGTCCAGTTTTTAGGGTTTATATACTGCTTTGCGTATAGCGAAAGTGTTTTAGGACTCAATTTGGGATTAGAACATGTTTAGATTGAATTGCAAGAAGTTTAGAAATCTGAAAATGGTGGATTTATGGGTTTTGGGTCTCGCGCCATGGCCCGTGTGTGCGAAGAGGCATGGGAAGCCTCTGAGTTTGCCCAAGTGGCGCAACACAGGCGAGGTGCATCGCGACCCATGTCCTTCAGTAGAAAGGGTCGTGCTCTTTGACTTGCAGTGGGCCACGGCCCTAGCGGGTGGGTCACAACTCATATTACGGTAAAACAGGCCAATTGAAGGTTTTAAGCTTGGGAACCCAAATATTAAGGCTCGGGAAGGATTCTACTAACCGATTCAGTAAGATTCGAGGTCCCGAAGGCTATTAATTTAATCCAAAGTTCTTAATTGGTTAGGAATTGATGGATATCTATTTATTATGGCATTGTGACTAGGTTTTACCTCTCAGGCTCGGGATTAGGAATCGTGCTCAGGATCGCTTTGGTTGTCAGCGAGAGACACAAGGTAAGATAGCTATTTTTTCCTGTAGAGATATTTGGTGTGTAGTACTATGTGTATTGTTTATAGTTATTATGTCATACATGTGATTGTGACCGATCGGCAAGAGCCGGGAGTAGCAAGAGCCAGAAGCGGCAAGAGCCGGAAGAGGCAAGCGCTAGGAGCGGTAAGAGCTGGGAGCAGCAAGAGCCAGGAGTGGCAAGAGCCAGAAGCATCAAAAGTTGGGACCGGTAAAGGGCCACGCTCGGTGTTAAGCATCCTGAATGCAGGCCGCCAAGGCGAGACCCTCTTATCGACTTCTTCTTTTAAGGCTTTAGACCTGTCATTGTTGAGCAACCTTCTTTTTTGTTGTACTGGTGGGTGGTTTTTGTCTATGTTCGGGACATGGCTGATAAGTATCGGGTCGATTCCAACCATGTATTTATGCGACCAGGCAAAAACCTCCTGGTTCTTCCTCAAAAACTCCACCAGATTTTCCTTGATTGTTGTCTCTAAATTTTTATCGACTTTCACAACTCTGATCGCATCTTTTACTACTAGTTGGACCTCCTTGAGGTCTTCCATAGGTCCAATGGTTTCTTTAATATCCCTACAGCGAGAATCTAAGTCCCTATCCTCACTTTGGGAAATGCCCTATATGGTGACTTATTCACCTGATTGGGCTTGTGACTCATTTACCATTGGAAACCTTTTTTCTACACTGCTCCCCGATCCGCCCCTTCTTGCTTTTGTGATCGAGGAGTTGTAACATTCTCTGGCCTCTCACTGATTTCCCAACATGCACCAACTCCTACATCAGTTGGAAATTTCATGGCCAGATGTCAGACTGAAGTTACTGCTTGCAGATCTACCAGGATGGGTCTTCCAATCACGGCGTTATACGCGGATGAACAATCAACTACTATAAAAGTAGTGAGTAATGTCCTATTCATTGGTGCCATTCCTGCCGTGACTGGAAGTCTGATCGACCCTATTGGTCCTAATCCCTCACCAGAGAAACCGTAGAAAGTCTAGTTGCATGGTTCTAAATCATGCACATATAGTTTCATTCTTTCCAGTGAAAACTTATATAAAATGTTTACCGAGACCCCAGTATCTACCAACATTTGTTTTACCATCATGTTGTAAATTTGTACGATCACAACTAAGGGATCTGAGTGGGGTAATCGGACATGTTGTGCGTCCAACTCTGAGAAAGTTATACTATGTTCCTCTGTTCGAGCTTTCTTGGGAGTTTTCTCTTCGACGTTTAACATTTCTATGTCCTGCTCATGAAATAGGGTTCTAACATATCTCTCCCTTGCCTTACCACTGTCACAAGATATATGTTGTCCCCTGCAGATAATTAGCAAAGTACTAGCGACCAGGACTAGTTGCAGGGGAGGCGAGTGTTTGCGTATAGGTGTCTACTCGTTGCCTCTATCAGCCTCTTGCTGGGAGTTTCCCCCTGCTCATACATTTCATCTCAGATGTCCTTGTCGTATAAGGAACTCGATTTCCTCTTTCAGTTGGTTATGTTCGTTGGTATCATGACTATAGTAGTTGTGGAAATGACAAAACTTGGTTGTGTCCCTCTTGGATATGTCCTTTCTGATCGGGGTTGGTCGCCTAAAAGGGATTGTGGTATGGCTAGCCTGATACATGTCTACTCTGATATTTACCAGGGTCGTGTACTTAGTGAACCTCGACTCGTGTCTGATCTGCTTAAAGCGATTGTTATCAGATGTCAGATGCTCAATATTTTCCTTTTTCCTTCCATTCTTATTATTACCTTTGTCGTTTTTGTCGTTGGGTTTGTCAGTCCCACTGCCGACTTTGGTGGACTCTTCCTTCTTGCCCTGGTCGGCCTTTGGGGACTTTCCTTCATTGGCAATAGCCTCCTCCTGCTTGATGTACTTGTTTGGTCGATCTAAGAATTCTTGAGTACTCTTGACTCCATTTTCTCATAGGCTGCTCCAAATGGGAGATTGGCATTGCACTCTAGCTGTGATGGCCATCATCTTTCCCTCATCTCCAATAGTCTTGGCTCGAGTAGTTGCTCGCACAAACCTCTGAATGTACTTCTTGAGAGGTTCTCCTTTTTTCTGTCTGATATCGACCAGCTGATTGGCCTTTGTCGGATGTATCTGACCAGCATAAAACTGTCCGTAGAACTCTTTTACGAACATTTCCCATGAAATTATGCTGGCCGATGGAAATTTGAAGTACCATTCCTGTGCAGCATCACATAAAGTAGTCAGAAAGATTCTGCACCGAGCATATTTAGACACCTTCTGAATGTCCATTTGTATCTTAAATTTATTCACGTGAGATATCGAGTCTACTCTTCCAGTAAAGTTGGGTAGTACTGGCATTTTGAACTTTCTCGGGATTTCTGCCAAAGAAATTCTATTGATGAATGGGGTGCCCTTTCCCCGATCATATTCTATATGGGACATATTATTCCCGACCAGCTGTTGCACCACCTGATTCAAGGCATCTCTTTGAGCCTGAACAACGTCTGGTATGGCAGGGGCATGAGTGGCAGGTGGGGCATACTCATCTTGCCTTTCCCTTTGGCCATTAAGTATGTCCCAGAGGTCCTCATCCTTTTGCCTCTACTCGCTTGCACCTAGTCGGTCAAAGACATTGGGTTGTCTGGGCTGCCCCCAACATTTTGGCTTGTTGGTATGTTGTCCATTAGAGGAGGGTTTTGATGTCTGTTCCTTTCCTTTTGCTGTTGACCACTGTTTCTCCTATTATAAACGAAGTCTGCTTCATTGTAATCATGGCAATCTCTGAACTGTGACCTGTGAGTACGCGATCTGCTGTATGCACTGTCCCCCTCTCTTCTCCATAGTCCATCTCGGTAAACAGGTGGAAGTATACGTTGTCGTTGGGTTCCCGGACATTGCTCTATCCTGGGTGGTCCAGACCGCAGAGCCTGAGTCCATTTGCCTCCTACTTCCTGAGGGATGTTGTCCCCTGCCAGGAGGGTTTTGTTCGTCAACTGTTTGATGTCTAGGGCATCTGGGATGCTGCTCATCCCTTTTCTATCTGTGTTGTTGCGTATTACCTCGACTAGCATGAGAGAGTTGCTACTGCTCATTATTTCTATTAGAATTTTGGGTCTATCTTTCATGTTGAGCAGCTGGATGTTGTTCTGGTCGTGATGGACTCCTTGTGTAGTGCCTTGAATAGCCAAGACCATTACACTGTGTATTTTAAATAGTGCAGGACTTACTAATCAAGTCGTTGGACATAAACATGTTACTAAGGTAATTATCAGATTAGGGTTAAAATATTTTTATCATAAAATAGTTGACTTTCATAAAAAAAAAAATAAGAGTTTGTACATGAGATCCCAAAAATGGTGTTTATAAGGCAATTGCAACCCTCAAAATTGTTACAACATAACCCAACCTAAGTGGCAAGACTTTTATTTATTGTATAATGTTATGGCCCGACACCCTTAGGTTGAGTCCTTTGATCTTATAGTCGACCCCGACACGCATAGGCCGTGCTGCATTCTGCATGCTTATTAACGGCCCCCGGAACCCTTAGGCTGGCTATCACGACCCAAATTCGCTAATAAGGCTTAAGGGCCTTGATTAGTGTGCATGGAGGGCATAATGGGAATTATGAGTGATTTTAATGAGTAAGATGCATGATTATGATTTAAAGCATGTTATATGACTATTTGACTATTAGAGATGCATGACTATGTGTATTAGTATGCATGTAGGCCCTGACTAGGTTAGAAGGGTATAATTGTAATTTTGGCCATTATGGGCATAATTGTACTGATATATGTGATAATGGTCGAGACCACATTATTATGTGGATATATCTGTGATCTGTGACTCGAGACGATCCTAGTGAGCAAAGTAGCGAAAAAGTCATGGCGGGGATTTATACCCGGCTCGGGGTGAGCCTAGGGGTATAAATGGGAATTTAGTGAGTATATTGGAGTCTATTTTGACATCGAGGAATATAATTGGAGATTAATTAGGTATCAGGAATTAAGCGGTAAATATTAGAGACACTCGAGGAGTTAGCAGGAATTTGGGTGAAATGACTAAAATGCCCTTAAGTGGACTAAAGGACTTGGGATTAAAAGGGAGGGCATTAAGGTCATTTGGGTTTTTAAAGATGGGTATTACTAAGGCTTTATGTTAGTGGAAGTTGTAGAAAAGTATAGAAGTCTGAAAGAGAGAAAAGAAGGAAAAGAAAGAAAAGAGAAAGGGAGAAAACAGAGAGTTTCCTAAGGTCGTTTTATGCTTTCTTCATCAATTTCTTGAGTGTTTTTGGAGCAAAGATCAGAGGAGAGCTGGGTTAGGCTAGGCTTAGAGAATTGGCAGAGGTTTAGCAAGAACACCCTAACATTTGAGGTAAGGTTTTGTAGTTTCTTCAGTTGCTGGTTTTGGTTTTTGAACTATGTGTATAAGCTGAGTTTCATGGGAACTTTAGGGAATTTAGGCCAAAGGGTGAGGAAGATCAAGATAAGGAGGTGTAGAGGTTGTCTTGAAATTGAATTCCCATTAAAGGTATGAAGTTCTAAGCTTTAACTCTGATGTTTAACTGATTTCTACTAGGTTTTGATGTCTAGAGGTAGCCATGGTGAATTTTGGGATTAGGGATGCATGTGATTGGGTTTTGAGTATTTGGGGTGCTTGGGATGAGTAGAGTATGTTCATAAGGTTTTTTTTTAGTTTGGTGAAGGTTTGGAGAAGTTTTGGTTAAGTTTGGCTCGAGGAAATCGCAAGAAGGGAAATCTGGAAGTTGTCTCTCTGTGACTAGCGTTATAGCGCTAGCCCTTGGGTGTTGTAGCGCTAGGCCATGCATGCTGAGGGGATTTTGCTTCTGTTTGTAGCACTGTAGCACCCTCCAATGAGCGATGTAGCGCTACCCTGTCTTCAGAAAGGGATTATAGGGTTGTTTGCAAGGGTTTTTGACCAAGGGTTTGGGGTTTGATTCCACCACCTTGCTTGGTGGAACTAGGACTTCCCGGGGGCTCGAGATTGGTCCCGAGGCTAGATTTTGGACTTGAGGTTTGATGATGACTTTAGCCTATGGTTGTGTTTAGGTGAGAGCTAGGGGTCGAGAGGGATCGTGCTCAAGGAGTCAAGTGATCAAAGCCAGCGAATCGAAAGGTAAGAAAACTGCACCCGGTTATGTGTTTGTGATGGGACTAAGTGCTCCCGATATTTGTATTATGTCAATGATGGTATTATTCCATGGGACATGTGATAGCGGCCTAAGGGTGCCGTACACAATATTTGCGCATAGGGCGCGGCTTGGCCACTGGTAGCCGAGGGTAGCTTAATATTCACTGAGCTCGGTTTAAGCGGACTAGAGTTAGTGGGATAACGGAGGGAGTGGCCTGAGGGCGCTAGCCCTAGTTATCATTTGTGAACTGATATATGATATGAGTTGATATGTTTAGTATGTTGAATAGTTGATTATACTGAATGATTATATGGTTGAGAACATGTGATGCAATATGAGATATTGACTTGTCTGTTGATTGCTTATGCTCTGTTGTTGCGTTTTCTTGCTGGGCCTTGGCTCACGGGTGCAACGTGGTGCAGGTAAAGGCAAAGGCAAGCTGGACCAATCCTGAGATGGAGAGCTGCGGGGTTGAATGTACATAACCAGCTGTTCGATCGCCATGGTCGAGGGGTGGATCAGGACAGGGATTGCCTAACTGTCTGCTTTGCCTTAATATGGCTGGATATTGTATTTAAACCTTGCGACTTTTGTAAACAGTCTTTAAACTTAATATTTTTGGGATCCCGTGTAAACAGGAAACGTTTCTTAATGAAAAATGTGACTTTTGAGACCAAAACATTTTAACCCTAGTTCCTTTATAGTTTCAATAGCACGTTTTTAATTAAATGACTTGATTAGCAAGTCCAGCACTCTACAAACACACAATGTAACGGTCTTGTCTATCCAGGGCGTTACACTGGCTTTTGAAATAGATATCATCACAAATATGCATTGCACATCAAGCAATCAAAGGTAACCTATACAAGCATGCCTATCTATATATTCTCATATGTAGATATATTCACGACTCGGGTGTAGTTTTCTTACCTCGAGTCCCGAGCTGAAGATGCAAGGCAGTCCCGAGCATGATCCTCAATCTCGAGCCTTAACAGTAATCCCCAACTATGAATCATGACCTTGAATTTTTCCCTGCCCCAATTCCAGCTTGAATCCACAAATTCCCAAGCTTTTTCCTTCCCAAAAATCAAAACCCACCAAGGAGCCAAGAAGAGAAGAGCAAACGAGAGAGAGAGAGAGAGCTGAGAAACTTCAGGGAGAAATGCTAAGTGGTTTCTAGTGTGTTCCTTAGGTTTATCCCTCAATACAAAAGAAAAAAATGCCCTTAAACTTATCCTTAGCCTTTCTAACACCACCAGGGGCAAAACTATCTTTTGCCACAATTTTCTCGCTAAACCTCGAGTAGCCCTATAGATTCCCAGCAAATCCCGAAAAACCCAGTTAATCACCCAATAATTACCCGTTACTCGATCAATCCCAAATATAGGTTAAGTTTCCCAAAATACCCCTAGGCTCACCCCGAGCCGAGTATTAGACCCCGTTGTGACCATTTCGCTAATTCGCTCACCAGGATCTCCTTGAGTTGAATACTACAAATATATCCACAGAATAATGTGGTCTCAATAATTTAACACATATAATCACATTTATGCCCTCAACGGTCCAAAACTATAAATATGTCCTATTTAACAAGTACGGGCCCACATGCATATTTAATACTCATAAACATGCATATATATATTCAATTATCCTATAGATCATGCATGCCACATACTCACACATTTAATCAATTAATTTCACACATATATCCAATTATGCCCTCCCGGCACACTAGTCAAAGCACTAAGCCTTATTAGCATTTTTGAGACGTTACACCTTGGGTCTTATGGATTTGGAGGACATTGGCGATTATCTGATTGTGGCTTTTGAGGAGGTCGAGGGTTTGGTGGCAGATCTGGCTAAGAGTTTGGTTTAGATGGAGTAGGTGGCTATCCTCGAGCCAACTGAATGGCTGCCTCTAAAACCGTTGTAGCGTCTCTTTTAAGATGATCAATGTCCACCTGTCGTTCGTTCAACTCTCGGTGTTGTCGGTCGACCTTCATCTGTAGCATTACCATAGTTTCAGCCACGTTCTCTTGGTTAACTTTTAGGGTAGCTAACTCATCTTGCAACACTCCTAAAGTTGTCCGCAAGGTTACAACGTCCATCTCCTCCTCTTCCAATTCCACATGTGGCTCGTCCTCTGCTACACCTGGTGGAGGAGGTGGATTTGGCACATTATCCAATGCTTGTCCAGCTTGACCCGCTCTCCTGGAGTTCTTCGCCATTGTTATCTTGGAATTCTTGAGTTCAGCTCTCAACAAATGATAAGAATTATAGAATTGAATACAAGAATTAACACGAAACAATGTTTTTATAGTGGTTCGGCCCCATAGATTGGTAATAACCTACGTCCACTTAGTGTTTTTATTGATGTAAGCTCCAGAACCTGCGATCAACGAACTAGGGTGCACTAAGTTTCACAAGCTTTGAAGTTGAATACTAAGATCAAGCACTTGTTCTATCTGAATACAAAATATTGCACATGAAATAAATGAATCCTATGAGTCCTATTTATAAGCTCAAGGATGTATATATGGGCCTATGGGCCATCCTTAACTTGTTTTACAAGCATAACCAAATAGTAACAGAAATAATGATATTTACATATAAAAATAATCAAATATCTTGGGAATATCTAACTCATAGCTGTTTCTAAGAATTTGTCTCGATTCATTGAGCAGCTCTGGTCGTATGCATCTGCACCTCTTCTTTTCCTGCTGCTCAACATATTCCTTGCGCCTATCAAGCATCTTTAATTTCCTCTTGATACTCTGGTCATTAGTCGACCAGGCCTTCATAAATAACTAGTCACGTGCTCTCCATGTGCCTTTTAAACATGCCACATCATCATGAAAATAGTTTAGGGAAACACATACATAATGCAAATATACCCTCAACGGGTTAAAAATTACAGATATGACCCAATTTACAGAAATGGGCCAACATGCATATTTAGTCACATGACCACACAAATCATTTATACTGAAAATCACACATATATTATCACACATATATTAAATTAATTTCCACATATAAATCTTATTATGCCCTCCAGGCACAGTAACCAAGGCACTCAGCCTTAATAGCAAATTCGGGATGTTACAACTATCCCATCCTTTTTGAAATTTCGTCCTTGAAATTTATTCAAACATCACAGGATACTAATTCCATACATATGACTCGAACTTCGGAGTCATGTTATTTGCCTTGTAACACCTTCATTAGAGTATTTGCCTCATCACGTAAGGCTTTGTCTCTCCTATCCAGGATTTCCACTAGCTTTACTTTACACAATAAATTCCACTGAAATTACAGGGTCTCTTCACCCAATCAAGGGTAATACTCAACACTTCTTCCCCTAACATTGGTACCAGTAACACCTCATGAGCCTCTACCCATGCTTGGGTAAGGCTAATATGTAGGCCTCTGGCCTAATCCTCAAAAGGATCTCTGAGGTCTATCAAATCTAGAGTCTAAACCCCTTTTTCATTCCCAAACTATCTTACCCCTATTTTTGTCAACAATACTCGGAGAAATACAAAGTCTCCAATTCAATAATCCCACGTTCCCACGTTCAAATTTGTGAATTCTCATGTCCTTTCAAATAAGCAGACACCCCTACCCTAACAATCCTTAGTAACTTCATTAGTCCTCCAAACTGATTCTGAACCAGGATACTTCATGTCCCTCATTTCATTTCCCAGAATAAGTACTTCTCATTCCCTATCTCAAAATATCTTATTCAGAGTCACTCTAAGCGTCGACTGGTATTCATCACTGTAATAGTTCATCCATGGGACCGTATTGGCCTCACTGTCCTGAAAAATTACATATTTGAGGTGAAATACTTAAAGTATGAGTCATTCCTTCAGGTTATTAGTCTGTCTGAAGGTAACCAATAATTCCTAATTCCAATGCTATACTCATTCCAATCTTATACTCATTGCCCTCCAATGCTATCAACTTTGGTGTCCCACAGAGTAGTACGGTCTCCCCTCTTACACACTCATGCTTATGGTATATCTCGCTCACACAAACCAGAGTGTGTTAACCCAATATGTCAAGTCACAACTTCTCGTATCCATTCATCTTACCTACAATCTAAGGTGGTCCATAAATATATTCCCCCATACTCCAAAATACCCTAGAGTCATAATATCCCTTCTGGCTTTCGATTATCATTTACCACTTGTTAAAGGATTGGGTAGTGCGCCTCCCGATATACAAGTTTTAGGCCTTAACACCCATTCAATTCTCCTGTATACAACATTTATAAGGGGTAAACTAAGACTCGTCCTGAATCTCCTCCTCGGCGTCAGCATCCATCAGATCACTGATTCGATCTGCATATCTTATCCTATCCATGACAAATTGGTAGGATTATTAACCATTCCTTTAAGATCCTTATTCTATATTTAATTGTTCAGGGTGGAATATCTATCAATTATCAATCACATGTTCTATACCAATCATAATCGTTACCTCGTTCTAACCATTGCTAACCGACATTACTACCAACTTAAAGCCCCATGTAGAACATCTATATTCTTATTCCGTTATCCACCATGAAGCACGAACGATCACCTTTTAAGTCTACACATGGGCGCACCCTAATCCTTAACGCACCACATTATAATTCCATGTTTTAAGCAAGGACAGTGTCCATTGCACCGTCCTCCTGTATCAGCCCATCACATGCATATTCTAGTACCATGGTGTGTGAATCATCCCTTATTTAAACTTCTAAGAATTTTGCACACAACTATCCATTCAGAAAAACTTTAGGTTTCTACGTTGCTTCATTCAAGAGTATGGCGATCCTCAAAGATGCTTCAAGTAAAAGTTGAGGTGTCTCATCAGTCTTACTAGGCTTCTAACCCCTAAGGTGTTCCTTTAATAATTTCCTTAAGGATTCTATCTTAAGTGAATCATATGCGATCCTATCACCTCCCATAATGTGACCTTGAATATCATCTAGAAAAATTGTAACTTATCCCTTCTGGAACCTTACTTGTAATCCTCACTTTCCCAGCCTCAGTGGTATTAGCAGAAGTGTTATTCATGTTCTGTTCTTGACCGGAAGTAGTCTAGAATATTCTCGGTCGACCCAAGTATGACTTGTCCACACTAGTCCTATACTCTCTACTTGTTGAATTTACGTGGGTTGCTGAAGTATCGATCAGTTCAAGAGCCTTCACTGATATTCCATCACATCATACTTGGTGGAAGCGATAATTCTTGGAATGGCTCTATAACGTCCTCCTAATCCAGGAATGTAACAATGTGTACTTTAAATTGTGTCAGACTTGCTAATCAAGTCATTTGGTTATAAACATGTAACTAAGGTTAACGTTAAGGATTAGGTTAAAAACTTTAGTCAAAGGAACTATTGACTTTTTATTTAAAAAGTTTCATACATACATGGGATCCAAAAATGTTACAAAAAAAATGTTTAAAAGGGTGTATATACATAAAAGGTTATAATCAACCGAACTAAGCAGCAAAATTAGGGCTACAACCCTAGTTCCTCTGAGATAAGGCGGACACTCGAGCCGGAGTCGGGCTATCCACACTCTTTGGTTCTCCCCTCTTCGATCTCGGGCAATCCCTCTTGAAGTACTCAACAATTCTACATAGAAGACATGCCTTCGCTTGAAATTATCCCAGATGGAGTCTTCTGCACCTGGCGGACACTGGATAACTTCTCCAGACCTCGTTGCCGACCTGAGTGTTATGACCCCTCCTGTTAGGACCAAGAGTAGTATAACTTTTAGGGGTATTTCTTTTCTGGTTCCTGGGGCCATCCCCCCTACCTAATCATGTGAATGGGGGTACCATTGTCTGAGCTTCGTGGCACTCTTGCTCCATATCTTACCTCCTGCATCTTCTGTAGCATGGGCCCTCCCTACCGCCTGAGCGTAGGTAGAAATCTCATGGACTGAAGTGATCCTAACTCTCTAGGCTAACCCAAGGTTCAGTCCTTGAATGAATCGTTCCTTCCGAGCCACATTCGTTGGTACCAAATCAAAAGAAAATTTAACCAACGTAGCAAATAAGTTGACATACTCATTGGTCTTTGCAATTTGAACTGTGTCATAGTAGTACCTCTCGTTGAACAATTGTCTAAATTCCTCCCAACCCATCAAAACAACATTCAACGTCTAGGATACCACTTCCCACCACGTTTAGGCATCCTCCCGTAGCATGTACGTGGCATAAGATACTCTATCATTGTTTACCACTCCCATATAGTCAAGGATGGAGCTAATCATGCCCATCCACTGTTCAGCTCTGATTGGATCCAAGCCTCCCTTGAAAACTGGAGGATAATACTCCTGGAATCTTTCATACACTAATCCCCATCTGTTCCCACCCTCAGGTTGAACCAAAACGGGTGCCATTGTTGTCAAAACATACGGAGTAGCGTTCCCTGATGGAACCCACTGTCTAAACCACCTAATCTCTTCCTCTTGCTTTTGCAATCTTGCTTGCATGTTAGCAAACATCTACTGCCAATCCCAGGAGGCAGCTGGAGGGTTCTGGCCTCGATGTCATCCGCAACCCCAATATTAACAATGCCTGGTCCAGTTGACTGCCTTGGATATATAGGTTCTGAATTTGTGTGTAGTCAATGACTTAACCTATCAGGCACGATGATCATATCTGAAATTACTCCCCGAACAAGGCCAAAAAATAAACTAGCCACATACAATAAGCATACCAAGACACAAGTCTATAATGTCATGCTCTCCAATTCAGATAAGAAATTAGACAAATATTTCACTTAATACCAACCAACCCTGAGTCGAGCTTGTCTCTGGCATCGAGCATACATGTTCGGTCAATCTCTAGGAACCATAAACCTTGGCTCGCTCTGATACCAAGTTGTAACACCATACTACCCTAGAGTCGTTACCATGTGATTTTAAAACGTGCAATTTACTCGATAGTCAAGGGATTAGATCAAAAGTGTGATTAATTTAAGTAAAGACTCATTCCCTTAAGAATTCGATTTAGAAGTTTGGACATTCATTTAAATCATAAAAGTGTCACATTGGGATCATAAAATATTGTTTTAAAACATATTTAGACTCAAAAGTTAGTGTACCGTAGACCTAGGCGACAAAATGAAACAATTATATTACATTCCTCAAAACCATCTCTAGCCATGACGCCCAGGTAGGCTAAACATGTACGCACGGCTCCATGCCCTCCAACTTATGGTTGACCGATCTTTTCCTTGCCCTTACCTGAACCATAGAGCACTCGTGAGCCGAGGCCCAGCAAGAATACTTCACAACATTATATAATAATTCATTTCAACAAATGAATAACTAATCAAACACAACATATGATCTACAAGTTTCTTTCAGAATTTACAACAGCGTCCTACGTCGATCAGGGTGCGTTACCAGGCACCAACTTCAAAATCTTCCTAAGCACAAAGAAGAGAAGAGAAAAACAAGGGAGAGAGAACTATGAGATTGATTTTTAGTTACTAGTTGTTTCTTAGGTCCCCTAAGTCTATCTTAAGCCTAGGTGTTGACTAGTTTTTTAGCCAACTAACGCGGAGTCAAAATAATTAATTAGAGAGCTTTCAATTAGACAATCAATGAGAAATAAATAATAAAGAACACCAAGATTTATAGAGGTTCGACACCAAGAATTGGTAATTACCTACTTCTTCTTAGATTTGTATTGATCTTAAGGGTAAACATAAGATATCTAGTGAATACATGTAGATTTCTAGGTGTAAATAACAATACAAAATGGCACAATCGTTACTAAGTACAAAGCCAGGCTGCTCGGTATGTTTCTGGTGCTGGTCGGTAGGCTATCTTTGTGTGTCCCCTCCACTGTGGTGGAGAGTTTGTATTTATAATGTCCCTCTCGCCAAAGGGTATCCCCTCCCTTTCTTCTCGCATATAGTTACAATCTTATTTTTTAGGAGGTTTGACCAAGTCTTCATGGCTGTTAGGCGCTCTTTGCGGATGGTTGGGCGATTCTTGTGAAGTGCTACCGAAAAGTGTAATTGCTTTCATCTGAGTAGGTATGTCTGTTTGTCATATGGACCAGCTACTCTCTTGGTAAGCATACCGAGCAGTGACTTTTATTCATTTGTTATGTGTATTTTGACCAGTATGCCTGTCATACTAACAAGCAAGGTTTTGGTGGTTCTACCGAGCAACTTAGCCTTTGGAGATAGTATGCCGAGTAGTAACTTGTCATATACCCTAAAGGTATACATCAACTAACCTGACCAGGGGTCTGCCCAGTCTGTTCCATGTGTCCAAGTTTAGTGCCATGTTAGATATGCCAATTTTTGGGATAACATTCGCCCCCCAAGTTTGCGATGGTACTCAGCAACATGGAAACTTTCTTCTGAGGACCATACCATCTAGTCTGGTCAGGGGTATATGCTCCATGCTACGTGGCATAGCATCTGGTATAATTAATAGCCTTTGTATTTCTTCCAGTTTCGATGAAATGACTTTTCACTCTTTCCCGCCTCTTTTTGATACCATAAAGTGTCATGATGGCCTCTCTTAATAACTATACCAACGGTTGTCCAGTCACCGAATAGTGGGCTGACGTGTGCAGCGGTTGAGGAGACGTGACTGGAGGTACATGCCTACAACAGTTGAGGGGACTGCTGAATGGGCGGTTCCATTAATGCCTGGCAGGAGAGTGGGTATTCTTCCTTGTCTATAAATTGAAGCAGTTTTGGAGTTATGCGGCTCTGTTTGGAGCTATGCGGCTCTGTTTGGAGCTGTACAACTCTATAAATTAGAGTTGTTCAATTTGTTCGAATGAGTTATAAACAAAAATAGTTCAACCTTATCTACAAAAATTGTTTTATGGATCTTTTTGTTGCTTGGTACATACCGAGCAACGCGCAAGGACTTTAACATTAATAGAAATTAATGTTTCTAAGTCCTTTTAATTACATAATTTTTCCTCTGTTTTTTCCATGTATGACTATGGTGCTCCCCAAATGATCGAGTAGGATTCATAACTCTTGGGTTATCCTCTTGGTCATTTGCTAACTCACCAGAGTTGCTTGCAATAACAAGTTCGGGACCACTTGGGTTTGCAAAAACTTATAAAGGTTTATACACTGCCGACAATCCGTGAAACAAATCACTAGTTAGCAAGATAATCATTGTAAAAGTAAGGCTTGTAATAATGAACAAAAATTGTGTCTTATTGTTTAAAAATTAACCATACAAGCTGCGTCACTACAATCGTAGCTTACATTCATAAATATTAATTATTACAATAAATGGGCAAATAGTGCATGTGCATAATTAATATAGCTAACTTGAGCTGGTCGGTGGTATGGGCAGTTCGTGCCTGTACTAGATAGTCAATGATCACTTAGAAGTAATCTTTATTGGTAGTAATTCCTCAAGTGTTCCCCATTCCAAAAACGGGGGACATGTACTAATCAGAGATCTTGGTCATACCGTGCTAGCTTGTACGTACCGTGCTATACTATCTCTGTAACCTGGTAAGGACCTTCCCATCTTGGACCTAGTACTCTTGCTGAAGCATCTCAAGTTTCTGGGAAAATAATTCTTAGGACTAGATCTCCTACGTCAAATTTTCGTTCCTTAACTCTAGAATTGAAGTACTGGGCAACTTTTTGTTGGTGGGCAGCCAGGCGTATGTTGGACTTTTCATGTCTTTCTTCAATCTAGTCTAAGGACTCGGCTAGGAGTTGGTGGCTATGATCTTGTTCGTATGTTGTATGCTGGTGAGATGGTGGAGTCACCTCTACTGGCAGTATTACTTCATATCCATATGCGAGTGCAAATGGTGTATCACTAGTAGTTGTTCACTTAGTAGTCCTGTATGACAAGAGTACCTCAGGCAATCTCTCAGGCCAGTTTCATTTAGCCTCTTCTAGACGCTTCTTCAGGGTGTATTTTAGAGTCATGTTAACTGCTTCTACCTGCCCATTTGCTTGAGGGTGCGAGACTACTGAGAAGCTTTTTGTGATGCTATGCTTGGCACAAATCAGTAAACAGTTGGCTGTCAAACTGGGTGTCGTTGTCGGACACTATCTTCTGGGGTAGACCAAATCTGCAGATTATATTTTTCACCACAAAGTCCAATACTTTTTTGGAAGTGATGGTTGCCAGTGGTTTGACTTCCGTCCACTCGGTGAAGTAATCAACTGCCACTACTGCGTACTATACTCCCCCATTTCCCTTTGGTAACTGACCAATAAGGTCAATTCCCCAAATAACAAAGGGCCATGGACTTTGCATTTGAGTAAGCTCGTTTGGGGCTGCTTGGGGTATCTTGGCAAACCTTTGGCACTTTTAACATCTTCGAACATATGCAAAGGCATCTTCGTTCATAGTTGGCCAGAAGTAGCCTTGCCTTAAAATCTTCTTAGACAGACTTTGCCCCTGCATGGTTCCCACAGAAACCCTCATGTACCTCCTCTAGCAGCCTTCCTGATTCTGTTTGGTTGACACACCTGAGTAATGGCATGGAAAACCCCCTTCTGTACATAACCATGTATAGGATTAGGTACCGAGAAGCTTTCCTCATCAATTTCCTAGATTCATTGTGAATGTTGGGCAGGACTCTGTGTTCTAGATAAGCTGTAATCGGGGTCATCCAGGATGGAGTGTTGTCTATAAGAAGGACTGGTTTTGGCAGGTTGATACTTGGTTCGATCAAGTATTCTATAGGAACCAGGTTTGTTTTGTCCACCACAACACTACAGGGTAGTCTGGCCAGTGCATCTGTTGTGGAATTTTGTTCTCTTGGCATCTGTTGGATGATGTACTTCATGAGCTGAGCGAGCAGGTCTTTGATCTTATCAAGATAAGTCACCATTTTTTCTTCTCGAGCAATGTACTCAACGAGGACCTGATTGACAACCAATTGCGAATCACTGTATATGTCCAAGACTTCAGCCTTCAGTTATGTTGCTAACCTCAACCCCGCGATTAATGCTTCATACTCCACTTCGTTTTTAGATGCCTTAAATCCGAAACAAAGAGCACAATGGATACGTTTCCCTTCAGGAGTGATTAATGTGAGACCGGCCCCAAACAACTAGTCACTAGATGAGCCATCGACATGCAGCTTCTAGATTGGGGTTCTTCCTCGAAATGAACAGTATTGGACGTTGGGTGCTTGGTGTTCTGCTCAGTACTTGTACTAAGCGGTGGTCCTGACTACGATGAATGCTCAGCCATTTCTTCATATGTTCCTGGTAACCGGTACATTCAGCTACAAAATATGCAAGAGCTTGGCCTTTAATTGTTGTTCGAGGCTGATAGTTGATTTCATACTACACGAGCTCTATAGACCATTTGAGTAACCGACTAGAGGTGTCCGACTTCTACAGGACTTGATGCAATGGTTGGTTGATAAGAACCTTTATGGGATGAGCATGGAAGTATGGGCGAAGCTTTCTGGACGACACGAGCATGAAGTAAGTTAATTTTTCAATTAGAGGATACCTGCACTCGGCTTCGACCAGCCTTATACTAACATAGTAGACTGAATGCTGAATCTTGTTTTCTTCTCTTACCAGGACTGCACTGATAGGGTGTTGAGTTACTGCTAGGTATATGCATAGTTCTTGTAATGACCCGACTAACTTAAAGTCCTCGGACCATTAAAGACTACAGAGATATAACTATTATTTTCGAATACATACATAAAATAATAAAACTTTATTAGAAAATCCAAAATACGGGATCCCATTGTTACTACATAAAAATCATAAATAAAACTTGAACATTTATTTTAATCGTTCAAATACTAAATGAGGAAAATAAAAAAATTACATAATTAAATAGACTCAAAACATAAACGTCATCCTCTATCGTTCCCATAGTCCATTCATTTAGTTCTCGCCCAATACACATGCCAAAGCTGCCATGAATCTGTCCCGCCTTCCATGCTCATTTACCAGCACAATCTAAATAAAAAGGAATGAGCCTAATGCACAGCAAGGAAAAACTACTAAAACATAACATAAAACATAAGACAAGAAAACATAAATCATAAATCATAAAATGTAAGATTACAAATTAATGGTCATTAACTCATTATCATAGTATGTGATAGAAACCATCTAGGTCCTCTTGCTACTATTTAGAGGTAGGCTTAAACACAAATATAATATATGATAAAAACCATCTAGGTCCTCTTGCCACTATTTAGAGGTAGGTTTAAACATAAATATAGTCTATGATAATGATACAAATCTCGGGATTTGCTATCTAAGCAACCATATTTCCCAAGCGACTACAAACATAAAACATATAGTTACATACATACACATAGCATATAAACATAATCATAACACATAAATTCTAACTTATTTTCCTTACCTAAAATCGAGATATTGGAGACAAGAGGGGATTGGAAACTCCCAAAACCAAATAGTAAGATCATAAGTTTTCTAAAGAAAAGAAGATCCAAATCATCAAGATAAGAACTTACCGAAAACCTTCAGTTTCAAGAAAATCAAACACCTAACCAAAAGCCATTATAACAAGTTAGGATTTGAAAGAAAAAGAAAAGAATAAGAGGAACTATAATGAACTAAACCCAAGGATAAAAATACCTTAGATAGATTAGAACTTCGATCTACCCCTCAATACCGAAATCTTACTATAGCTTACTTCCCAAGTGTTTATAAAAGCTTTTAACCCCAAAACCCTAGTGTTTCTCTCTAGAACAAACTTAGCCGTTTGGAGGCTCTGACAAGTGCTTGAATGATGAAGCAAATGGCTAAGTGAAGATTCCTATTTATTGAGTTCAAGGAGTGAAACTAACTCCTTTTAAAATGAATAAATAATTTAATAAAAATTGAATTTTCTGCTCAACAGATGCCCAGAACTCAGTCAAAAACGTTCAAGAGCAAGACCAAGTTGTTGAGGGCTGTTTCTAGCTCGGATCCATGGATTTTCAATAATGCATGATGGAGCCGATATATCACCCCTATAGGCGATATATCGCCTTCCCCATAATCTTGAGCCTCTGTGGTTTTGTTTGTGTGAAGTTGACATGTTTTCCGTATAAATCATAGGCGATATATCGGCCCCTATAACTGTGATATATCGGCTTACGCTGATATATTAAACACATTTTTGCACACTTTTAGCACACTTGAAGTTTGTATAAACCACTTTGACTGGGTAATCCGAGATCCTAACAGCTGAGGGAAGGTTCTAGACTTCCTAGGTTTATCCTTTATTAATTTATTCATCTAAAATCCTTAAATCCTTAATAAACATACATGTGACAAGTGTCACATTCTTAATTATTCTATCTAAACCTTAGGTTATAATAAATAATATTTCTAGGACCAGCTATATTAATGATACCTTATGATAAAATTAATATTCCTAACTATAAGTTAAACTTATAAAATCCATAACTATCTCTATGAGTTTCCAACTAAATCCCGACTTGAACCAATAACCACGAAAACAAAAATACTACAACACAAGCTACTACTAT
Source organism: Humulus lupulus (assembly GCF_963169125.1). NCBI lineage: Eukaryota > Viridiplantae > Streptophyta > Magnoliopsida > Rosales > Cannabaceae > Humulus > Humulus lupulus. The sequence continues at coordinate 46,565,305 of NC_084802.1, read as the reverse complement.
ATAGCTAAGTAACATTCTGAGACACTACAATTCTCCACTACTTAAAAGAATTTTGTCCCTGAAATTTACTTACCAAACAATTCCAAATACCGTGCTCGGATGTCTTCCTCCAACTCCCACGTTGCCTCTCGTTTTGTACTATTACTCCATAAGACCTTGACTATCAGAATACTCTTAGACCGTAATTCTTTCACCCCCTCCTCTAGAATGCTAACCGGCCATTCCTCATAACTCAGGTCTTTCTGAAGTGCTAACGTATCGTACTTGAGAATGTGGGATGGTTTTGACACATATCTACGCAATATCGAGATGTGAAACACATTGTGGCTATCTGCTAGAGCTGGCGGTAGGGCTAATCTATATGTTATTTGTCCCACCTTGTCCAATATCACAAAAGGACCTATAAACCCGGGACTAAGTTTGCCTTTCTTCCCAAACCGCTTCACTCCTTTCATAGGAGATATTCTTAAGAAGACTTGATCTCCGACTTCGAATTCCACATCTCGTCGCTTGGCATCCGCATAACTCTTTTGTCAACTCTAAGCAGGGAGCATATGCTTTGTAATCAGCTGCACTGCGTCTTGAGCCTCTCTAACAACCTCCAGTCCAAGAAGTTGTCTTTCTCCTACCTCGTCCCAATGTAACGACGACCAACATTTCCTTCCATAAAGTAGCTCATAGGGTGCCAGACCGATAGTTTCCTGTTAGCTATTATTGTAGGAGAACTCTATGAGTGGGAAATACTTACCCCACGATCCTTCAAAATCTAGTATACAAGCACGCAACATATCCTCTGAAATCTGTATGGTACGCTCGGACTGTCTGTCGGTCTGAGGATGAAATGTCATACTGAGACTTATGGCTTGTTGCAAGCTTCCCCAAAATCTCGATGTAAAAACTGATCCTGTATCGGATACTATGGTCTTAGGAATTTCATGTAGTCATATAATTTCTTGAACATAAATGTCTGCGTACTGGTCTGTAGTGTACATAGTCTTGACAGGCAGGAAGTGAGCTAAGTTTGTGAGTCTATCCACCACAAACCAAGGTGAGTCGTGTTGCTTACTTGTTCGTTGTAATCCTGTCACGAAGTCTGTTGCTATGTCTTCCAACTTCCATTCCAGAATACTAAGCGGTTGCAATAAGCCTACAGGTCGCTGATGTTCCGCCTTTACTTGCTGGCATATTAGGCATTTGGACACATACTCTGCTACGTCTTTCTTCATTCCCGAACACCAATATAGTGCCTTAAAGTCGTGAGTCATCTTGGTCGACCCCGAGTGAACAGAGTATGGGGTAGTGTGTGCCTCTTCTAAAATCTTCATCTTAATTCCATGGTCATTTGGCACGCATACCCAACCCTTATATCTCAAGAACCCCTGTCCCGATATAGAGAAATCCATAGTCTTGCCTTCTTTGATTATAGCTATATGCGATAACAATGTGTCATCATTCCCTTGCCTAATCCGTATATCATCTAGTAAACTTGACTAGATGGACAAGTTAGCCAGTTGACTCGTGACTATTTCTATTCCAGCATTAATCAGCTCTTGTTGTAGTGACTTTTCAATTCTAGATAATGCTGCCAAATTTTCGCAACTCTTCCGACTTAATGCATCTGCGACTACATTTTCCTTTCCTGGGTGGTATACGATTTCGCAGTCATAGTCCTTTACTAGTTCCAACCACCTTCGCTGCCTCATATTGAGTTCCTTCTGCGTGAAGAAATATTTTACACTACAAGAAAAAATGCTTTTAATAAGACCAAAAATGTGTTATCAAAACATATCCATAACACTTTTTGACATGTTAAGACCGACTATGTTATCGTAGGTCAGGGTACTTTACATAATACTTTATAATTGTTATACATATGTGTTATTATACTGTCAACGATAACACACTTTCTGTGTTATTTTAATAAATAGATAAGTGTTTAATTATATTCTTTATAGTCGATTATATAACACATTTCAATACTTATAAATTTGTGTTATACTACACTTTAGTATAACACATTTTTTGTGTTATATAATGAAGTTTGCATAACAAAATTCTTTACTTATAAAAAGTGTTATTGTAATAGATATTATAACACATTTTTCGTATTATTTTAATATTTAGATAAGTTTAAATTCTCATTATATATTCATTTATATAACACTGATTTATTCTATTATATTTTTATTTTTTATTTATATAATTAAAATTAGCTTTCTAATATATACTAGCATCATCAAATGAACTTGATTTTCAAATAACAAAAAGTAAAAACATTCAACATTGTATTAACAATCCACAAATTAATTTAAAACATTCAACACTGTCATCAGCAACAAAATGTTCTTTAAGTATTCAAGTAGTCTTAAATATTCAACATATTGAAAAGTTACTACTTTCAGCACAAAATATTCTACAGCTGCCCAACACAAAGCCTTCAAAATTAAGTATCATTTTCTATTTCGCTTGTCACATCTGCAAAATAAACAAAGAAATGTTTTATTGTTATTATCTAGCATCACAAATTACTTCAAGAAAAATGCTATGGAAATTATTTCCAAGAGAGGACACCACATACAAAATAATGAATTCACAACTACACCAAAGCAAACATTAAATTATAAGACATTGGTTCTTTTTTTAGTATGAAAATGTACCTCTTGGAATAACTTTTTTAGAAGGCCATGCAATTGTGGAACCAACTGCTTCTTGTATTGTAAGTATCACATTATTAGGACGAAATAAGTAAGATTCTAGTACAATATCAGCATCAACCCATACTCGCATAAAGTCTAGTCCAAGAGGCTTTCCATGTACAGTTAACTTTGGATCACTAGAATCCCAACGACCTTCAACAACAATTACATCTACCCAGTCAAGCAAGTAGCAAGCATTCTTCGCTTCTGTAAAGTTATGTCTTTTTTCTAGTGCAATACTCTACCAAATTTATTTTAAAGACAATAGACTAATCGAATCTTAAAGAGTTTTTCACTGAAATATGCAATGTTCAAGAACTAAAATGCTAATGTTAACTTATACCCAATTCAACTAATGCAAGGCATTATTATTATGTCAACTACCTAATACATTACTAAATATTTTGGCATAGGAACTCAAACAAAAATAATATAATTACATTTTTTCCAAAAAGAGTAAAGAATAGTCATAAACTGAGCATTCCACATCTAATATGCAGTATCTTTTCAACGAATTAGTATTATCAGCCAGCAAAGAACTAGATAAGCCTCAACAAAATGTAAGTAAGTCGTCCTTAATTTGGAAACTAGAAAACTTTGGATTCCTCATTAGCAAAATCAACACAGAAATCAACATAAAATCAAGTTTAACATCCAAACTCATTTCAGATAGCAAAGTCAATATTATCCACAAAAATATCAAAAGTACATGTATTAACAAGCAAAACACCAGTTAAAACTTGTAATACCAAGCACAATCATTTCTTGTCACACAAACATGGCCTTATATAGAAATATATACTCTATGCACAAGATTAAAACACATTGAAAACTACAACACTTATTATTTTTATTTCAAGCTTTTGAGATCTAAAATACTGATCTCAGGGTTAGTTCAAACTTGAGATCATTCCAAGATGGGTGTAAACAATTTATATGCACACTCCATCTTGAGGGGAGTATTAAACACTGTAATTAATTAGTTACCTAAGTTAGTTAAATTTTATGTTTAGTGAGTTGTTATTTAACCAGCTATATAAGCTGGATTTATTCACCTTTGTACAGAACACTTTTCACAAAAAAGAATAACAAGAAATTTTTCTCTATTTTGTTTCTAATACTATGCCTCAAGTCCATGAAAGGCAGCCACACCTGAGAATTTTTTTTTTTAAATTTGGTTATTAAAGGAAAGACAATTAAGATAACATTTATCTTCATCTTCAAGCAATGACTAGACTAATCTCAATTGAAAATCTCTATGGTCTCTTACTATTAAAATCTTTCATGCCAATAGTAAATTCTTAGTTTCAAGCAGAACTAGTTATTTCACAATAGATGTATGAAGATTTCAGAATATTATAATAAAAAAAAATGAGAAGAACAAAGACCTTCCCAGCGAGCATCTAGTATGAGGCGACCAAGTCGCCGAACAGAAACATGTTTAAAGGTTTTATAATTTTCAGAGACTTGATGTCCTTCATCTTTTAACTTCTTCAAAATCTTATCAATATTCTCTTTTCCCTGAGAAACCCTTTTTCAATTTAGTTCATCAACTATATGCAGAAAAATAAAAGCCATGCATATAATAATTTTACCACAACAACAGGAAAATAAACACATTTCAGCCGCACATTGGCTTCAAGAATAACAGAAATTTCATTGTTGTAAAAGCAAGTTTTCCTTTTTGACATGATGAATAATTTCTTATAATAAAAAATATAACAAAAAAAATGTTATTTTGACGTGGGCGTCAGTGCCAAAGACATACAAATACACGCAAATAATGATGAAGTATAAACCCATGAAACAGCAAGCAAAGTGAGGAATTGGTAATGTACATAACACACTTTAGTTATAATACTCAACATACTTCATATATGATAGAAAGTCTAAAACTTCTACCAAATTAATTCTACTTAGATGGAATATATTACACCTAACCTATCATATATGTTCAGAATAAATACCTTTATTCACATATATCTCAGTGAAGCATTCATTCAAACACATCTAAGGCATTATTTAAAAGCTTAGTAATATATACTTTAAAAGCAAGCAAGACCATCAAAAGCAGTGAAACAAAAAAACTTACAAACAAATCGATACAAACATTAATTAACACAGATACACTCTATATAATAACCAATAACCAATAACCAATACATACTAGATAATAACCAATATGAGAATCATTCAAACACCACAATTGTAACATAATAACCAATACATTCATATTTATTTTAAGCAAAATGACACCAAAAATGATGTCCAAAGTTGGTAATAAGAGCCTTTATATCTTCCTTTTCGAAACTTTTCTTCAGTGAGAAGGGACAAGAAGAAAACTAACATATATAAAACAAGAAGTACAAAAGGCTATGCTATATGTGTATGCCAGCACGCAATAAGTACATTCATACAAGTATATGTTATAATGAAACCAATCAAACAAACAAACACAATTCAATTATAGGATAATCATAGACAATTCTACATAAAATCGAACAACAGTTTCCCTACACTAGCAACCAACCATCTGCCAATATCAATTCAAACAACACACAAGTTTTCTTCCTTATCTCCGCCGCACACAAATTTCTTAGATCCTACTTCACTAAAATACACAAGTTCTCAACCTTCTGTTACACCGCAGCATACAGTAACAATCCCAGAACCTACTACACTGTGGATGAATATTTAAGATATTCAAACTCCTCTAACATTTTCATAGTATTAAAATAAAAGTTAGAGGCATACCTCTTGCAAACTGTTGCCAAAAAAGTTTCTTTGAAGTTCGTCTCAGCACATAAACACCTTTACAATGTAATAAGATAAAATGAAAGTAAGTCAAATCTGAATTCACTGAGTAGTCAAGTTGTGAGTCTATACATAGAAGGTTGATAAAGCATTATTCAAATCATAAACAACGAGTTTTACTACCGAGAAACAAATAATTAGCATCAATCTATAATAAACATAGAGTTTTACACATGCAGCTCCCAAAGTTCAAGAAACTAAACTAAAAGAAATGAACTTAGGCTCAAACAAATCAGCATACTCTGGAGTATTTTACACATGCAGTTCCCAAAGTTCAAGAAACTAAACAAAAAGAAATGAACTTAGAATCAAACAAAAAGAGGTTGTCTTTTCTGAGCAACAAGCAAGATAACACTTCACTACAGAGAATAAAGAGATAGGGGACAGTGGATCTCCTTTGATGCAAACCCCTTGATGGCATAAATTGTTTGAGAGGGCCATTATTAAATAAAAAAGAAGAGAGATGTAGTGCTCAACTAAGTTGGAAAAATGATAATCCAAATTAAATGCTTGCAAAGTTTGATCGATATTAATTGTTAATGGGTAACTATACAGTCCTAACATTAATGACTTTACAAGATTCCCTCTTCCAATAATTCTCTTTTAGACTATTTAAACTAGCTTGGTTGGTATCTAAAAAAAGTATATATATATAGCTATATATAAATTATTTGGTTAATTACTATTAAACACCTTAAAAAAGATAGAACGTGTTATAATTATGTTCTCGTTTCATAAATTTTATCTCGATTGTTGATTTCCTATGCTTCATTAAACACAAATACATTGACTGAATTTAATAAACATATTATACATACAATCAAAAGAACCACATTCTAATTATTCAAACAAGAGCCAAAAGAAATTGAAGGGAATTACTACTACACATAGAAGTCCCACTCATTAACTATTTGCTTCTCATTCATTTCTGGGATTTCAAGTATCATGTAGTTTGGATATCTCAAGTTATCACCAAGCAAAGAATGCAACGGTCACAGGAAAAAAAAGAGAAAGAAATCCCAATGATTAGTAAACTCAGTGTGATATGTGCTGTCATTTCATTTTAAACACAGGGGCACTATCACGGTTGATACTATCAGATGATTCATTTCAGTGTTATGTGCTGTCATTTCAGTATAATCAGTTAGTAATGCCACTGATTCAGAGACTGTAGTATAGTCTAAGGAAAAGTATAATACATCAATAACTTTTCAAATAAAGTAGTTGAAAATAATAAATAACTTCTGTAACATATAACCCACCTGTGGAGCCTTCCAAAGCAAGAGTATCAATACAATGCCGGATAGAATCACATATGTTTGCCAATGCCCAAGAAGAAGTTATTCGCCCCTGAAACAACAAATGTACAGGAAAATATTACTCCCTTGTGAACAAATTAGAGAGCAGGGTTATTATAAAAATTGAAAGTAAAAGAGAAATACCGATATTGAGGGGTCACAGGTATTATTCTCCACTGCATGGATCAATTTGTTTAGGATCTATGCACTATACCATTTAAGTTTCTAGTAATTCTTCAGTCTATATTTCGAGCTCAAAGAAACTTGAAAGCATGACAAAAATTTAAAATCACACATGGAAATGATAATATATGTCTATAATTACATAATAATAACATAATAAACAAGTGAAACTAAGAAGTGTACAACCATATAGAACAACATGTCCTAAGTATTACAGAATAAGATAAGTGGTGACATTTAGTCAGAGGCAATTCTCTTTGCAAACAAATATCCATACCTCAACAATGCATCATCATGAAATCTTCTGATAACTAACTACATAAATCATATTGAAATTCAGTCAAAGGAATATATTTTGAGACATAGAATAAATTGAAATTCAGGCAACCATACGAACAGAGGAAATGATCTACATAGAATTTTTATGAAATTTCAAGACTGATTTGTATGTGACATTGCTACAACTATCACTAAATACAAGAGTTGACACATACTTTAGTACATATTTTTATTCATAATATACAAATTTGCATATCAACCATAACCAAATTACTTCTTTTACTAACTACAATCAAACCAATTTGTGCATTCCAAAAAAAAAAAATACAGATTGTTCTACATTTCCATATTCATGCATAGTGTGAGATCACATAGCCAAAGCATCTAAAAGTAAATAAATAAAAACATGCCAGCATACAGCTACATACTCAAATGAAGTTAACAACCTGAAATAGTCTTATCTCCAACAAGGCCAATTCGAACTCCAGTAATAGTCTTTGCATTTGGCATTTTCGATAAAGCACTGTGGAATTTATATAATCAGGCTAAAAAAATATGGTAGTCTATCAAATTCTAAATGTGATATCGAAGTGGCAGTACATCATAATTTAAAAATTCAAAAAAAAAAAAGTTGAAAAAAAAATTACACTGTTATTCCTACAGCTGTGATTGCCAAAACATCTGGAGAGTGCAAACCATCATAACTCAGAACCTGCATGCATAGGAAGATCATGAAATTTCTAGGAAGTACGAAGCATAAATGTAGAAAGACAGCTCTAACGTACTGACTTGTTCAGAAAATAAAAGTGTTACTCAATTATTAACACATAAAAAGCATAGAACAGCAGGATGTAGCAAGCCATGAGGCTTTTCTTAGAGATTTAATACCTAGTTTATTTGTGTAATTTGATCCCTTTTTTCTTTCTTTGTATTAAACTAAGTACTTGTAATAATACATGTTTTGTGCCTATATTTGTTGCAATGACTAAAAGTAAATGCTAACGCACCCAATAAAGTATCTGAGTTTCATGGTAGAAGCCTTTCAGCATTGTTGGACGCAAAGGCCTATCAATCAATCTACAGATCAGAACCTGCATGCAACAGCAAAAAAGAAAATAAAAACCGTTGTACAAATAATCATAGGACAAGTAAGTAAAGTAAAGGAAAAAATTCCTTGAAGAAAAACAACAAACCAAACTACAAAACCCCATAGTTTATGTTACACCATTTCCTGGTAACAAATATTAGAAAAGGGAGATGGGAGCAAAGAGTAAGGCTTCCTTCCTATTATAGACTGGACCATCACAAAACTTTAAGCGACACAAAGTTAAATGCCCATAGTAACCACATAAATCAAGAAATTTTAAATATGTTCCTTTTTAATTGAATATTTTTTAAGATTTTAAACACTTGTATCAAAGATAGCCACACAGATCCTATCTCTAATTTGGAGATAACATTAACTGAAACAAAAGTACAAAGATTTATACAAAAATAAATAAATGCAATCAAAACTTATCGACTATGTCTTAAAATTAACAGGACCCATTGTCTTATCGGAACATGCAATATAAAAGCGACTCATAATGAAGCTGTTACAAAGACAGACATATACTTTTTCGATGATAAGTAAGAATTTAAAATGGTAGAGACTTCAATAAACAAATCTAGATCAACAAAAACATAAACGATCAGCAAAAATGAGTATTGATATAAATAGGTTATACTATGACTTGCCTGCTAGATTGTCGAGTATAAAGCTCATTAGGGTCTGGTGGTTCTGGTAAACAAGCCACAGGACCCACTTCTATACAATCGGATTAGGCAAATTTGTATGCCTTCCTTACATACTCATCCACATCTAAGCTGTTTCTTGTGCAAATGAATAAACTTAAAAAAAGGGGAAAACAAACAACTCCGAAAATAAAAAATGATAGCAAATGATACGAACTAATAACCAATAAGATTCAATTGCTACTACAAAAGCAGAAAACATAGAAAAAAATGACCAAAAATCCAGACAAGAGAACTACATGTACCATTAAACACCATTCTACATATAAAGAGCATGTTAATTGCTAAGGCAATTGCTGATAAGCCAAAGAAGAAACCAGAAGGCGAATACCGGTGAGATGCCTTTGAACCAGCTGTAACATACACAGCACAAAGTTCGTACACACAAAGAAGAGCAACAGTTAAAAGTAAAAGAACAGCAACAGCTCCTGTAGAAGTAAAATTCAGTGAAATGTGAGTGAAACTTTCTGAAGTCAGGTGGCCAGACATAAAAATAATATAATTCATCAAAAGCTTTATCACAATAATGTAACAGAGCTTTAATAGGGCCAATTAACCATTTAATATAATTTCCACCTGAATAGACCAGACACTGTTAACACATCACATTGATCAACCTTCATAGAGCATATCTCATTATTTAGCAATAATACCTCATATTATAACATTTCTCTACACTTTTCCTCCAGAAGACCAACAGAGAACATTTTCTTCAGCCCCAATAGCAGGGGCAACTAGTGAGCTAAGAATCCATAATTAAACTTCTTTTTATTTTCACTAATAAGAAGATATTTGTATTAATCAAGAAAGAGAATACACAGCTACAGTCCAGTTGTGCTCAACCTTAAATCCAATCTAAACAAAAATTAACCCAATGAAATAATTCTAAATGCACTACAGACTCCCCACCCTCTCTTCTGTTCCTTTTACACTTAAGACTTGCCATTTGAAAAACTATTGAAGTTTCTGAAAGGGTCTTTTTTTTTAAAAATTAAGTTTTTGAAAGGGTCTAATTAAGGATAAGCTCCTTTAAGCCCGTCTGCTAAACCATACAAGACTGAAAAGGAACACAAATAGAAGGAACTGGAGTATAAATGAATTCAAAAATGTCATTTCAAGAATTAGAGTAGAATAATATAATATTTAGCCTACTTCGGAGTAACTGGTTTCATCTTTTGTCAACCTAAGCTTGTAGCATGTTTCATTAACTATTGAAAAATCATAACCTTGAATTTCCAGACAGTGCATAAAATGACAAAAGGAAAAAAAAGAAGTGAAAATAGTCCTATTAGCTAGAAAGCTAAAACTACCAACTGATTTCTTTTGAATCTAACTAGCCCTCTAGCATCCAGGAGATAACAAATATAGTACTAAGCTCCCAAAGCTCAAACAAGGCTACACCATAAATATGATGTCATTTTTTCTTTTTTGTTGCATGATGATGAATCAAAGACTAGTATTGACTAGAAGAGTGGACAAGCACACTCCACTAATGCAATAAAGATATCCATTCTCTTAACAAACCAGAGAAGGAAACCAGCCAAAGGGCTACCCAATGAAACTTGTAGGAAAATGATTTGCACATTAATTGAATGGTCAAATCAAATTCAGCACCTACTCTCTCAGTTCACGCAATTAGAGGAGAGGATGATCGAAAACACATTAAGTTTAGTCTATTTAAGCTGACTACAAAATTACACTACTGGACAAAACATACTTGTTCTCAGGTTCAGATATCAGATAAAAAAAATGTATTCTCTGCTTTTCCATGCTAAGGCTAATTGTAACCCCTCACATCTGAAAACTTCTTATATTTCTTTACACCCCTCAAAGTTACATGAACACATTGACATTCATGCTTGCACAATTGGGATACTTGTTGTCATAAAAAACAAAAATTTCAAGAAAGCATTGTTAATAGCAAGCAAAATGTTTCGTAGAAGAACCAAATATAAATGCCTACAAACTATAATTATGAAGTCAAATGATTAAGACCAACTTATTTCTAGGCGCAGGACAATAAACTAATGGTCAGATACTTTTTTAAAAAAACAAAATCTTAGCCTTTATTAATGATGTTGAAATTGTAAGGTTGTCACATAGAGAAATATAAATAAATTTCAATGAAATACGTACTTGAGCATTGCTATTGTGTTCTCCACCAAAGCATAATTGAATAAAAAGCCAACAATAGAGCAATTCTAGCCATTATTACAGCCAAACCAATTATATATCAACCAAATATTACAATCAGCCAGCTTCCCCATATGATAAGAACCACAACCGGAGATATAACAACTGCCTATGCGAAGAGAGACAAGAAACCGCATAATATATTTAAATTTGGTCCTTGCAAGATGTTCGACCATTTTCTGGCAAAAATCCAACTGAAACACATGCACACGTATGAGGAAAGAAAAGAGGACAAACATATTATTATAACACAACTCTTAAAGAACACAAAGAAGGTTTTACATGTCTTATTCTTTTCATCTACATAAATAGAAAGTACATAACCAGCATATATCATATCATCATATCTAACCATATTACTTAGTTAAGAAAAGAAAAAACAACTTTCTTCAATTAAGGTGTCTGTCAATTTAGTATATATCCTTGTTAACACTTGACCAGGAAGAAATTTGAGCCAAAGAACCTTTCCAATTTAATGCATTTAAGCTAAACAGAGTTTTCATGGTATTACTGCCCATCAACTAAAGGGAATAGATTTAATGCATCTCTAGACAAGACAGGTTCTGTTATCTGAGCTTCAAAACATCATCATGGAAAATCAAAAGGTTTCAATTACATAATTCAAAAGAAGAATCTTTAAGATGCAAAAAGAGTAAAGATGGTGATAAAGGGTCATCAAGTTGCTTGCTAGTTCTGAATCAAAAACACTAATGCAAAATAAATCATAATGTCAATGTCCACCAACTCCAACCTTACACTGACATAATCAAATCAAATCAAATCCAATGAACTCTTTGGCCTACGAAAATAAAGTAACTACAAAAGAAGAAGGATTAAGAAGAAAAGAGAATAAATATGGTTATACAGGGTCATCAAATTGCTTGTTTTGCTAGTTCTGAATTAATAACACTATTGCAAAATAAATCATAATCAAATCCAATCCATTCAACACTTTGGTCTAAGCAAAAATAGTAACTACTAAAAATTAGCTTGCAACACTAAAAAACAAAGTGAATTCATCTACCTGTAAATCCTCCATGATCTCCAATTCACTGCCCATAATATAGAAAACGAAGCCGAACCCAAAAAAGAGAAAATGGTCCCCGAAATCACACACACCAAAAGCAGGCAATGCTCATCACCTTCCATAGCCCAGCTCTCTCCCTTGCTCCATAATATAGAAAACGAAGCCGAACCCAAAAAAGAGAAAATGGTCCCCGAAATCACACACGCCAAAATCAATAACCACATGCGTGATCGGAAGCGCCGAAGACGGAGCCAAACGACTGGAAACGCCGAAGAGCCGACCGTTGTAGATAGAGTAGTGGGCTGACTTTGGAGATACCGTAGGCGATCGGAAACATCATCGATGATCGTAGGAGTCAAACAAGATATTTTTTTCTTGGAAACACATTCGATGATAGTAGGCGATAAAATATTGTTTAGAGGTTTGGAAATAAAAAAGGAGAGGAAAATAAAAAAGTAAAAGGTAGAAGATAGAAGATAGAATACGCGGGCTCCAAAAAAATTTTACCGCCAAATTTTTTTTTCTTTGCCACCTATTATTTTATTATTTGATTCATCATAATACTTTTTCAATAGTATTATATTTATATGTTATGAAAATGGGTATTTGGTGTAGTGTTAGGCTCTTGTGGTCCGTATAAATTTCACACCGTTCTCCATAAAGATAGCGGCACCAGATTTTAAGTATGAAGACCACTGCTGCCAACTCCATATCATGTGTTGGATAGCGTTGCTCGTATTCCTTCAGCTGCCTTAAGGCGTAGGCTATCACCTTGTCATTTTGCATCATCACACAACCTAAACCTTGCTTAGACACATTACAATAAACTACAAACTTGTCGTTGGGTGTCGGTACGCAAAGTATTGGTGTTGAGCATAATTTATCTTTGAGCAACTGGAAGCTTTCTTTACATTTATCTATGCAGTTGAACTTTCGCTGTTTCTGGGTCACGTTGGTAAGTGGAGTGGCTATCTTAGATAAGCCTTCTACAAATCTCTGGTAATAGCTTGCTAGCCTAAGAAAACTTATAACTTCTTATGCATTCTTAGATCTCGGCTAATCCTTCACAGCCTCTAACTTAGTTGGGTCTACTGCGACTCCATCTTTGGATACTATGTGGCCGAGGAACGCTACTTGTGACAGCTAAAATTCACATTTCTTGAATTTTGCGTAAAGTTGATGCTCCTTTAGTCGCAGCATGGTAAGTCTTAAATGCTCATTGTGCTCGACTTCGTCCTTGGAGTACACCAATATATCATCAATAAATACCACAGCGAATTTTTCCAAGTAATCCTTGAAGACCTGATTCATTAGTCCATAAAAGGGGCTGGAGCATTGGGAAGACCAAAAAACATGACTAAGAACTCATAATGTCTGTATCGAGTCCTCAAAGCTATCTTTGGTATATCCTCTTCCCTTACCTTGAGCTGGTGATAACTGGACCGTAGATCAATCTTTGAAAATACAGTCGCTCCTCGGAGTTGATCAAATAAGTCATCGATCCAAGGTAGCGGATACACATCCGCATGCTTCCATCCTTCTTCTTCACAAATATAATCTGTGCTCCTCATGGTGAATGGTTCAGTCTGATGAATCCTAAGTCTAAGAGTTCTTGTAACTATATTTTCAACTCCTTCAGTTCGGTAGGTACCATCAGGTATGATGCCTTTGAGACAGGCTTGGCTCCCAGCACTAGTTCGATTATGAAGTCAATTTCCCGAGTAGGGGGTAACCTTGGTAAGTCGTCGGGAAATATCTCTTGAAATTCCTTTATAATGCGGACGTCTCCAACCTTTAATGGTGTTTCCTGTGCCACATCCATGACGCTTGCTAAGAATGTGTGACATACCTTCTCTATCATCCTCTGAGCTTTGAGAGATGAGATAAGCGGTATCCATAGTCCTGAAACCTTTCCCATAAAAAATAGTTTCTGACCCTTAGGAGTTTCGAACATCACTTGCTTGCGTCTGCAGTCGATGGTTACGCCATGTCTCGCTAGCCAGTCCATGCCCAATATTACGTCGAAGTCCTTGATCTCTAACTCCATCAGGTCTCCTTCTAGTTTGGTGCCCTCGACTATGATCAATACTCCTCGTACTATTCGTGATGATTGAACATCTTCGCCCGAAGGCAGTTCCGTAACAAACCTAGTTCTAAATCTTTCACAAGGTTTGTCTAATTTCTCTATCATTCCTAACGAGATATACGAGTGTGTTGCTCTCGAATCAAACAATACTGAACATATATTATCAGGGATAGGAAGCTGAATTTTGACCATTTTATTACTAGTTTCAGCTTCTTCCTGGGATAAGGCAAAGACTCTAGCTGGAACCATCTTGTTGTCCTTTTCTTCTGTTTTGACTTGTGGACAATCTCTTTTTCGGTGACCTCCCTGGGCACAATTGTAACAACCCTTGGTGTTTGCATGACACTCCCTGGGAAGTCTTTTCTGGCACTTGGAGTACTGAGGGTATTCCACATTACCCGACCTATTATTACCGTTATTAGTCTGTGCTCTTTTGTCAGCGTCAGCTTGCTTATTATCAGGATGGTTTCTTTTTTGCCCATTATTTTTATGCTGGTTGTTGTTGTGGTTTCGACCATTTTGAGTCTAATTCTGCTGCTTGGGTTCAAACTTGCTTGCCTCCTCCTTACTAAAATTTCATGGAGCCTTTCCACCTCTTTAGTTGTTTCCTGAACATCGGCGTAAGAAGTGGTTCTAGGGTTTGCAAGCTTGACCCCTAATTCGATCTTGAGTCTGAGTCCCCTTGTAAACTTGGTAACCGTCAAATAGTCAGTTGGGACTAACTCTGGTGCAAACTTGGCTAGATGATCAAATTGTCGAGTGTACTCGACTACCGTCAAATTGCCTTACTTCAGACTAGCAAACTCTTCCACCCTCGTAGGGATGACTACCGAGTTGTAGTACTTTTTGTGAAATGGCTCCACAAATCTATCCCAAGTCATGGTGATATCATGAGTCTGTTGTACCAAATCCCACTATATTCTAGCATCCTTTTTCAATAGTGAAGAAACACAGGATATACGATCAGCCTTGCCGAGGTTCATGTGTACCAGAATCGGCTATACATTCCTGAGCCATTCTTCAGCCTCAAAGGTGTCAGTTCTTCCTTCAATATTTGGAGCGTGTTGCTTATGGAAACACTCATAGAATGGCCTTATGTACTAAGCTAGATAAGGTGCATAGTTTTCCAACGGCCATCCCCCATACGTATATCCTACATTCTGCCCTTGCTGGGGTGGTTGAGCAGTTGGCTGAGGTTGAGGCTATGGCTGAGTCTGAGGCTGCGGCTGAGGCTATAGCTGAGGCTGCGGCTGAGGCTGCTGTCATTGTTGCTACAATAGTTCTTCTACTTGTTGCCATAGCCGAATAATCTCAGAGGTGTTGTCAACTGGTGGTGGTGCATTTCTATTGGCAGCAATAGTAGTGCCATACGTTCCCCTTCTTTGGACAGGAGGGGCTTTGTGAGTCTCGTTGGCGGTGCTGGGGACATTTCCGTTCATGCGTGCAGACCTTTGGAGCGACATCTTCAGCATAGTTCTAATAGTTGAGAAAACACGTTAGAACTTACCCTAATAGTTTCTAAGGCGAAACTTAGTCTATGTAAACATAACTCGGACCTATCAGTTATGATTTCTTATGAAAAATTATGTAAGTCACCTTTTAAATTAGGGTGTGTTTCTATACTTAGAATATTAAGTCATCTTTATTATTTTCTAAGTCTGTTTCTAACCACCCTATATGACTTAATTCTCAGGCTTGAAACTTGTCGCTGTTCCAAAGTTAACCATATTGAAGGAGGGCTGGGATCAGTAAAATCGTTCCCACTACTATGCCCCCCTAAACTCTCAATACAGAACCCAGTTCATTGATTTGTATCCAACCTCACCGAACTCAGTCATTATTTATTGAATTTATTCTAAATTTAATATGATTGCACAAAAAAATAAAACTCATACATGCCATTCAAAAATAACAACTTTATTCATTTGGAAAAAGATTTACACTTATTACAATCATAAATTCAAAATAAATAAAGAAACTATACTAGTAATAACTATGGTAAAATCTTTAAAAATCAGGATCTTCTACATCTGACCCTTCATCTAGCATATCATTAGTTATTTCCTCATAATTATCAGTATCATAAGCCTATAAACTACCACGTGGAATATTCATTAGGATATTATGCTTCTGTTTATTGGTGAATTTAAATTCAAACCTATAGGTAAACCTAAGTATAAGAAAATAATATCTCATGGCTACCGGTAAATCATCTTCATCATCCATAGTCTTCCATAATTCTTCCAATTTTGAAACTACAGAAGGAAAATCCTTAAAAATCCTAATTATTAGGACATAATGTTCCATGGCTCTCAACATAATTTTCCTAGCGATTTGAAGTTGAACTATATCCTTGTGAAGTATGATCAATCTTTGAGTGATTCTTTCTAGCACTCCTATTGTATCCCTTGGCTCTCTAACCCTTTTCAATGCCTTAATGGCTCTGATATCATGATAGGTCAAAGCTCCATTTTTTACTAAAACATATTAACTAAAACGTTATCTATTAATATAAACATATATTCATAACATAAACACTTACATTGGTAGTTAGATCCGGAGCTTTTGAATGTGTATCTAGGAGAACTTCATGCATATGAATTTGGCTCTGATACCAACAGTAATGACCCGACTAACTTAAAGACCTCGAACCATTAAAACTACTAAGACATAGCTATTATTTTTTAATACATACATAAAATAATAAAACTTTATTAGAAAATCCAAAATATGGCATCCCATTGTTATTACATAAAAATCATAAAGAAAACTTAAACCTTTATTTTAATCGTTCAAATACTAAATGTGGAAACTCATAAATTAAATAATTAAATAGACTCAAAACATCAACGTCATCCTCGATCATTCCCATCAGTCCATTCATTTAGTTCTCACCCAACACACATTCCAATGCTGTCGTGAATCTGTCCTACCTTCCATCATGCTCATTTACCTGCACAGTCTAAATAAAAAGGAATGAGCCTAATGCCCAGCAAGGAAAAACTACTAAAACATAATATAAAATATAAGACGTAAAACATAAATCATAAAACGTAAGACTACAAATTAATGGCCATTAAGTCATTACCGTAGCATGTGATAGAAACCATCTAGGTCCTCTTGCTACTATTTAGAGGTAGGTTTAAACACAAATATAATATATGATAAAAATCATCTAGGTCCTCTTGCTACTATTTAGAGGTAGGTTTAAACATAATTATAGTCTACGATAATGATAAAAATCTCAGGATTTGCTTATTTGCTATCTAAGCAACCATATTTCCCAAGCGACTACAAACATAAAACATATAGTTACATACATACACATAACATATAAAGTCTAACTTATTTTCCTTACCAAAAATCGGGATATTGGAGACAAGAGCGGGATTGGAAACTCCTAAAACCAAATAATAAGATCATAAGCTTTCTAAAGAAAAGAAGATGAAAAGAAGATCTAAACCATCTAGATAGGAACTTACCAAAATCCTTATGTTTCAAGAAAATCAAACATCTAACCAAAAGCCATTATAACAAGTTAGGATTTGAATGAAAATGATAAGAATAAGAGGAACTATAATGAACTAAACCCGATGATAAAAATACCTTAGATAGATTAGAACTTCAATCTACAACTCAATATCGAAATCACACTATAGCTTACTTCATAAGTGTTTAGAAAAGCTTGGATTTGAAAGATTTTAACCCCCAAACCCTAGTGTTTCTCTCTAGAACAAGCTTAGCAGCTTGGTGGCTTCCAGAATAAAATGTTGAATGTATTCCTTCGAAGGTTCATTGTCTCTTTGTTTTATGTGCACCTGGTCATTCGAATCGGCGGGAAGGGGCATTGCTGAGGAGAATTGGGAATAGGATGTACGCACAAATCCATCCAATGATGTAATCGACTCTGGTTGTAGCTTGAAGAACCATTGCTGGATGATTTCTAACAGAGTGACCAGGAAGATCCTACACCTGGCATCATCCTGAACTCCCTGTAAATCAGTTTGTAGTTCAAAGTTGTGAACATGAGATATTGGGTCCTCCAGCCCAGCGTACATCTTCCATGTTGGCATTTTAAATTTAACAAGTATAGGGAGTTGATTAATGCCGTCTGAAAAATGAGGAACCTCTCTACCTCTCCATTTCAATATCTGTTAACTTGGGGTCTGTCAAGTCCCTCACCAGTTGGGTTAACAGATGTTAGGGTCTGCTACTGCCTGGGGTTGTTCTGCATTGCGAAACTCATCCATTCTTGGGTCCCGAACAAGCTCAGGCAGAGCTATATTGTTCGAATCCTGATTTTCCCTATTGCGATTAAGAGCATCTCAAAGGTCTTCACCTCAAATGGGTCCTATTCGGTGGAAAATAGAGTTTGGTCGAGTCCTACCCCCAACATTCTGGTTGTCTGCTTGGCTTGGGACTGGAGGTACTCCCTGAAACCCTCCTCCTCGGGGTGATTGGTTGTTTGGGATATCTTTCCCTTGTGGGACAAATGGTCATTCGGGCTGGTTACCTCTCTGACCTTCACTATTCTATTGTTGAACTTGGCTTGCTTCTTCATCATGGTCATATCTATCATCATAATGAGGCTTGTATGCGTTAGTAACCTTTGACTCATCTCTTTGGGACCTTGGTCGGTATTCTTGATGTTGTCTGTACCGACTAGGTTGCTGCTGGTAGTTTTGAGGATGACCACTCCTATTTGGTGCTGGAGCTCGGGGGTTATCGTACCGCCCTGTAGCACCAGAATTCCTGCCTGGCCACTGCCCTAAGATCTTGGCCGAAAATTTCCTGCTTGGTCATGTCCCATGCCACTCCTTAGAAGGACGTGTTCATCAGCTGGTAAGGGTCGCCTATTGTTGTTGGCTTGAGTGCCCCGACCAATTCTGTGACTCCTAGTCGGACCCTGATTTCCATTCTGAGGTTGAGCCTCTGGCCCATGTATGACACCCTCACCGAAACCAAAAATGGGAAGACATTGCTAGTTTTGGGCAGTAGTTCCAACTGCAGTTCCCATACCATTGGTTTGGTGTTGTTGCATATAATGATGGATGGATTCAGCAGCTTCCTGAGTTTGGCGCTCCATGTCCTCTTATCGGGCTTGCACCTCCCGGGCATGTCGATCCATACATTCCTTAAAATCTCTCCTTTTTTTTTTAAAGCCTCATTAAGGGCCTCTTGCATAGTGGTTCACCCCTTGTTCATGGTGGCAAGCTGATCTTGGATCTGCCCCACAACTTCCCTTATCTGATCAATCTCCAGGTAAAGTCCTTCAATATCTACATGGGGCTCATACAGTCCAGGACCTCCAGCTCTGGGTCCTGGGTGGTCGGTACCCCGTGTAGCAACTCCTCTTGACGTTCCTACATGGATGACTCCAGCAGAGGCAACACCTTCGTGTCCTGGTGTAGTGGGCCTAGCAGTTTGCCCCTGACACCAAATGGATTCCTGGGCGATAAATCATTTTGCTGGCCATTGAAATAGCTCATTAATGGGACATGGTGAGAGACTTCAGCCTCAGGCTCTGGAGGCTCTTGACTTGACCTTCTGGTTGAAACTACCATCCTTACAACAATAGAATCCGAATGTGATTGTCTTAGGATCTCAATGAAAGCACCAAAATGTTGACTGGTATTTTAGCCAACTAACATGGAGTAAAAATAATTAATTAGAGAGCTTTCAATTAGACAATCAATAAGCAATAAATAATAAAGAACACCAAGATTTATAGAGGTTTAGCCCCAAGGATTGGTAATGACCTACTTCCTCTTACATTTGTATTGATCTTAAGGGTTTACACAAGATAACAAGTGAATAGAAGTAGATTTCTAGGTGTGAATAACAATACAGAATGGCAGAATTGCTGCTAAGTACACAAGCCAGGCTGCTCAGTATGTTTTTGGTGTTGGTCGGTAGGCTATTTTTGTGTGTCCCCTCCACTGTGGTGGAGAGTTTGTATTTATACTGTCCCTCTCACCCAAGGGTTGCGCCTGAGCATAACTGATGGGGAAATATCCCTTTCTTCTTGAAGGTAGTTACAGTCCTATTTGTTAGGAGGTTTGACCAAGTCTATAGGGCTGTTAGGCGCTCTTTGCAGGTGGTTGGGCGATTCTTGCAGAGTGTTAATGGAGAGTGTAACTACTTTCATTCGAACAGGTATGTTTATTACCGTCAATTACCACATTTCCCGCTAATTCTTAAATAGTCCTAGAAATTCCCAATTAACCCCGACGTATCCAAATAACCACCACATAACTACTCGTTACCCGATAAATTATGAAAAATCATTAAGTTCCCAAAATACCCCTAGGCTCACCCCGAGCCGGACATTTAACCCCATTATGAGTGTTCTTCTAATCCGCTCACTAGGATCGCCTCGGACCACACATCTCAAATAAATCCCCATAACACTGGGGTCTTAGTCATAACACATACATAATGCAAATATACCCTCAACAGGTCAAAGATTATAGAAATGCCCCAATTTACAAAAATGGGCCCACACACATATTTAATACGCATAACACATGCATATCTAGTCACATTACCACAGAAATCATTTATATCTAATAATCACACATATAAATCCAATTATGCCCTCCTGGCACGGTAACCAAGGCACTCAGCCTTAATAGAAAATTTGGGACGTTACACTACTAGGTGAGTATCTGGAAAAAATTCGTGATCGTGTTCATAGACGATATACTCGTATACTCGCGAAACTGGGAAGAACACACCAAGCTCCTGGAGCTGATCTTGCAACAATTACACGAATAAAGTTGTATGCCAAATTCTCCAAGTGCGAATTTTGGTTGACTCAAGTGAGTTTCCTAGGGTACGTGGTGTCAGGAGACGAAATTACAGTCGATCCAGCCAAAATCTAAGCAGTGAAACAATGGAAGGCCTCGACCCAAAAGAATGTCAAATTTGAGTGGGCGAACAACTGCAAACAAAGTTTTATGAGAGCTAAAGACCAGTTTAAGGACTACTCCTGTAACGCCCTACTACCTTAGAGTCGTTACTAAGTGAAGTTAAAATGTGCAACCAACTCACTAAACGAGGTTTTTAAAACAAAAGTGTGATTAAGTGAAAGTCTAGGCTGTAATCTTTAAAAAAAAACAATTACTCTATTTCATTAAAAGTTTAAGAGTTTAACATTCGGGATCCCATAACTCAGTTTATAAAATATTTACAACTCAAAGCAAGATTATAAGTAATTAACCATCAAAACTAGGGTCTATACAGCCATTTCTCAAAAATATCCCCAACCAAGACAGTCGGGCTGACCGAACATGTATGCGCCGCCCCCACGACCTCCGTACTCATGGCTGGTTGACTTTCTCTTTGCCCTTGCCTACAACACAGAGCACCCGTGAGCCGAAGCCCAGCAAGAAAACTCAAACAGTACATAACATATGCATAATATACAGTCACTACATCAGTTATCTCAAATCTAGTCAGACAGTCCATATAATCTAACACATATACGGCCATGCCGTCCCAGAAGCGTTACCAAAGCCTGGGATCTTGGTCTACACCATATGGATATCCCAGGTATCCACTGGGTCTCACCCTAACCACGAACACTCCATGTGCTAAGTGGTATTCTCGGCCCGACTGCCATTCTCGGCCTTCGCCGTTCTCGGCCTTCGCCGTTCTTTTAGCTATAATCACATATAGCGTTCGCATTCAACAATCAAACATATAATAGTACATTTAGAGCTATAGCCTAGCAAAAATATAATCCAGGGTCGCGCCCTGCAACAATTCAATGGGCCCAAGCCCTGCAACACGGGTGCTACAGTTCTCTTACCTGTATCCCGAGCTTTCGATGCCCCAAAGCCGCGAGCACGGTCCTCTACCCTGAGCCTCTCCAAAGACCTAGTCACAAAACACATGAAACATCCTTTATCACTAACCAATCTAAAACCACTTCCCGAGACCAATCCCACACTCTCGGAACCCCCAAATCCGTAAAACAATACACCGAAGACATCCCCCGAACCCCCGGAGCAAAGGCTCAAAATTGCAAAATCTCATGCTCTGAAATTGGCCTAGCGCCTCGGCACTGCCCTAGAGGGCTACGGTGCCCAGCAAGTCAGAGAGCTCACCCTGCCCAGAATCAGCCTCGCACCGCGGTGCCCAAGAACAGGGCCGCGGCGCTCCTTCGCTAGCCCAGAAATTTGGGTTTTTTCCTTCGCATTTCCCCGAGCCAAAACACTCCCAAATCATCCCAAACTCACACCTAAGCTCCAAAACCAATTCAAAACCCCAAATAGACCCTTCAACAACCTATAAACATCATAACCTAGCTCATTTACTCAATCACACCCAAAAATCCACTCTTGAGTTTCATGCCTTAGTAATTCAAACCAGAAAGTTAAAAGCTTAAACCCAAACCCAAACCACACTTCAAATTCCCTAACTCATAACAGAAATAAACTTTGCAATTACACAGAATCCTTACCTTGAGTGAAGAATCCAACCTCTAGCTTCCTTGCTTCCAGCTCCAAGCCAAGCCTTATAATCCCTCAAGCTGAATTCCCACAAAACGAGCCATAACTATCTCTGAATTTCCATTCTTCTTTCTAAAATCAAACTTAAAACTCAATAAAATAAAAGCAGTTCTTACCTCAAGGAAATCTTAGACTAAACTTGATCTTGGTTACTTCAAATCTCTCAATTCTCCTCCTAGGGCTCAAATTCATCTTCCTTCTTCTTTTTCCCCTTTCTTCCCAATTCAGCATAAACTAGGATATTACCAAGTATAATACGTATTCCTTTCTACTTCAGCTGAAACTTATCTATCCTTAGCCAATTGACCATTCTACCCTTCCTTTAATATCCCTTTCCTAACTAACCTCAAGGGTACTCTTGTCTTTTCTTATCTATTACAATTCTACCACTTCTTCCAACCAAGCTTGTTACTCTCAGCGGTTACTAACGGTTACACAAGTTACCAAATTACCAGTTACCATTATCTCCCAAAAACTAAATTACAAAATCCTCGGAATACCCCTAGGCTCCTCCCGAGCCTGGTATAAAATCCCGTTGTGACTTTTGAGTTATCTAGCTCGCTAGGACCGTCTCGGTAAGTGCATCACACTGATATCACCACACCCACGTGGTACAAATCATATAACATAGTTATCACATTTATGCCCTCAACGGGCCAAAATTACTAATTTACCCCTATCATGCAAACGGGGCCCACATGCATATTTATACCACCTAAACATGCATCCTAGTCACATATTCATTTAAATTCATATATTAACATATTAATTCACTTATTGCCCTCCAGGCACGCTAATCAGGGTCCTAAACCTTATTAGCAACTTAGGGTGTTACAGCTCCCGTTCTCACTATAACAAAGGGTACTGAGGGATATGCTATTTATAGCGATGCATCAGTTCAAGGACTTTGATTCGTACTAAGAGTTAAACATGAGACACCGGAGGTGGTTAGAATTGTTCAATGATTAAGATTGCGATATACTGTACCATCCAAGCAAGGCTAATAAAGTAGGTGATGCATTGAGTCGGCAGCCAATGGCTTTTGTAATTTTGGTGAAGGAATTACCCCCAAGAACTACAAACCGATATCTCTAAATTGGATTTGGAGATAGTAGTGGGAAGATTGGAAAAGTTATCCATGCAACCCACAATCCTGGAATCAATCCAAGGGGAACAACTCATAGATCTGTGGATCCAACGACTGGTGCATGAGACTATGAAAGAAATGCGACCGAGGTTTCACATCTCGGAGGATGGGGAGTTGGGCTTCAAGGGTAGACTATGCATGCCTGATGATAAGGAGATCAAGAAACAAATATTTTTGAGGATCTTAGTACTCCTTAAGCTATGCACCCGAGAACCACTAAGATGTATCAAGATCTCAAAAGATACTTTTGGTGGGTAGGAATGAAGGGAGATGTAGCGGAGTACATGGCACACTATTTGACATGTCGACAAACCAAAGTAGAGCATCAGCAACCAACAGGGTTATTGCAGCTTCTAGAGATCCCTGAATGGAAATGGGAAATGGTCACCATAGAATTTGTTACCGGGTTACCACACACTCCGAAAGGGCACGATGTAATCTAGATTATCGTGGATAAACTGACAAAATCTGCTCATTTCTTACCCATTAAGACAACAGACGATGAGGATAAATTGGTAGACTTGTACATCGCGTATATAGTGCGATTACATGGGGTTCCCATCTTTATAGTGTCTGATCATGACAGGCGATTTATCTCTGCGTTCTGGAAGAGAATGCAAATGGGATTGGGGACTAAACTCAAGTTTAGTACTGCCTTCCACACACAAACGGATGGCCAGAGCAAACGAATGATTCAGACCTTGGAAGACATGTTGAGTTCTTGCGTGCTGGATTTTCAAGGTTCGTGGGTGTAAAACTTCAATAATTGAGTTCGCCTACAACAATAGCTATCATGACTCGATAAAAATGGCTCTGTATGAGGCACTATACGGAAGAAAGTGTCGAGCTCCAATCCACTGGCATGAGACCCGTGAGAAGAAATTCTAGGGATCAGAAGAGGTAGACCAAGCTACGGAGGACATTAGGTTGATTCATCATAGGTTACAAACCTCCATAGATCGACAACATAAGTATGACAATGGTCGATGGAGACCTTTTCAATTTGAAGTTTGGGACAAGGTACTGCTAAAGATAGCTCCAATGAGAGGAGCTATGTGGTTCGGGAAAAAGGGCATGTTGAGCCTTAGGTACATAGGACCGTTTGAGGTTTTGGAACGCATTGGGGAGGCGGCTTATCGACTAGCCCTTCCACCCGTATTCTCTAGAGTTCAAGATGTGTTCCATGTGTCAACTTTAAGGAAGTACGTGAACGACCCCACTCATGTGCTAAGCACAATGAACTTAGCATAGATCCTCAGTTAAGTTATGAGGAAAACCAGCCGCAATTCTGGATCCGAAGGACAAGGTGTTAAGAAACAAAACAATACCTTTGGTAAAGGTGTAGTGGTATAACCATGACATCGAAAAGGCGACCTGTGACACCATGGTTACCCTAGAACAGTTACGGTGAATGGTGAACCGGAAATTTAGCTCGTTACCCGAGTCCTTTGGTTAAAAATGTGCTTCTAAGTGTTATTAACAGGCTAAGGTGGAAACCCAATCAAAAGGAAAGGATATATTTTATTTAAAACATAAAATTGTTCATGGACCCATCAAAAACATTTACAAGTTATTTACAACTCAAAATGGTCATTACTATTTCAAATTCACAACCCGCCGACCTAAGCAGAAAAAATAGGGTAAACCCCCAAGTTCCTCTGAGAACACCTTGGCTGTGGTGGTCAAGCAGCTGCATATGTACACATCACCACCTAAGCTCTCCACTCAAGGCTGAGTGAGTTTTTCTTTCCCTTTACCTGCACCACATAACACCCATGAGCCAAGGCCCAGCAAGAAAACACAATATAGCATGAATATAATATCAACAATGATCGTAATAATCATTCAGGACTTTAAGTCCAAAGCAGATGAGTGATAGTCGCAAAAGTCACTAAGGTGGGTTCCGTTCCCTCTAGCCATGTGAGGATAGGGTCACCGGGGCTTTACAAATAAGTGATCCTTTCACTAGCTTAAACAGGATAGGTGCTTGATGACTAGTCACCAACATGACCTACCTCATGACCATAGACTCATAACCATGGGATTCCGCTCCCTAGCCATGTGACAAGTTGTCACCTAGGCCTTTGACCCTGGCTCTGAGTAACTAGTCTTAGACTAGTCAAGCGCTTATAAGTCTCATCGACCTTAGGGTCGGTCCAGCATTAATGCTCTAGAGTCATTCAATGCTGATATCGATTAGATCTAATCTTTAATCAACCCTGCATTCAGGACGCTTATGCCATTTCTGACTCACAGGTCAGTAATATGCGACCAGTGCCATCCCTGACTAATCAGTGCCATACACAAGTAAGCAAGCTCTGCTAAGCATTTAATATGCAACCAATGTCCACATTTATCAACCAACATGCCTCAACAATAACCACGCATGTCACATATAGGGTGCAGTTTTCTTACCTCTGGTTCGAGTGAGAATTAATATAAGAACGACCCTTGAGAACGATCAACATTTTAATTCCTTGACGGTCACCTGGTCATAACCAAATATAAGATTCATCAATGAAAATGAACAACAAAACTTCCCAAACCAAAACCTAGCCTCCGGGACATCGAATCATACTAAATCGGGTAGTAGGATCGATCCTGAGGCCTAAGGCTTGAATCCCCAAGCCAAAAACCCATTTCTGGCCAAAATACCACTAAGGGCCGCGGCCCTCCCTGGCCGTGCCGCGGCCCGCCCCTCAAACAGAGGCGGCCTCCCCCAGTGCCCAGCATGGGCCGCGGCCCTACCTACAACTCAGCCAAAAACTTGGTTTTTCCTTCCTTCAAACTCATTCTAAAACCCCATTAAAACTCTCCCAACATCACCAAACAAAACCACCAATTGATACCACAACTTACCCACGATACAAGCATCAATACCCAAGCTTTACACCAATCAAAACTTCCATTAATTCCAACTATCCACATCAAAACTATGAGCTGAAAACTATAAGGAAAAACAGAGCAATACTTGAAATTCATGGACAAAATCTTACCTAAAACTGGTTTTGAAACCCCTTCAATGGTTGAATCAAATTCCTAAGCTCAATCGTTGATTTTTCCTAGCTTAGTTCTTCAAATGAAGGTCAAGAATTCCAAAGGAAAATGAAGGAGAAGGAAGGTACGGGAGATAGAAGGAACTTGCTCTATTTTTGGTAACTTCTACAGCCTTCAATGGCATATATCTATCCTAGGGGTGAAAGGACTAAAATACCCCTAGGTCAAATAAAGGTTTCTAAAAGCCCCCAAGGGTAAAATCGTCCTTCCAATCTATTTCGTTAATCATAATTAACGCTCTCCAATTCCCGATATCCTCAATATTCTCAAATACCAATAATTTATATCTCATTACCCTTTTATTCCCGGCAACGCTCTAATCACCGAAACACCCCGAGACTCACCCCAAGCCCCGAGCTTAAACCTGTTATGACCAAACCGATAGTTTATATTCAAAGATCGTCTCATGCTGAATAGCTCAAACAAATCCACATTATAATGTGGCCTCAACAATATATCACCGACATGCATACAAATATACAATTATGCCCTCAACGGGCCAAATTACCAAAATACCCCTGTAATGAAATGTGAACCCACATGCATGCATTTAAATTCATATAATAATATAATTCACATAAACATGCATATTATCAGTTAATGGCATAATTAAACAATTATGGCCCTCCCGGCCTACTAATCCAGCCATTAAACTGCATTAGGGATTCTAGGGCATTACACGACCTAGGGGACAGAAGCCAAGATGTGGGAGCAGCATCCCCATCTATTTTGAGTTTCGAGGATGAAACTTTTATGAATTGTAAGTATTGTAACGTCCCGTGTTTTGGACACACGTTAGTAGCCAGTTGGAGCCGGTGAAAAATTATGTGGAATATTATTTTGATAAATGATATTATATGAATTTGTGATGATTCGTGAGTTTTTATAGCTACTGTAATGATCCAGTAAAGGTTCTAGATTTATGCATAGAAAGATTGGTCTCAGACCATGGAGTAAACCTTATTGGGAGAAAAATATCGGATTAAATAAAATAGAAAATACAATGGCATAAAAACATTTTGGAAACTGGGACTTGATAGTCGAGCTAATAAATTTAAGAAAAATTAATTGAGGCTTGAATTCCAAACAACCAGGCTTAAGATTATGAGATATGTGACAAAATTTATTTTTGGGTCACATTCAATTTAATTAATAAAGGTTGGAGAAAGTTAAAAACTTTAGGGTAAAAATTTAGGGAATTTTAGATAAGTAAAATTACCAAAGGGCCCTTGAGTGTTTCAGGAGAGAGGTAAAAATGATCAAGGACAGATAGGTTTTTCCAAGGGAAGAGAGAGACTATGATGGGCGACAGAGCTATGCCTAGGGCACTCAAGAGCCTAGGACACCTACCCTAGGGGAAGAGTAAGAGCCTTACCCCTCTCACAAGTTAAACCATAATAATTGTTCTCTTACAATTTTAATCATTTTCTAACAAAATTATTGTAACACCCTAAACTCCAGGGACCGTTACGGTGTGCATTTTGAACAGTGCTAAACTCGCTAATCGAGTCATTTGGCCATATCGTGTAACTAAGTATGATTAGCTGTTTAGGGTAAAAAAATTTGGTTAAGATATAACGTTTCACTAAAATGTTTATTGTATACATTGGGATCCCAAAAATATAATTTAAAGGATAATTACAACAAAATATTTACAACCAGCCGACCTAAGTGACGAAATAGGATTTAACCCAAGTTCCTCTATCTACCCTCGGCCGTGGCGGTCGAGCAGTCGCATATGTACACATCGTCACCTAAGCTCTCCAACGCAAGGATGGTCTAGCTTTCTTTTGCCTTTACCTACACCACATAGCATCCATGAGCCGAAGCACAGCAAGAAAACTCAATATGCTCATGAAAAAGTAATAACATGTTACTAAGTCTTAATATGCATGCTTAGCAGTAATAACCCTACTCATGCATGCAAGCAAGTACAAATAAATATTTGTGGAGTCCTGTGCTCTGAGTAGATAACTAATAAGTCTCTCGCACTGAGGTAGATGACTAATAAGTCTCTCTGAAGTAAACGACTAATAAGTCTCTATGAATAGTTGACTAATAAGTCACCCTCTAAATGGATGACTGATAAGTCAATCTTGGTCAGATGACTGATAAGTCTATCTCAGTTAGACGACTTATAAGTCTTTCTCGATCAAATGACTGATAAGTCTATCTTGGAGGTCCCATACCCTCCTAGCCATGTGACGTAAACATGCTAAGACCGTTCTTGACTCATAAGCCAATACCATATGACCAGTGCATGGTATTGTTGCCGAACTTGACTAGTAAGTCAAAGCTTCACAGTTAATACCGAAACCATTGCCAATTCTGACTAATAAGCCAGTGCCGTTCACAAGTGAGCAATATTTGTTAAGAATTTGATATGCAATCAATGTCCACATTTAAACACTCAACATGCCTCAATAATAACCATGCATGTCACATATGGGGTGCAATTTTCTAACCCCTAGTTCGAGAGAGAAATAACAATTGATGACCCTTGAGAACGATTGATCCTTTAATCCCTTAGTGGTCACCTAGTCATAACCAAACATAACCTCCACCAATGAAAATCAACAATAAAAGGTTCTTGACCTAAACCTCACTCCTAGGACCCCGAATTGTACCCAAACGGTGAGTAGATTCGATCCGGAGCCTTAGGAATTGAAACCCTGAGCCAAAGGCCCTCAAAAGTGCCCAAAATATGCGTAAGAGAAAATAGGATAGCGCTACAGCACTGCCCCCCTAGCGCCCTAGCGCTACAACCAGAATTGATTTGCCCTGGCTAGCGCTATAGCGTCACCCTTTGGGCGCTGTAGCGCTAAGACCAGGCAGAATCGCCTTGGTTTTTCCCTCCTTCGATTCCTCCATTTCCAACCTGAAAAACATTCCTCCAAACAACAATTAAACTCCCAAATGAACCCAAAAGGAATATACACAAACCCTAGGCATCATAACCCAAGTAACCCTAGCCAAAAAGTCCCATCAATTTCCATTATCCAACTCAAATATCCTGCTAAAACTCAATAAGAAAATAGAGCAAGAACCATAGTTTTAATGGCTAGAAACTCACCTCAATTTCAGAATCAC
This sequence comes from Humulus lupulus, assembly GCF_963169125.1. Lineage (NCBI taxonomy): Eukaryota > Viridiplantae > Streptophyta > Magnoliopsida > Rosales > Cannabaceae > Humulus > Humulus lupulus. The sequence goes on along the minus strand of NC_084802.1, from coordinate 46,535,125 downwards.
ACTATCTTCAATGGTGGAACACAACCCTAGATTATCAAAGCTTGGTTCCTTAGCTTGGTTTCTCAAAAAGAGCTTCAAAAATAAAAGAGAAAAGAGGAGAAGAAGATGATCAGGAGAGGAAGATGAAGCTATGCTCTGTTTTGCTAATTCTACAGCCTTCTAATGGCTATTTATAACCTTAGGGTGAAAACACTAAAATGTCCCCAAGCCTATTTAAAACCCTTAACATCCACCAAGGGAAAAATCGTCCTTTCCCACCTATCTCATTGATCATAAATAACACCCTCCAATTCCCGTTATTCCCAACATTCTCAAATGTTAATAAATTATATCTCATTACCCTTTAATCCCCGGTAATGTTCTAATCCTCAAATTACCCTGAGACTCACCCCGAGCCCCGAAATTAACCCCGTTATGACCAGACCGATAACTTGCATTCAAAGATCGTCTCATGCCGAATGGCTCGAACAAATCCACATTATAATGTGGTATTATTTATAATTCGCCAACATGCATGAAAATATACCATTACGCCCTCAACGGGAAAAATTACCAAATTGCCCTTATAATAAAATGTGGACCCATATGCATGCATTTATCATCATATAATAATATAATTCACATAAACATGCATATAATCATTTGATAACATAATAAATAAATTATGGCCCTCCTGGCCCCTAATCAAGGTCCTAAACCTTATTAGGAATTTTGGGGTCTTACAACTATTCCCTCCTTACATAAATTTGCCTCGAAATTTATCTGAACCGCCTGGAATGAAAATTCTGCACAACTGATTCCAGTTTCCCAGATCGTTTCCTCGACCTCACTGTTTCCAGTTTCCCAGGTCGTTCCCTTAACCCAAGGTACCATTTTGCTTCTCAGAACCTTATTCTTTATGTTAATATCTGAACTGGCTACTCCTCACATGATAACTTAGCCTCAATCTTCAAATTCTCATAACTCAACACATTAGTCTCTTCTAACCCACGTCCTCAACATGGAAATATAAAATACACTGTGTACAACTGACAGTGCCAAAACTAAGGCCCATCCAAAGGCAACCTGACTGATCATATTCAGGATTCAAACTGTCATATTAATCTAGGGCTCAACTTTCCCTCAACTGCTCACCCCTTTCCATGGTGATACTTTAAGGGAGATATAATCTTCTACTTGGAACTCCATGTTCCTGCATCCCAAATAAATATAACTTTTCCATTTACTCTGAGAAGTGAGCATCCAAGCTCTAACCTTTTTAATAACCTCAATGATCCTCTGAACTACCTCAAAATCCAAACATAATATCTTATTCATCTCATAAGATGCCCTCCCAATAATAATTGGATAACTTTCTCTCTCTGATTTACCATCAGTCTGAGAGTAATAAACTGGGTTAAGTTCCAACTGTATATTCATCGCCTTCCTTAACCCTCCCAAGACCTAGAAGTAATAATAAAGTCTTCATCTGATAGGATAGACCTTGAATTCCATGAAGGCGTACTACCTTTCTCATACAAAGATCTTAATACCAATCAACTGTGTTACTTCTCCTTACTAATAGAAGTGGCTCACCTTAAATACAGGTCCATAATGACTCAATCCAAATAACGCTGCCCACTATCCAGGGCAGCCCCACCGCAAAACCCATCGCGCTGTTTCCTTATTTCCACTGTGGAATACTCAAAGGCTACAATAATCTTACTGGTTTCTGATACTTTGTCTTCACCTTCTAATAGGTTAAGAACTTTGTCACGTATTCTATTATGTCCCTCTCCATCCCAGGCCATCAATATGAGGCTTTCATACTCTGTACATTTTTCATTATGCCTAGATGAAGAGAATAAGAGAGTAGTATAAGATTCATCCAGAATCTCCCATTTTATCCCAGTGTCCATTGGATACCAAGTTTAATCCCTATACCTTAATAAATTCATACCTGACACTACAAAACCCTTAGCTAATCCAGCTAAGACATTCCCTTAAATTCTCCCATTTGTGGGTCACTAAACTTTCTTTCCTTTTGTCCTTTCTGAAATAATAATCCCAAGGGTGCAGTTGGCCACCTGGCCCACCAGAAACTCCACTCTAGTCCTAGTCATATCCTTTAAATAACACGATGCATAGGCAATCCCTTTTCCCATGTAACAGAGGTGTTATAACAACCAACCAATTATTCTGATCTGTAAGAAGACTCAGAACTCATCCACAAAGTACATGTAATATCCTGCCCGTCCAAGGAAACTCCTTCCCCTAAGGCGTTCCTTGACCTTGGAAAATCCTCAATTGAGAGTATTCCACGAAGATCACAAATCCAATTCAGATAATCTTGAATACTCCATTCATCTATTTCATCAAGACAACTCAGCACTCCTAGGGACCTTATATGGTATAAAAACAATCTTCTGCATATCCTTCTCCCTGATCTCTAGCTGGTAATAACCAGATCAAAGATCCACCTTGGAGAATACCATCTTACTCAATAACTGAGTACTTTAGGTCTCACAACTTTGCTGAAGCCATTCAATACAGTGCCCTAAACAAGATTCCATCCTTGGCACCAATCCAATCACCATTTATCTTTTTATGTAAAGGTAACCCCTGGCAAATCCCTTGGAAATACATCCAGAACTCACAGACTAATCCAGTGTGTCCCGATCCCACTGGCACGACCTAAGTGGTATCCACCACACTAGCTAGGAGTTCTCTGCATCCTCCTGCAACAGATCTCTAGCTCTAAATATAGATGTCATAAGCATACAAAATCCATGCACAGTGCCAACTTCCACAAGGGCTTCCCACTCTCACATCCAAGAGTTACTATCCTTTCCTTACAATTTAGCATTGCCCCCACACTTGTTTAACCAATATATATCCAAGATCATACTGAAGTCAGTCATAACCAACTTTATCAAAACAACTGATGAGTTCTTTCCACCAAAACTCTAACTCATCACAACATAATCATGCAATCTGCATAACAAATGTATGCTTCTCTAGATGCAACAAACAAAGAAAAACATGGCACCAAACTAGTTAGCACAATACAAAAATCAAAACTAGAAAGCTAACCTACGACCCCTGAGGAACCAGCCTCAGTCTCAGTCTCAGTCTCCGACTCTGACTGCCTCGGAATAAACACTCGAGCTAGAGTCGAGTTATCCATCCCCCTTTGCTCATCTGCTCCTCGTCTTGGGCAATCCTTCATGAAATGCCCAACCATTCCACATAAGTAACATGCCTTTGCCCGACATTCTCCCAAATGATGTCTCTTACACTGGGCGCATTTTGGATAAGTCATCCAGCTCTTTTTCTTGCTCGCTCCAATAAATGGAGGTTTCACTGCCTGAGCTCCGTGCTCTCTTGCACTCTTCTTCTCATTTCTTATACTCTCAACAGCAAGAGCCTTCCCTACCACCTGAGCGTAGGTGGAGGTTTCATGCACTGGGGCAACTTTAACGCCTAGAGGTATCCTGGAACTCAATCCTTGGATAAATTTTTCCTTCCGAGCTACATCTGTGGGTACTGTATCAAAAGAAAACTTGGTCAACCCATCAAATCTGTTAACATACTCGGTTACTGTTGCATTGCCCTGAACCAGGTTCATAAACTCATTCATCTTAGCAGTCTGGGCTGCATCACAGTAATACCTTTCATTAAATAGCTACCTAAAGTCTTTCCAATCCATCACAGTTGTATCTCGTGTTTGGGATACTACTTCCCACCATGTTCGGCCATCATCCCGCAGTAAATATGTAGCACAGATCACCCTATCGTGACCCACCAGCCCCTATACTATCGAAGATGGAACTGATCATGACCATCCATTGCTCTAAATGGATCTAGGCCTCTTTTGAAAACTAGAGGGTAATACTCCTGGAATCTTCCACAGAGAAATTCCCAACTGCTCTCAACCCTAGGCTGAGATACAATTGGTGCCACTCCTGGCATAGCAAAGGAAGAGGTGCTCCCCGACAGATTCTGTTGTTGCTTCAAACACCTAATCTCTTCCTCTTGCCTCTGCAATCTTAATTTCACATCTGTAAACATTTGCTAGAAATTCTGAGGGGCAGATGAAGAACTCAACCCCTGGCTGAAACTCGCAGCCTCACTATAACCACCATCAGGCCTCATTATCTAGCTTGTATACTTACCTACTGATTGAATATGCAATCAATAACTTGACCCATTAAACATGATGAGCATATCAAGAGCTTTCCCAATGGCAACAATCTTACCACACTTCAATCACAAACCACTTCAGTGCTAAACACATGCCCATAGCATTTATTCATCAATCACAATCCCTACTCTTCCAACATTCACACCATGCCTCCAACTCCGGCATGAGAATATCACATTTATATAATCATGGAGCAGGTAATCATATAGTCACGGTCATATATATATATATATATTCACGGAGCATGTAATCATATAATCACATTAATAGTCAAGAGCCATGCTCAATCAGAATACCATTCTCCCTAATACAATGTGCAGGTAAATCATTTACATTCTAGTTAAGCAGTTAAGCACATAACTACAGAAATAGTTACCATTCCCTGAGTGGAGCTATCTTTAATGACGAGTGTACATGCCCAGCTTGTCTTCAGGAACCCTTAACCTTGGCTTTCTCTGATACCAAGTTCTAACGCCCTAAACTCCAGGGCCGTTATGGTGTGCATTTTGAACAGTGCTAAACTCGCTAATCGAGTCATTTGGCCATAATCGTATAACTAAGTATGATTAGCAATTTAGTGTTAAAAATTTTGGTTAAGATATAACGTTTCACTAAAATGTTTACTGTATACATTGGGATCCCAAAAATATAATTTAATGGTTAATTACAACAAAATATTTACAACCAGCCGACCTAAGCGAAAAAAATAGGGTTTAACCCTAGTTCCTCTTCGAACCCACGGTCGTGGGAGTCGATCAGCCGCATATGTACACATCTTCATCTAAGCTCTCCAACTCAAGGATGGTCTAGCTTTCTTTTTCCTTTACGTGCACCAGATAGCACCCGTGAGCCGAAGCCCAGCAAGAAAACTCAATATGCTCATGAACAAGTAATAACATGTTACTAAGTCATTGGCATGCCTAGTAGTAATAACCCTACTCATGCATGCAAGCAGGTGTAAATAAATATTTGTCGAGTCCTGTGCTCTGAGTAGATGACTAATAAGTCTCTCGCTCTGAGGTAGATGACTAACAAGTCTCTCTGAAGTAAACGACTAATAAGTCTCTCTGAATAGTTGACTAATAAGTCACTCTCTAAATAGATGAATGATAAGTCTATCTTGATTAGATGACTCATAAGTCTATCTCGGCCAAATGACTGATAAGTCTATCTCAGTTAGATGATTGATAAGTCTATCTCGGTCAGATAACTAATAAGTCTATCTTGGAGGTCCTATACCCTCCTAGCCATGTGACGTGTAGGTCACCTTAGCCTTTTGGCTCTAGCTCTAAATAACTAGCCTTTAGACTAGACAAGCGCTTTTATTTTTCATCGAACTTAAGGTCGGTCAAGCATTTCATGCTCAGGATGATAATGCTTTTTTTGAGTAGATCTAATGTTTATCATCTTGCATTAAACATGCTAAGATCATTCTTGACTCATAAGCCAATACCATATGACCAGTGCATGGTACTGCTGCCGAACTTGACTAGTAAGTCACAGCTTCACAGTTAATACCGAAACCATTGCCAATTATGACTAATAAGTTAGTGCCATTCACAAGTGAGAAATATTTGTTAAGAATTTGATATGCAATAAAAATCCACATTTAAACACTCAACATGCCTCAATAATAACCATGCATGTCACATATGGGGTGTAGTTTTCTAACCTCTGGTTCGAGAGAGAAATAACAATTGAACGACCCTTGAGAATGATTGATCCTTTGATCCCTTAGTGGTCACCTAGTCATAACCAAACATAACCTCCATCAATGAAAATCAACAAGAAAAGGTTCTTGACCTAAACCTCACTCCTGGGACCCCGAATTGTACCCAAACGGTGAGTAGATTCGATCCGGAGTCATAGGAATTGAAACCCTGAGCCAAAGTCCCTCAAAAGTGCCAAAAATATGCATAAGAGAAAATAGGGTAGCGCTACAGCACTGCCCCCCTAGCGCCCTAGCGCTACAACCAGAATTGATTTGCCCTGGCTAGCGCTATAGCGTCACCCTTTGGGCGCTGTAGCGCTAAGACCAGGCAGAATCGACTTGGTTTTTCCCTCCTTCGATTCCTCCATTTCCAACCTGAAAAACATTCCTCCAAACAACAATTAAACTCTTAAATGAACCCAAAAGGCAAATACACAAACCCTGGGCATCATAACCCAAGTAACCCTAGCCAAAAAATCCCATCAATTTCCATTATCCAACTCAAATATCCTACTGAAACTCAATAAGAAAACAGAGCAAGAACCATAGTTTTAATGGCTAGAAACTCACCTCAATCTCAGAATCACACTATCTTCAATGGTGGAACACAACCCTAGATTATCAAAGCTTGGTTCCCTAGCTTGGTTTCTCAAAAAGAGCTTCAAAAATCAAAGAGAAAAGAGGAGAAGAAGATGATCGGGAGAGGAAGATGAAGCTATGCTCTATTTTTCTATTTCAATAGCCTTCTAATGGCTATTTATAACCTTAGGGTGAAAAGACTAAAATGTCCCCAAGCCTATTTAAAACCCTTAACATCCACCAAGGGCAAAATTGTCCTTTCCCACCTATCTCATTGGTCATAAATAACACCCTACAATTCCTGTTATTCCCAACATTCTCAAATGTTAATAAATCATATCCCATTACCCATTAATCCCCGGTAATGTTCTACTCCTCAAATTACCCCGAGACTCACCCCGAGCCCCGAAATTAACCCCGTTATGACCAGACCGATAACTTGCATTCAAAGATCATCTCTTGCCGAATGGCTCGAACAAATCCACATTATAATATGTTATTATTTATAATTCACCAATATGCATGAAAATATACAATTACGCCCTGAACGGGCCAAATTACCAAAATGACCTTATAATAAAATGTGGACCCATATGCACGCATTTATCATCATATAATAATATAATTCACATAAACACGCATATAATCATTTAATAACATAATAAATAAATTATGACCCTCCTGGCCTTCTAATCAAGGTCCTAAACTTTATTAGGGATTTTGGGGCATTACAATTATTTTATCTCAAGAAAACACTCTCTCTTCCATAGTAGAGTCCCATAATGTTTATTTAGTTAGCTAGTTAGTAGTAGTTGTAGTATCTTAGATTTCGTGAATTTTTGTTCAAACTGGGACTTAGTTGGAAATTCCTAGCAATATTTGTGGATTTTATAAGTTGTTGACCCTGATTTTGGTCAACGACACAGAGTCTAGAAAATGACAGGAAAGTAATATAGAGCTTGAGAAAATGATCTAATAGGAAAAATAAAGAACACAGAGATTTATAGTGGTTCGGCCCCAGTGATTGATAATGACCTACGTCCACTTGATACTATTATTAGTATTGAGCTCGAAAGGTGTGATCAAAGAACTAGGGTTCCTGAGTTTCACAGACCTTAGAAGAAGAAAGCAATACAAACCACGGATAATAGTACTATAATTCTGAAAGAAAAAGATCGATCCCCTTCCTTGAGCTATTTCTTGTGTATTTATAGGCTCAAGAAGGATTACATAAATTAGAAAATAATAACTATCCTTAATAAACAGATCTGCATGTCATAATGAAGAGATATTCTCGGATATCATTGCAACTGTACAAATCTTTACATAAATGAACAGAGTATACGACCAGTCTGGTCGTATATATAACGTGATATTTCCATGTGGAAATAATGCTGGTCGATAGGTGAGCCTTATCTCTTCTACGTGTCTGCCATGTGTCGAAAATCCTTGCCACGTCATCAGGAGCTGATTTATGGATAAACATTTGCCCCCCAAGTTTATTTATTGCGAACAGCAATAAGTAAACTTAGGAAACTAACTTTTCTTATGCCCCACAAAATCTGTCAGAGCTTCTTGTGTGTTCTTGAAAACTGTGACCTAATCACGTCCAATCATGCCTTTTCAGTTTTCAAGAAACCTTTCCAACGGCTGTTACACTCCCCCATGCCTTGAAAAAGGTAACTCATGATTACCCTTTTTTATCACATCTCAATCTCTATAAATAATCCTCACATTTACCTTTTAACTCTTTACACGCCATCCCTTTGCCAAGAACTCTCAAGAACTATATTTCAGAGCCCGAAACTTCAAGGTTTTTAGTCGCTTTGCTAAGGATCTTTCACCTGCAAGCCCAAAGCTATTCCTTTTCAGAATCTCCAATCTTCATTCAGGTAATTTTCTTCGACGTTTAACCCTTTGAGATGCCATGCATGCTGCTTCTGTGCTCTGAAACTTTTTGTGTTCTTGGGTAGAAATTTGTGAAGATTTTGTATATACCGTTTGATGCTTAATAGGGCAGTGTAGTTTTGCTCTGTAGAAGTTAGGAATCAGTTTGATAGTCAGGATCATGAGTTTAGGGCGTAAAATCGAAGTAAAAATTCAATTTTCAGGCCAGCTGAAAAACTAGGTTTTTCCCGCCCCTTTGGAGTTGAAAAAGCTTTTTTCAGAAAAAACTTTTTACTTTCACTTTTTGATCTGTTTTTCAAACTGCTCACATAAAACTTATTGTTTCGGTTAGAATTCTGTTGGTTTTAGACGCGAGCAACCTTATTCCAACTTTCAACATAAGCTCCCAAGCTGTGCGTCTTATCTCCTCCTTTGTCTATTTGCAATTTATATGCAAGACCTGTGGGGAGGAGAAAGACCCATCGACGACGATCTGCTAGCTCAACTGCTTGAGGACGTAGAACAACCCTTGACATTGATACCCGATATTCCCTTTTCTCATACCAATCCAAACATTTCCCCAGTCTTGACCCGAAACATGGCTCGCACCAAAACTAAGGCCCAAAAAAGGAAAAACTTTGTCCCTTCTCATCAGCCTACTGCTTCAGCTGATGCTCCCTTGACCAGTGGTCAAGATGAAAATGCTCCCAACGCAAACACCTAAAGACATGCCCGCCCTCAAGATGCCATTCAGCCGGATGTTGAGTGCTATGTAGTCTCTGAAAGTAGGGTGACGATCAGAATGATTGCCAACTACTTAAGGAAATATGGTCTGCCCAAGGTGACCTTAGTCAAGCCCAACCCAGACCAAAGGGCTAATCTGCCTGGAGGCGCCTATCGCGGCTAGTCGCAATTTCATATTGAGGCAGGGGCCACCTTGCCTCTTCACCCATTCTTTCAGGGGGTGCCAACTATTTTGGAGTTTCCCCCTTTCAAATAACCCCGAATGGATATAGGATGCTTGTTGCACTCTCTATCCTGTATAGCCAGAAGAAATGGCCCGTGCCATCGCCTCATGACGTCAACTACCTGTTCGACCTCAAATCTAACCCCAACCATGAAGGCACGGGGTTCTTCCACCTTTGTCATCAGGAAACTGGGCGCACTTTCCTGACTGACACGACCCACATCTCAAACATGGGGAGGTACTACCAAGAGTACTTCCTTACGGCTGACATGGTCGCGGACAACCTGGCTTTCGCACGAGGAGGTAAAACTTTCGTATCGCTGGCTGACTTTTTCACTTAGTGTTTTCCTCCACAATGACTTAAACTTTTGATGTCTTCCAGGCCCGTGGCTGCGACCAAACCCAACTCCGGGCATGGAGTCGAGATCGGCACTCTTAGCCAGCATGACTAATGTTGAAAAGAGTGTCAAGAATCTGGTTACAAAGGCTAACCTTAGGTTGGCTGGCCTCTGGGCCCCTCAACCGGACATGAGGGGGACTTAGGCAGGGAGTGCTTGCGCCGAAGAGGAACCCAAGCAACAACCTCAAGTGTCACCTCCATGGAGGAAACCGACTGGGGTCATGATCAGGGAACCTGCTAACACTCCCCGAGCAGAGAGGCCCTCGAGCCCCTTAGGGAAAGGAAAGCAGAAGTCCACCAAGCCTGCCGACCTCTTTGACGATTCGTCGGATGACAACGGTATAGTTATTTCACTTTTAGACAATTTTCCAATTCACTATCATCTATTCGATGGGGATGGCAATTTTAAATATGCTCCACACTTAGGGCCAGACTTCTTCGTGTCAAAGAATGAGTGTAAGACTAGTAGAATCTGTAGTGTAACGACCAGTAATAATAACTCGGGTATTGGACTTTGTAATCCTTTTTTGTTTCTTTTTCTGATGTAATGTGTTTGGCTATTCATGCTATCTTAGTTTTTGACTTTATTCTTGCTTTTCAGACATGGACTCCACCAATATGTTCGATCTTTACAGCACCCTAGAGGCTGTCGCTGCCCCTCCAAGCAAGAAGAAAACCAGTAAGCGACATACTGGGGAGAGCAGCAAAGCACCTCAGGCAAAGAAGGCCCGGAACGCAGGCCCTTCGGAGGACAGGCCCTCTGCCACCGCGACTCCTCCTTCTCCCCACGAGCAGCAGACTCCATCTGCTGCAGCCGGGTCGACTCCTTCTCTCGCTGCCCTATCTGACCAACCTCAGCAGGCTGACCTTGTCTCAACTGGGAACGAGATGGTTGGTCGCACCTTCAAGCTGATCAAGGAGAGGGTCACCAAGATCGCGAAGCATGAACGCTGCCGAGAGGCAATTGCTGCTACAGAGACGATGGGTGATGACCCAATTCTGAACCGTTCCCTAAACGAGTTCACTAGTGTAAGTCATCTCTTTTTGTGAAAACAGGTCTTCGTTAGTTTACTGTTTGCCTAATTTTTGTTCTAACTACAGGCCATGCTAACCCTTACTACCGGCCACATCCGCCTGGGTGCTGTCACCGAGCAGGCCAGGACCTCGGAGCAACGGCACGAGGATGAACTCAAAGCTGTTGAGGCCAGACATGCTGATCAGCTGGCAGCAGTGACTGAGGAAAAGGCCCAACTGGCTAAGGAGTTGGAGGAGAAGCTGAAGTCTCTGGAAAAAGCCCACGAGTAGAGGGACCAATACAAGGAGTCGAAACATTTTAACTTCAAAGTGGCTAAACAGCTCGAGCTAGACTTGATCACGAGTAGGCAGGAAACCAGAGATTTGGAGGGTCGGGTCGAGGACTTGGAGAAGACCAACGCCGGCAACTTGGAGAGGTACAAAAATGCCACCATGAGGTGCTTCTACAATTTCTAGAAGCACAATCAGGGTGCCAACTTTGACTACCTTCCTGAGAATGCGAGGGAAGTAGAGCTGGCTCGCTGTGCGGCTCAGTTGGCTGAAGAAGAAAGATCGAGGGTCCCCGCTTCCCCCGAAATCTCGCTGGCCGTCGGGATGGAGGGTGCAGACAACGAAGCTGTGGGTGTTGTCGAACAGAATCTTCCCCAGGATCCTCTAGCTCCTCAAGCTCCTTAGTCCTTTCTTTTTATATTTCTTTCTTTTTTAACTACACGACCTACGGGTCGTGATGTAAGGACAATACAATTTTTTAGTTTGCTGGATCAGCATCTCTTACTTTTATTTTGAACAATTACATCCAAGCAGTTACTACTTGTGGTGTAAAAGGATTGCTTTGATATTATAATATATTTGCATATTATTATAACATCTATTTGTTCGAATGACCGAACTTAGCACAACACTTTGGTTTGATTTAACAAAATATCAAAATTTTGAAAAATACTCTAAGTGCCCTAGCATGCTTTCACTTATTTTTCTCATGTGTTTACATACCTTTTAATGATATGCTTTGCTTACCTGTACCTTGAATGTCCCCCAAGTGATCGGGGAGCTTTAGGTCCTTGGTCACTTGCCTTGACTAGAACCTGCCCGAACGTTACTGCTCGTAGCAATATGATTAGAATTATAATACAACAAAACAACACACGTAATGAGCAAATACTTGTAATAAATACAATAGTTGGCAAGAAATGACGGCTGAGAATAGTCCCTTTTATTCTCATAGTAGATGGACTAAACATGTCTTCACGAGTAATCAATAAGATCTTACACAAAACTTGTAAAAAGTAAAATTTGTAAAAGCCAATTCTTTAAGAATAATTGTTCATTGATAATACTTGCACATGTGTTCTCCATTCCAATATCGAGGAACGAGATCTCTGTTTAAGCGTGCAAGTTTATAAGTGCCTGGGTGAAGGACTTCATCAATCTGGTAAGGCCCTTCCCAATTTGGCCCGAGTACTCCAGCAGCTTGGTCGCAGGTGTTAAGGAAAACTCTTATGAGCACAAGGTCTCCAACATTGAATTTTCTTTCTCCCACTTTGGAGTTGAAGTACTGGGCGACCTTCTTCTGGTATGCAGCTACTCGGAGCTGGGCTTGTTCACGCCTTTCATCAATCGAGTCCAAGGATTCCATCATTAGCTGGCTGTTAGAATCCTGGTCGTATGCTAATCTGCAGTGCGAGGGTGGATCCAACTCGACAGGCAACATGGCTTCATACCTGTATGCCAAGGAAAATAGGGCATGACCTGTTGTTGTCTAGTGGGAAAATTCTGTACGACCAAAGGACTTCAGGCAACTGTTCTGGCCATGCTCCCTTAGCTTCTTCAAGTCTTTTCTTTAGGGTATCCTTCAGCGTTTTGTTAACTGCTTCAACTTGCCCGTTCGCCTGGGGAAGAGCGACTGAAGAAAAGCTTTTGATAATGTCGTGACGTTTACAGAAGTATGTGAATAGATCACTGTCAAACTGGGTGTCGTTATCTGAGACTATATTCTTTGGTAATCCATAGCGACGGATGATGTTTTTTACTACGAAGTCAAGCACTTTCTTCATTGTTATGGTCGCGAGTGGCTCAGCTTCGGCCCATTTGGTGAAGTAGTCGACGACAACCACTGCATACATTACACTACCTTTGCCCGTAGGCAAAGATCCGATTAGATCTATTCCCTAAACTGCAAAGGGCCATGGACTCTGCATCTGCTTTAACTCGTTGGGAGCTGCTCATGGGATTTTAGAAAATCTTTGACATTTGTTACATTTTCGCATGAACTCCATGGAGTCTCCATTCATGGTTGGCCAGAAATATCCCTGCCTTAGGCTCTTTTTTGATAGGCTTTGCCCCCCAGTGTGGTGCCTGCAAAAACCTTCATGTACCTTCTTCATCAACTCTTTGGCTTTCTCCTTTGTAATACATCTGAGAAGTGGCAGTGAGTATCCCCTTCGGTACAGGATTCCTTCGACCAGGATATACCTAGCAGCTTGCCACTGAAGGGTCCTAGCTTTGTTCCTGTCTGCTGGTAGCACGCCGCTTGATAGATACTCTACATATGGCGCCATCCATGTATCCGTCATCTGGATGACCAGAGTGGTTTCTGCTACTTGGATGCTAGGCATGGATAGTCGCTCGACTGGCACTATGTTCAGAGTGTCAGCGTCCTTTGCACTTGCCAACTTTGCCAAAGTGTCTGCATTGGAATTCTGATCACAAGGCACTTGCTGGAGAGTATATCTGTTGAACTGGGCTAACAGATCTTTTGCTTTATTGAGATAGGAGACCATCTTCAATCTTCGCGCCTGATACTCTCCCAAGATTTGATTCACGACTAGCTGAGAATCACTATAGACGTCAAGCGCTTTTATGTCATATCCTTGGCTAACCGCAGTCCAGCAAGCAATGCTTCATATTCAGCCTCATTGTTAGAGGCAGTGAAGTTAAATCTTATTGCACAGTGAAATCGATGCCCTTCTAGCGTTATCAATATCACTCCTGCTCCTGTGTGGGATTTGTTAGATGAACCGTCTGTAAAAAATTTCCACGAGGGTGCTTGGATTTGACATTCAGGCTTGTTAGGCTCCTCGATCTGCTCGGCACCCGCGCGCTCTGTGAACTCGGCGATGAAGTCAGCTAAGGCTTGTCCCTTTATCGCTGCTCGCAGCAGGTATGATATGTCGAACTTCTCGAGTTTGACTGCCCACTTTAGTAATCTTCCGGCAGCCTTTGGCTTTTGCAGGACTTGCCGAAGAGGCTGGTCGGTCAATACCATAATTGGATGGGCTTGGAAGTAAGGCCCCAGCTTCCTAGAGGCCAATACTAAGCAGTAGGCTAACCTTTCAATGGGGGGATATCTCATTTCTACTAAGATCAGCCTTTTGCTTACGTAATAGACAGCCTTCTGCACACCTTCTTCTCTTACCAGAACGGCACTAGCAGCGTAATCCGTGATTGCCAGGTAGATGAACAAAGTCTCTTTATCGACTGGCTTTGACAAGATGGGTGGCTGCGCCATATGCATTTTCAGTGCTTGAAAGGCCTGTTCACATTCATTTGTCCATTCAAATTTCTTATTACCTCTAAGTAGATTGAAAAATGGGACGCACTTGTCTGTTGATTTTGAAATAAATCTACTTAGAGCGGCAATTCTCCCGGTCAGACTTTGGACATCCTTAATCTTCACTGGCGACTTCATCTCGATCAGGGCTTTTATCTTCTCGGGATTAGCTTCAATTCCTCTTGAGTTAACTATGAATCCCACACAACAAGGAAAAGGGGCTTTTACTTCGGTTTTTAAGCTTGATTTACTTCGGTTTTCGCTAAAATTCGCAACCGCAGTAGTTCGGAGCGAAGTAAAAACTAGCTAAAAACCGAAGTAGAATCCCCACTTTCTACTTTGGTTTTTACATAATAACCGAAGTAGAAAGTGAATATACGCTACCATCCTGGGCACTTTCTACTTCGGTTTTTAGGTAAAACCGAAGTAAAAAGGCTACTTTCTACTTCTGTTTTTAGGTAAAACCGAAGTAAGAGGGCTTCTTTCTACTTCGGTTTTACCTAAGAACTGAAGTAAAAGGGGACATTCTACTTCGGTTCTTAGGTAAAACCGAAGTAGAAAGTAGACCTTTTACTTCGGTTTTACCTAAAAACCGAAGTAGAAAGTGCCCGCCTTTTTTATTTAATATATATTTCTGATTATTTTTAAATGGACGGTTTCTATTTATATATATATATTTATATATTGGCCTAATTTTATTTAATTGATCTAATTTTTTTTTTTTTTTTGCCTAATTATTTTTCAACGATTTAATTATATGATATTACAATTATATATATTTTTACAATTGAAATTGGTTAAGAATTTTTTTTGAATGAAAATATGATAACTTTTATTAATTAAAAATGTTGTACATAAGCATATAAAATACAAGTACTTAAGTAAGATAACTAGCCTTAACATTAATACATTTACAAAAGACTAAACTTACAACTAAACAAAATAGGCTTACTGATAAATGTATGTCATCAATTTGCCTAACCATTCGTGTTGGATTGGCAAGAGGTCTGCAATCTCACAATATTGCGTCTTCCCACCAAACTGTAAAATTAATAAATATAAATTAATTTCATAGATTATCGATAGCAAATAAATTATAAATAATGAACTTACTTTTTCTTTTAGGGTAGTCATTGCATTTGATGCCCGTACAAGATCTCTAATGTACTTCAAGACATAAAAACCACATTCATGACTTTGTGGTTGTCTTGGACATGAAACATTGAATATTTTTGTGGGATTGCCGAGTAATTCATTGGAAGAAGCCCTATAATATGCACTATTTAAAAAGAAAATTAACAAAAGTTATTAAAATGTAGTAACATGTAATATTTGTTGCATATTAAGAAATATTTTAAAAAAATTAAAACTTACCTCATTATCATTGAATCAATTTCTTCAGGACGTTTGTGTGATTTCAATGGATCTAAGAACACGATTTTTCCTTTTGGCATAGCAATCACCAACATCCAATGTTCCCTAAAATAAGAAGCGTATGTTTAGTAAAATAATTAAATTTTTAATATATGACTAATCAAATAAGAAAAGTTTACACTATTTCTTACCGTATGTTCCAAGATATAAAGTAAAGTTGACCAACTCTATCCATGGTCATCAACCAATTCGCCAAGTCAATGGTTGATCGCTCTACATCGTTAACATTATTAATGCTAAGACGTTCAATGTCATAAAACTTGTAAAAGACACGCTGATTTGGAAATAAGGACTCCCAAATGCATCTGCAAAAATTTCTTTAGTGTTAAATATTTTGAAAATTTTCAGTAGAGTTTCCCCTATAAATAGGACTACCCAAACCTGTAAACATTCAATGTCTATGAAAATTTTCAACAGATCACAGAGCAGTACTCATAACTGATTCTAAATTCCTATCATTCCAAAGAATTAGTTTAAGGGATACCTTAATCCGAATATCATTGTTGAGCCTCCAATCATATGCAAGGTAGCAACTTGTTCCACATCCTCTGAAGTTAGGAAGATTGACTCGCGATTCATGAATGATGGATCCACTGGAATGGAGACGACTGAGTTTATTCCCTTAACTCTGCAAAATTCTCTCACCATAAACTGAAGGCTAACATGGATGCGATTCATGATGTGATCGGAAAATGGTTGGCCTTCGGTCAGAGTGTTTTCTGGATTGACGTGAGACCTAGCTGATGACAGATGCGGGCTAGTCAAAAAATTACGGTTCGTCTTATCCTGGGATGAACTTTTTGACATAGGAGGTTTCTTTTTTAGAGGACCCTACGCAACACCAAGTAAAAATAATATTAAAATAATGGACCAACAAATATTTTAATAGGTAACAAATTAAAGAATTCGTTTATACCTGGTCAGTCATAATTAAATCTTTTGGCCAAGGAAGGAATGCGTCATAAGTATCTCGAACATATTGTATCTCCCCAACAAAACATGGGATTTCAGCATCCTCTTGTAACATTTAGGTGACTCGCACCCTCGCGTATTCGTCTGTCAGTTGAACACCATCAATAGTCAGTGGACCCACCCCATCAATGATAACACCCTCTGCCACCACATTATGAATATTATCCGAACAAAGTAACACATCCTGCATGTACGGTGTGTCATCCTGCATGTACGGTGTGTGGTATTCTTCGTCGCTCTGCTCGTCATCATTGTCGTGTTCATCCATATCATCTATCCCACCTGCTTGTTTAGCTTTTTCCTACTCTAAAGCTTTAAGTTCTGCTCTGAGCCTCGCAATTTCTGCATCTTTCTTACTAACAACATCAGCCATTTCTGTTGCTATTTTTGGTTTTCTTCCAAAGACAGACGAAATCTTTGCAAACGACCTACAATAATCAACCAAATTTATTTTAAAACTAAAATATTATAGAATTAAGTTAAATGCAACAAATAAAAAATAATATCATACCCAAGTGCTCTGACACGCCCTGGGTGCTCAGGTGTCCCTAAAGCTTGCGTTAATATGTCATTCCGACCCTTTGCAATGATTTCTCCACTACTAACTTTTTCTTTCAGCTCATTCTATGGAACAAACCAGTGGTCACTTATATTAGTGACTTATAAGAACTTTATCATTCCTAAATTACTTTAAAATACTTGCTTGAAACCACTTACAATTCTTGCTTCAATTTGTTTGTCCAAATCTGTGACAAGAACCTTCTTCTTTTCTCGTGCTCTTATCCAAACTTTGTACCGTTCTACATCTATCACACCTAGTTCAGTTTTCTACAACATACAACAATTAATTAAAGTTGGTGAGTGCAATATTCTTCATAACAGGTTGACAGTTATAAAATAGTGATGTGAATTACTTACCAGGTCCTCTCTAACATTGGCAAGCCCTCTACAAGATGTACGATGCCTCGAAGTATATTTGAGAGCTCTTTCACGTTGTGCTTCCCGCAAAGCCTACATTAAATAGGTAACAATAAGTTTTTAAGCAATTATTAGTATTTCAAAACTAATAAATCATATACATAATAGATATACATAATAGTACCATAAACTCAGGAGATAAACGGTGGCTAACAAATGTCCTCCATTCTTCTAGGTCAAGTTCTGGATATTTCTTAGGAAGGATTTGGAGTTCATCTATCAGACCGTCTTCCGCCAAAGGGTAGATGTAGTCACTAGTGATGTTGGTCTTAAAATCTCTCATCATTCTTCCCGCACTTTTCATTAATTCTGGTTTCCAATTTTCTGGAATGTTAAAGGCACCCTGAAATAGAAAGAAAATGATTAATGAAATGCAAAGTAATTCATGAAAATGATCAATATATTAAAGTAATTAAAATATTTTCTTACATATACATCCTCCCATATTCTATTCTTCAATTCTTGTGGGACTTGTCTCCAATCCTTATAATTGAGAGAGACTGTTCTCCTAGTTTTAACTCCAAGGTACGATTGCATCTCACTATATGCTTTCCCTATAGGTTGACCTTTATCATTAAACTGAATATTTCTCTTTATTCCCTTAGCTTTTTGATTATTAATATTGTTCTTCTTTGTTGGGCCTCGCCTATTTGGTGTGTTCTCCCCTTCAAAAATTGTCATCTGCACATAAACAAGAATTAACGTTACAATTATGACATAAATAAATACATATTTAACATAAAAATGAATACATTACTCACTGGACACATTTTCTTTTCTTTTTTCTTTTCTTGGTTGATCCACAATCTACCCATATTCCATCTCTAATATCATTTCTAATGTATTCCCCATCATCATCATCTTCATGGAAATCATGGATTTTCTCAACTTGCTCATGTATTGGTTGTCCAACAATAAAATTGTCATGAAACAAATCATCGTTTTCTTCATCATTTTCATCTTCTATAAACTACCTTTCCGGGGTTCGTAAAACAACTGACCATTTATCATCAGCAGGATCAGTTATATAAAACACTTGTTTTGCTTGGGTAGCCATGATGAAAGGATCATTCTTGTGACCTTTCTTACTTAAATCAACCAAAGTGAATCCAAGTTCATCAATTCTAACCCCAACATTGTTGTCCACCCAAGAACACTTGAGTAGAGGAATTTGAAATAAGGAATGATCAAGCTCCCATATTTCTTCAACAACCCCATAATATGCCATAGTACCAGCAACTGGATTATTGTCTTTTGCACTAGCGAAATGCATTGCTTCTGCCACAATACTTACTCCACTATTTTGAACCATTCGAGCATCATCTCTTGACTTTGTGTGAAATCTTTTTCCTCCAACAATGTAAGCATGGTGCTTTATTACATGAACACTTGGTCCAAATGATATGTGTTTTAACTCTGTCGACACTCCATGGTTTTCTTCTCCCAACCTTGCTAGAATAATATTTTTCAACCATCAACTAAATGTTTTATTATGCTCATCTATAATCCATTTCTGTTTATTTTTAACCTTGTTGGGAATCATTGATTGTAATAACTCCATGTGCTCACTACAAATACAAAGTACAACATATTAAAATTTCAATTATACATAAAAATGAGCATAATGTTTATTAAATCTATAACTTACGTTATATAATGTTGATCCTCGGGATTGTTTTCCAACACAACTAAATGATCTTGATCTAATTCTGCATGAGATATGGTCACTACTGTTCCTTTCCCTCGTAATCCTCTATCAACTCCATCCGAGTTATTCCATGGTTTGCGAATTCCGATTGTGTCGATTCCAACCATGTACTCTGAACAAAATTCCACAGCTTCTTCTGCTAAATAACACTCAACCATACAAGCTTCAGGGCGATGGTGATTACGTACATATCATTTCAACACCTTCATATTCCTTTCAAATGGATACATCCATTTCGGCCAAACTGGCCCACACAACTTGGCTTCTCTTACTAAATGGACCATCAAATGTATCATGATGTCAAAAAATGATGGTGGAAAATATTTTTCAAGCTTGCATAAAGTTTCAACTATTTCATCATGCAATGCATTCAACTTCTTCATTTCCAATTCTTTTCCGCATAGTTGATTAAAGAAGATGCACACACTTGTCACACTATCTCTAACTCTTTTTGGTAAAACTGACCGAATGGCAATTGGAAGTAATTGTTGCATTAATATATGACAATCATGTGATTTCATCCCAATTAACTTCAAATCTTCCATAGACACCAAGTTTCGAACATTCGATGAGTAACCATCAGGCACTTTCATCCCTGCCAATGATTGACATACGGCTTACTTCTCTTCTTTAGACAATGTAAAACAAGCAGGAGGCAAATATGTGCGAGCCCCTTTTTCTTCAGGTGCCAAGCGGTGTCTTATACCCATCTCAACAAGATCTAAACGACTAGACAGGCCATCTTTGGTTTTACCTGGGATATCAAGTAATGTAACGATTATACTTTCACATACATTTTTTTCTATGTGCATGACATCCAAGCAATGTCTAACGAGTAAATCTTTCCAGTAAGGAAGTTGAAAGAAAATTGATTTTCTTTGAAAACATCCATTGACTTTTTTATTTTTATTCTTCTTCCCATACCTAAAGTCAACTTTTTCTACTTCCTTAAGAATTTGCTCACCTGACAATGGCAAAGGAGCAATGTCTCGTTCCACAGTACCGTCAAATGCTTTTTCTTTATTTCTGTCAAGATGACTTAAATGCAAATATCGTCTATGATCCATATAACACATTTTGCATCCATTTGACAAGCGACAGGCCCTTGTGTTGGTGCAACAAATTGGACAAGCTTAGTAACCTTTTGTGCTTAAACCTGATAGGTTACCATATGCTGGAAAATCATTAACAGTCCATAACAACACCGCTTTCAAATTAAACACTTCTTTTTTAAAACCATCATATGCCTCAACACCATTTTCATACAACTCTTTACAATCATCAATTAATGGTGCCAAGTAAACATCGATATCATGTCCTGGTTGTTTTGGGCCTGATATCATTAATGAAAGCATCATGAACTTCCTTTTCATCACCAACCAAGGAGGAAGATTGTACATAACCAGGAAGACAGGCCATGAACTATGCCTACTACTAAGAGATCTATGCGGGTTTACTCCATCAGCAGCTAAACCAAGACGAAGATGTCTTGGTTCATTTTTGAATTCTGGATTGATATAATCTACCTTCTTCCAGGCTTGTGAATCTGCAGGATGCCGGAGTTTACCATCTTTCACTCGTCCAGTCTCGTGCCATATTAAGTTCTTAAACTGTTCTGCACTTCGATATAATCGCTTCAGCTGCGAAATCAAAGGTAAGTACCATAGCACTTTCTGAGGAATAAGTTTCCTAATCTCCTTACTTTTGTTAGGTTTGTACCGTGATAAACCACATTCTGGGCAAGCGTCCATGTCTGCATACTCCTTATGATATAAAATACAATCATTCGGACATGCATGAATCTTCTCATACTTCAACCCTATCAAACATAATGTTTTCTTTACTTCATATGTAGACTCCGGAAAACAATTTTCTAGCTGCAAAATCTCCTTGAAAGCAGCTAAAAATTGACTGAAACACTTATCACTAACGACATTTTCTGCTTTTATGTTATAAAATTTAACCATTGTGGGCAATCTTAGTTTATTGCAACCACTGAAAAATTGTCTGTCTGCATCTCTAACCATACTATCAAATTTTTCTGGATTATGAAAAAACTCTTCTTGTGCTTCATCAAGCAATTCTATAGGATGATCATCAAAATCATTACTCTCAAAATCATCTACACCTCGCCTACCTAATGGATATGGGTCATCATTTAATAATTCTCCATGCCAATACCATTTACTATAACTCATATCAAATCCCCGACAAAATACATGATCCTTTATCATGGTAATATTCCCCTTTACTCCATTACCACAATCGATACAAGGACAACGAATTTTTTGTGGATCACTACAATTCTTTAGGCAAAACTCTAAAAATTTGTTGAATCCATCTTGAAATTGTGATGTTTCTCTCCTCTCAAGCATCCATGATTTATCCATACTAATAACAATATTCAATTCCTAATAAGTTAGAAAAAAACTTATATTAGGTTCTAGTCTTATAAATTTTTTTAAAAAGTCGACAGAGTATCCTCTGTTTCTATAGCATATTGTAATTTCATAATTACCTATAAAACCAATACAAACAAACACAATAATCAAGCATATATGAATCCATCATTATTAGGTTCTAGTCTTATAATTTTTTTTAAAAATTCGGCAGAGTATCCTCTGTTTCTATAGCATACCGTAATTTCAAAATTACCTATAAAACCATTTAAAACAAACACAATAATCAAGCATAGATGAATCTATCATTATTAGGTTCTAGTCTTATAAATTTTTTTAAAAATTCAGCAGAGTATCCTCTGTTTCTATAGCATACCGCAATTTCAAAATTTCCTATAACAACAACACAAACAAACAAAATAATCAAGCATAAATCAATCCATCCTTATATCACCACATCACGCAAATTTCCCAGAGCCTACTTCACTAATTTTCAAACATAACTTTCACTAATTCTAATATGCATGATTACATTAGTCTTATCTTTATACATAAATCTAGTAGTAATATAAATAAATAAAATAACTAACCTTCAATATTAATCTTCAATGCACCCGAAATGAACAACAAAGTTCACCACTCAATCAACAACCCTACTAAAACATTACATAATTAGTAAACTACATGATTAATTATCAAACCAATAAATAAAAAAAATCAAACTAGTTAATGAAACTAATGAACAACACTTTGATCATCTTCAAGCTATTTATTTTTTTTCAAATATTTAAAAAAACAAATTTATCTATTGTCAAAATTTCTAAAATTAACTAATATACATATATATTTATAATAAACCTAATTTTTATCACATTATTTAAACTAACAAAATAAACAAATAATTATAAAAATTAATAAAATATTAATTTTAAATTTGTAATAATAAAAAAAATTAAAAAAAACATAGAAAAATAAAAAATTATCATCAAAACCACATTTTAGTAATCTATACCTGTTTTGAAGCTCAAAATCCCCTTGCAATGACAAAAATCCGGTCAAAATCCGGCAAGAAACACCACTTTCAAATGGAGAAAATACCCACGGCCAAATGCTTTTTTTTCTCTAAAAAAGAAAAAAAAAAGATTTTTGGACTATATTTCGGTTTATAGGGTAGAAATGTTGCAAGAAATAAAGAAAAAACAAAAAAAAAAAGGTTTGGAGAATGAAAATGGGTGTTGGCTCACGGTGGTTAATGGAGGTTTTGGGGGTTTTTTTTGCACAGAGGGCAGGGGAGGGTTTGAGAAAGATGACTGTTCGGGTCCAGGGAAGGGGTTATAAAGCCCTTTTACTTCGGTTTTTACCTAAAAACCGAAGTTAAAGGTCCATAAGTGGATATGTGCGTGGGTGGCCTTGTGCACTTTTAACTTCGGTTTTTATGTAAAAACCGAAGTGGAAGGTGCACTTTCTACTTCAGTTTTTACCTAAAAACCGAAGTTAAAAGTGCACAAGGGCCGCATTTGGCTTGGCCATTTTTTTGCATTTTTACTATCTCTAAACATAATATAAGGGCTTGTGCAACCAAACACGGCCCTCTCCACTATGAATTTTTCACTTCGTTTTTTTTAAAAAGCGAAGTAGTATGTAATTTTTTTCAGAGCGCCAATTTCAAAAGCGAAGTAAAAGAGTTTGAAAAGGTTTTTTGTATGCTCACTATAAAAACCGAAGTAAAAACATATATTTCTAGTAGTGCCAAGAACTTCCCTGATCCAACTCCGAAGGAACATTTAAGGGGATTTAGCTTCATCCTATATTTACTAAGGACATTGAAGCATTCTTGCAAATCCCTTACATGTCCTTCTGCCTTCTTCGACTTAACCAGCATGTCATCGATGTAAACCTCCATGTTTGCACCGATCAGCTCCTTAAACATGTGGTTGACGAGTCTCTGGTAAGTCGCACCAGCGTTTTTCAAACCAAAGGGCATTACTTTGTACAAGTAGAGCCCTGTATCGGTTCGAAACCTAGTGTGACCCTCATCAGGGGGATGCATACTGATCTGATTATACCCAGAATATGCAACCATGAATGAGACAATCTCGTGTCCTGCAGTGACATCGACTAGCTGGTCGATCCTCGGGAGTGGGAAACAGTCTTTGGGGAAAGCTTTATTGAGGTCTGTAAAATCCACGCACGTACGCCATTTACCATTCGACTTAGGCACGAGTACGGGATTGGAGACCCACGATGGATAAAACTCCACCCTGATGAACCCATTCTCCTTCAACTTCTCGACTTCTTCCTTCAAAGCTTTTGATCGGTCATTGTCGAGCAGCCTTCTTTTCTGTTGCACAGGTGGAAAACTTTTGTCAATGTTCAGGACATGGCTGATGATTGCAGTATCTATCCCAACCATGTCTTTATGCGACCAGGCAAAGACGTCCTGGTTCCTGTTTAAGAACTCGACTAGTGCTTGTGTTTGTTGTTGTCTCTAAGTTTTTACCGACTTTCACAACTCTGGTAATATTTTCCTCATCGAGTTGGACCTCTTCAAGGTCCTCGATGGGGCCTACTTCTTCTTCGAAATCCCCAAAGTGAGGATCTAAGTCTCTATCCTCACTTTGGGCAACGCCCTATTTGGTGAGATTATCACCCGAGCGGGCTTGAACATCAGTTGCCATTTGCAACTCTTTCCCGGCGACATCCCTCGATACACCTTTTTTTGCCTTGGTGATCGAGGTGTTGTAGCATTCTCTCGCCTCCCTCTGGTTTCCCAACACGCATCCTACGCCTGCGTCCTTTGGGAATTTCATGGCAAGGTGCCATACAGAAGTGACAGCTCGAAGGTCAACCAGAATCGGTCTCCCTATCATAGCATTATACGCCGAAGGGCAATCAACTATTATAAAAGTAGTGAGTAATGTCTTGTTAGCAGGCGCAGTACCTGCTGTGACTAGGAGTCTAATTGACCCCACTGGGGCGAGCCCTTCTCCGGAAAAACCATAAATGGTTTGGTTACATGGCTTTAGGTCCTTAACGGAAAATTTCATCCTTTCCAGCGAGGACTTATATAAGATGTTGACCGAACATCCTGCATCGAACAACACCCTCTTTACCATCATATTTGCGATTTGGACATCCACGGCCAGCGGATCAGAGTCTGGGAATCGCACATGCTGGGCGTCGTCATCAGAGAAGGTGATCGGTTCCTCCTCTGTTCGAGCCTTTTCGGGTGCACGATCCTCAACACTCATCATCTCAATGTCCTGGTCGTGGCGTAGGGTTCGAGCATATCGTTCCCTCACTTTTCCACTATCTCCTGCAAGATGTGGGCCGCCGCAAATGGTGAGTAGGGTACCCGCCATGGGAGCTGGCTGTAAAGGTGGTGAGCGTGTTGCAACCTTGAGCCTCTCGTTGAGAACCTCCCGTGACTTGTACATATCTTAAGTGTCCCTATCTTATCAGGAACTCGATCTCGTCCTTCAGCTGGTTAAACTCATTGGTGTCGTGCCTGTAGTCGTTATGGTAACGACTGAACTTTGTTGAATCTCTCTTGGAGATATCTTTTCTTATGGGTGCGCGTCGTCTGTAGGGCACGCTCGAGCTGGTCACTTGGAAAACCTCGGCTCGACTTTCAACAAGGGTGGTGTAATTGGTGAATTTCAGTTCATACCGATTATTTTTGGGGCGCTTACTCTCGGAAGCCGAGGGTTCGCCACTCGCCCGCTTTCCACCATTTTTTCAGTTGCCATTCCCGCTGCCTTTGCCGTTTCCAATGGGTTTAGACCCGTTGGTGGCTTTGGTGAGTTCTTCTTTGGGCCCCTTGTCTTTTTCTAGCGACTTGCCTTCATTGGCAATCGCATCTTCGAGCTTGATGTACCGATCAACTCGATCTAAAAACTCCTGGGTACTTTTAACCCCATGCTTCCTGAGGCTACTATAGAGAGGAGAATGGCGCCTAACCCCAGCGGTTAGGGCCATCATCTTGCCTTCATCGCCCACAGTCTTCGCTCCTGATGTGGCTCGCATGAAGCGCTGAACATATTCCTTCAAAGGCTCCCCCTCTTTCTGGTGTATCTTGACCAGTTGGTTTGCCTCAGTGGGGTGCACACGACCCGCATAGAACTGTCCGTAAAACTCCTTTACGAACATCTCCCAGGATACTATACTTGAAGGGGGGAACTTAAATAACCATTCCTGAGCGGCATCAGAAAGGGTCGCTGGGAAGATCCTGCAGCGAGCATCTTCAGAGACTTTCTGAATGTCCATCTGTATCTAAAATTTGTTTACATGAGATACCGGGTCTCCGTACCCATCAAATTTTGGCAGTGTCGGCATCTTGAATTTGCTGGGGGTTTCTGCCACAGCAATCCTTTGTACGAAAAGGGTGCCTCTCCTCCGATCGTACTTGATGTGTGATGTGTGTCCCCCGACCAGCTGCTGCACAACCTTGTTCGGGGCATCGATTTGAGCCTGAACGGCTTCAGGAATTGCTGGGGCCTCTGGTGCCAGGGGATGTACTCATCATGCCTTTCTCGGCGGTCGTTGAGTACATCCCTCAAGTCATCGTCTCTTCGCCGCTGCTCGCTGGCTCCGAGCCGGCTAAAGACGTTATTTTGTCTGGGCTGCCATGGCCTACTTATCGGTCTTCTCTAGGTGGGGGGCTCCTGCCTCCACCTCTCTCTTTATTCCTCTGACCAGCATTTCCTCTGCCTGAGTCGGCCTCATTGTCGATGTGGCCATCTCTGAACCTTGACTGACTATGGTGGGACCGACTGTTCCCTTTGTTACCTCCTTGGGCTGGAATTTCCCCAGCGTTAGGGGGAGGCCTACGTTGGTCGGTGGGTCCCCGTGCATTGTCATGCCGTGGGGGGCCCCTGACCACAGAGCCTGTCTCTGAGTTCCTTCTGTTGGCAGAAGGATGCTGCCCCCTGCTCGGTGGATGCATCTCTTCACCCCCTGGGCGTCTAGGGCTGCGGGGCTACTGCCTGGCCCTATTCTTCCTCAGGCACAGGAGATTGCCTCGACTAGCCGGGACGGAGGCTACGTCTCAAGATCACTAGGTGGGATATCATTCTGACACATCAGTGGCTGCTCCGGCCTTTGAGGGCTTGTTGGCTGGAGGGGAGGGCTAGGATTAGGACCTCTTTGAGGTGGCCCACTTGGGGGTTGATCAGGCTATGAGGCAGGCGCAACCTGATTCCTAGCCAACTGGAGGGCTGCTTCAAGGTCTACCATGGCATCCCTCTGACGATGGTCCATCTCCGCCTGTTGTTCACTCACCTCTTGGCACTGGCGCTCGATCTCCCTCTGCTGTGATGCCATTATCTCGGCGGCACTCTCTAGATTGGCCCTCAGAGCGGCCAACTCATCTTGCAACACCCCCAGTGTTGTCTTCAGGGTCTCAGAGTCCACTTCCTCCTCATCAAATTCCAAATGAGGTTCGTCTTTAGCCACATTTGGGGGAGGATGTTGGGATGGTGCAGCGGCAGCCTATCCAGTCTTCTTGGTAGTCTTTGCCATTAGATTTTCTTGAATTCAAGTCTCTCAATGAAAGCACCAGAATGTTGACTTTGATTTTGGTCAACGACACGGAGTCTAGAAAATGACAGGAAAGTAATATAGAGCTTGATAAAATGATCTAATAGGAAAAATAAAGAACACAAAGATTTATAGTGGTTCGGCCCCAGTGATTGGTAATGACCTATGTCCACTTGATTCTATTATTAGTATTGAGCTCCAAAGTTGTGATCAAAGAACTAGGTTTCCTGAGTTTCACAGACCTTAGAAGAAGAAAGCAATACAAACCACGGATAATAGTACTATAATTCCAAAAGAAAAAGATCGATCCCCTTCCTTGAGCTATTTCTTGTGTATTTATAGGCTCAAGAAGGATTATATAAATTAGGAAATAATATATATCCTTAATAAACGGATATGCATGTCATAATGAAGAGATATTCTCGGATATCATTACAACTGTACAGATCTTTACATAAATGAACGGAGTATACGACCAATCTGGTCGTATATAAAACGTGATATTTCCATGTGGAAATAATGCTGGTCGATAGGCGAGTCGTATCTCTGCTACGTCTCCGCCACGTGTCGAAAATCCTTGCCACGTCATCAGCAGCTGATTTATGGATAAACATAAGTTTAACCTATAATTTAAGAATATTAATTATAACATAAGGTTTGATTAATATTGCTGGTCATAAATATCATATTTATTATAACCTAAGGTTTAGACAGAGCCAATAGGATTATGACACTTGTCATAAGCATGATTATTAAGGAATTAAGTATTTTAATGATAAAATAAGGAAATACATGCTTTAGTATTCACCTGAAACTGTTAGGGTTGTAGTTTGACTTAGTCAAAGTAGTTATTCCATTCAAATTATCTAAAAAAGTGCAATTACGAGTTTAAAATATTCACGTATGCCAATATTTCGCAGCTGGGAGCCGATATATCGCCTAACGAAGGATACGGAAAACACGTTGATGTTGCACGAACGAACGAACGAAGTCTCGGGACTAGGGCAGAGATGATATATCGCCACTTAGGGGCGACATATCGCTCTTAGCAACATTTTTATTTTTATTTTTATTTTTATTTTGTTTTTAGTTTTAAAAACAACCCTTAACTACTTAGACCTACCTCTGAACGTTTTGACCGAGTCGTCAGCCTCTGATTGATGAAAATTCAATTCTTTTTCATTTTAAAATCATTAGTTTATTCAAATAAAATGGGGTTAGTTTCACTCCTTACCTCTATAAATAGGACTTAGTACCCAGCCCTTCCACTCACTCTTCAAGCAGTGATCAGAGACTCCAAGGTGCTAGTGATTCCATAGAGTGATAAACCCTTGGGTTTGGAAAAAGCTTTGCCATTCTCAAGCTTTATAAAATACTTGGGAAGTGAGGATTAGTGTATTTCAGTATAGAAGTTAGACCTATCCATAAGGTTAACTAAGATGTTTCTATTCTCTAAGTCTAGTTCTTTAAACTACTTTAGTTTTTCTTTAGTTCTTTTTATTCAGATCCTAACTTTTGATATCGGTTTTTGACTAGGTTTTTGAAACTTAAGGATCTTTCTTGGTAAGTTTATTTTTGAAGGTTTAGTTCCCACATTTATTCTTTACTCTTTAGAAATTCTCACCATTCTTATTGTTGGTTTTAGGAGTGTTCCAAGTCCTGCATTTGTTCTCAAACATCCCAATTTTGGTAAGGAAAATAGGATAGATCTTGTATGCTTGTATGATATGTTATGTTATATGTTATGTTATCTTATGTTGTATGTTAACATTATGTATAGTATGTTTATAGACCTTCGGCATATGACTTGTCTAGCTAGCAAGCCCCAATAATTTATGGACATATGACTTGCTTGGCTAGCAAGCCCCACAAATCTATTGGGCATATGACTTGACTAGTTAACAAGCCCCAAGTAGTATAATGGCCATTGTAGTATTATATAACATATGTTTATAGTATATGTGGTTATGATATAATTTATGTATATTCTTTATGTTGTTAGTAGTTTTCCTTGCTGGGCATTAGGCTCACTCCTTTACTTTAGTTTGATGCAGGAAAATAGATGCAAAGGCAAAAGGATTCTTGGAAGCTTGGAATGTGTGTTGAGGTGAATGGAGTGGATGGGCTGCGTGTCAATTCGAGGACGACGATATTTTCTTTAGTCTCTTAAAATTTCGTTTTTATGTATTTTCCATATTTAGCTTTGTAAACAATTTCATTTAAAGTAATATTTTATTTTAAAACAATGAGCTCATTTATGTATTACAAGTATTATTTTAAAGTTTTCAATAAAGTTATGAATTTTTCTCATGTATGTTCTCTTGAAAGTAGTAGTTATGTCTTGTAGGTTTAATGATCTAAGTCTTAGAAATAGTTGGGTCATTACATCCATTCACTCTCCCAAACCCGAAACCCTAAAGCCCTCTACCCCTCCATTGTTGCAATCTTTTCTCTACATAAGCTAAGTACACTCATCCCCCATTGAAGAAGGGAGAAGCTCATGAGAACGTTTGTGTATAGGTTTAAGAGAAGCTTGTACTAGTTGGATCTCAAAAATTGAGCACTTTGGTGATCCAGTAAAAGCAAGGTAAGAGATCTTGGTAATTTGCATGATTTGTCCTTCATCTAATTCTTTCTACCCTAGCTATTTCTAAAAAATATACATGTGGGACTTTGGGGATTTTTTTGAGAGTGTAGAGCAAAAGGGGGAGTTTTGAGAAGCTAAGGAAAACACATCTCCAAGCTAGAACTATCAAAAGGTAGAAATCTATGGTTATTCTTTGAGTTTTGTATTAATATTTGTAGATCTGGTTGTATAGATTATTTTAATGGTTTTGGAGCTTATTTTATGCTTAAGGTTGAGATTGTATGATTTGATTATTTTCATGCATGAATGTTGAAAGGGTTATGCTAGAAATGCTTATTGTTGTTAAGTTGTATAAAAATGCATGCAGCCAAAATTTTGTGGCCTGGCTTTCAACAGGCCAGATTGCATTCTACTGCCTCTGTTTGTGAAAATAATTTGTGTATTTGAATAGCTCTTTGTGAGTACTTTATTATAGGCTTTGTAAAATCATAAAAAGCTATTTTTTTTTTTAAACCCAAGTTATACACTTTTTGGCACTGTGATGCAAATCTGGAAAATTATGGGCAGCATGCACTGCCTAAATTGTTTTGAATTTTGAACATGTTTTCCTACTCTAAAAGCTATAAAATTTGGTAGGATGTTATTTTAAACATGTATATGAGTCACTGTAAAATGTTAGAGGAAAATGTGTTATGGAATAAGAGATATCATTTTTTAAATTTTGCCCTAAAATCTGAAAACAAAACTTATGGGCAGCAAGCACTGCCCAGATTAATTTCTAACTTTTGATGAGTTTATTACTCTAAAAATTATGAAATTTTGAAAGAAACTAATTTAGACATGTATAAATATCCCTGTAAAATTTCAGAAATAACTAGGCTATGGTGTAGGAGAAATAAATTTTCAAAGTTATCTTAAAATCTTGGTGTTGACTGTGTTTTTAGCCAACGACGTGAGAACGTCAAATACGACAAACCTTCAAGAGAATTTAAATCACACAGACGGTTTAAACAGGAAAAGTAAATAACACAAGAGATTTTATAGTGGTTCAGCCCCGATCAGTCGATAATAGCCTAATCCACTTAGAGTTGTGATTTATAGATTTGTACTCAAGATCAGATGGACTGAGCCAACTGAGTTTCTTCAGTACAGATTGCAAAAATACAAGAATCCTTTCAAATATCAGCACTTTCTCTCTCTAGAATACTCAGACCCAAATTTTCTCTCTCTAGAAAGAAGAAGCAGAAGAAGCCCCTCTCTAATCCCATAAGCCCTCTATTTATAGGCTTAGGGTCATACATACGGTATCCCCTAGAACCAGGATATTTTATTATATTTATTACATTTAAATTACAAAAAACATTCAAAATGTAACAAACCCCCCATTTGTGGGAAGAATGAGAGATTCTCGCGTATCTTGTTGAAGTTGTTTCTGGGAATCTTGACTTAGTCCTCCTCTAGCTAGTTGATCCACCTCCTACTGACCACCCATGCAAGTGCTGGTCGGACATGTGCATGGTGGTAGGACATGCACTTCTCTCCTCATCCTTGGGGTCTCCTAGGTCCACTCTCTTGAGTTCTCCTCGGACCTCATCCTTGGGGTCTCCGAGGATCACTCTCTTGGGGTCTCCTAGGACCACATCCTTGGGGTCTCCTAGGACCACATCCTTGGGGTCTCCTAGGACCACTCTCTTGAGTTCTCCTCGGATGCACTCTCCTTAGCTCTCCTAGAATGCACTCTCCTTAGCCTCCTAGGATGCACTCTCCTTAGCTTTCCTCGGACCAAGGTGCACCTGGCTTGGTTATGACATCTTTCAAGCAGTCCAAATTCTTCGTCAGTCTACCGGGTCACTTTTTCACAACTCTGAGGAGTCAATGTATTTATTGACTATTAATGTGTCTTTTACTGACCATGCACTGCCACTTGTCACCTTTATTGCCACGTCATTTGATCTCCAATTTTTGGGTATAACACTTGGAAAAACTTCTCGGTAGCAGGCACTGCCCAAATTTCTTTAAATATTTGAATGGGTTTGCCATCCCAAAATTATGAAAATTTGAAGGGAATTGGTTAAGATGTGTACAAGTACCCCTGTAAAATTTTATAGAAAACTATGTCACGGTTTAAGAGAAATAATTTTTCTAAGTTTGCCCTAAAAACTGAAAAGTAGTAATTTCGAACCTTAACGAAAAGTGATTTTTAGGAGGTTAGTTCTCTTAAACTAAAACAAGCTTTGATGTGAGGCATTCGCCTAGTTCCCATCCTTATGACACATAATACGTGAACTATAGTTTAAGGGTTTTTTCCAAAAACTCAACTTAGGGCAAAAAGATTGAAGATGAGACTTTACCACTTTAAATTTAAATAGTGAGAGTAACGTTTTGGAAATGAAAAGAAATAATTCTTGCAAAGATAACTAAGGATTTGGAGATTTAACCAACCCCAAATCAGCTTAAGTTGATTTTTTCCGCTTTATAAGTTAAAGGTTCAATTTTCCTTCTTTTAAAAAAATATCAGAAAATGAGATCCTAGGTTATGGATAAAAATGGTAAAAATGGGAGTTTAGGTTTTGTAAAACCTTTAAGAGAAAAGGGTAACGTTGTCAGATATTAGTAGTAAAGGGGCGAAAAATGGTATTTTGGTAAATGATAGAAAACGAAAAAAATTTGTAAGAGAGCAAAAAGTTGGTATTTTTCTAAATATAAGAATTGTTTAAAACTCATTTTTCTAAAAACCAAAATATGAGTATCTGGTAATAGAGTTCTTTAGTTAAAGAATATTAAAATGCACAGCACAGAGAGCATTTTGCGGTGATGCTGATTTTCTCATGATACGGTAAAGACTGAAACGAAATCTGACCTTATACACTGTAAAGTGTATAAGAGGCTACAATATAGAGTCTCTAAGAGAATTTATTGCATGCAGCTATCATAGAACATTAGCTATAAGAATATTCCATAGTTTAATCCGAGTACAATGTATTAATTATAGTAACTGGAAAAGGGAAAACGAAAAGCGGTGTTAAAGATCCAGTTGGAAACTAAGGACTCCAAGTAAGTTAGCCTTCCTCTTTCTTGGCTACAACATGAATATACTAGTGTGTGCTTGTAGTAGTAGATTACACTAGTTTTGTTTAGGTCATTATGACCAGGGTATGCTTAATGCCTACTTTTGCATTTTGCGGCT
Source organism: Humulus lupulus (assembly GCF_963169125.1). Lineage (NCBI taxonomy): Eukaryota > Viridiplantae > Streptophyta > Magnoliopsida > Rosales > Cannabaceae > Humulus > Humulus lupulus. The sequence goes on along the minus strand of NC_084802.1, from coordinate 46,502,010 downwards.
AAATGGTAAGTAGGTTCAGGTTGGAGCTAGAACCCTAGCGTAATATTGTCTGGGTTGGAGCCAGGACACAGTAAGCTAAAGTCTAGGTCGGAGCCCGGATATGTTAAAAATATAGTCTGTGTTGGAGTCAGGATGTGGTAAAAGTATATAGTCTTGGTTGGAGCCAGGACAGAGGTAATATAGTCCGGGTTGGAGCTAGGACATGGTAAAAATATAGTCTGGGTTGGAGGCAGGACAATGGTAATATAGTCCGGGTTTAAGCCAGAACATAAATTTTGGAAACGGGTTGAGGCCTGAATCCCTTGATGTTGATCTATTGATTAGTTATGATATGTGTTATATATCTTGAATGTTCTGGAAAATTTTTCTAAGTGTAGATTATTGTGATATGTGTGAACTTGGTTGTTAGAAATAACCAGAGTATTTATTTATTTCGGATATGGTTATATATCTTGAATGTCTGGGATTTTCTGAATGTGTGTTATTTTTATATTTATGAAAATTGGTTGTTGGGCGCAACCAATGTGCTTGATTTTTTTGTTAGGGCTTATTATTGAGAATTGTATGATAGGGTTGGAACTTATCCAATACCCTAATGACCGGTAGCGATATCTACCTTAGGACGACCCATTACTGGGTTTTAGTATACTTGTTTGTAAGGTATTCTTACTAACCTTTTTCGCTTACCTAGTTGTTTCATGTTGTAGGTAAGTGAAAAATCAAGGTGGAGCAGTGAGCGCCAGAGTCTGCTTACAGATATGTACATGTGGCCTGACCTGAGGAGGTTTTTGATGGAACACCATTTTGAAATGACAAAGCTAGAAGCTTGTTATTTCTTTTATGACATTTGTTTTGCTCTAACTCTGTGGAAGAGTAGTTGTAATTCCATTTGCTAAACTAAAAGTGTGTGCACACAACCTTTTCAAAAAAAAATATATATGAATTTTCGGTACAATGATTTAAAGTAAAAGTTTATATTTTCGCATGTTTTTGGTCTTGTATGTTTTGAGGGTCATTATAGTTGTTTCATTTTTATTTTTAGCTAAGCTTGGAAGAAGAAGACAAGTGCAAAAAGAAAATAACATGGAAATATATTGAAATACCTTTAATATGACTATAAGATCAACTTCAACTCAACTTCCTTTGGTTAAGACTCGTGACTATGAAAAAGTAAAGAAAAAAAATGGGCGGTGGTTCACGTTGATGGACTGGTGAAGCAAGACTAGATGTGTATGAAGATGGAGAATAAGATGATAAGCATAGAGCTCAGAAAGAGGTGTGAAAATGATTGAGTTGTGTTTAGAAATGAGGAAGAGAAAAAGCACATGAATTATAAACAATTTAAAAATAATTGAATATGCTTTGTTTTTCCATTAAAAGAGCTTTGTTTTGTTTATAACTAAATTCAATCAAAAGCATCTGGGCAACCAAAGTTCTACAACGCTCTTTAACATGCATTTGTGCCGTAGTTCACAATACGCTGAGTCACGATGCACAGTAGATTACCATTCTTGCAGGGTTCCTCAGAGCTGCGACGCCCTTTAGTCATGGTCGCGGCGCACAGTGACTTTGTATTTTACAGTGTTGTGGTTTATATTTTAAGCCAAATGGTTTGTATTTTATTGAGACGTGGTCTGCACTTTAAAGAGTTGTGATTTAGATTTTAAGCAGAGTGGTTTCCATTTTAAAGGTTTGTAAATTAGACGTGGTTTAGATTTTAAGTAGAGTGGTTTACATGTTAAAGGGATGTGCTTTACATTTTAAGCCTAATGGTTTATATTTTAATGAGACGTGGTTTAGATTTTAAGTAGAATAATTTACATTTTAAAGGGATGTGATTTACATTTTAAAGAGTCATGGTTTAGATTTTATGCCTTGAGGTTTACATTTTAAAGGGTCATGGTTTAGACTTTAAGCATTCTTATTTACATTTTAAAGAGTCGTGGTTTAGATTTTATGGCTTGAGCTTTACATTTTAAAGGATCGCTCTTTAGCTTGTGGTTTAAATTTTAAATAGTCGTGGTTTAGACTTTAAGCCTAGTGGTTTAAATTTTAAAGAGATGTAGTTTATATTTTAAGCCTTGAGGTTCAAATTTTATAAGGTCGTAGTATATATTTTAAGCCTTATGATTTATAGTTTAAAGGGTTATGGTTTAGAATTTAAGCCTAGGGGGTTACATTTTAAGTTTTGAGGTTTACATTTTACAAAGTCGTGGTTTAGATTTTAAGCCTAGTGGTTTAAATTTTAAAGAGTCGTGGTTTAACCACTTTAAGGCTAGTAGTTTAAATTTTAAAGAGTCGTGGTTTAGATTTTAAGCCTTGAGGTTTACATTTTATAAGGTCGTACTCTACATTTTAAGACTTATGGTTTATAATTTAAAGGTTCATGATTTAGAATTTTAACCCAGTGGTTTACATTTTAAGCTTTGAGGTTTACATGTTACAGAGTTGTGGTGTAGATTTTAAGCCTAGTGCTTTAAATGTTGAAGAGTCATGGATTAGACTTTAAGCTTAGTGGTTTAAATTTTAAAGAGTCGTAATTTAGATTTTGAGCTTTGAGGTTTACATTTTAAAGGGTCGTGGTTTAGACTTTAAGCATTGTAGTTTACATTTTAGAGAATCATGGTTTAGATTTTATGGCTTGAGGTTTACATTTTATTGGATTGTGGTTTAAATTTTAAAGAGACGTTGTTTAAATTTTAAACATTATGCTTTATAATTTAAAAATTCATGGTTTATATTGTTAGCCTATTAGTTTACATTTTAAAGATTTGTGGTATAGATTTTAAGCATTTAGGTTTACATTTTAAAGTGTCATGATTTAGACTTTAAGTATTGTGGTTTACATTTTAAAGAGATGTGTTTTATATTTTATGGCTTGAGGTTTACATTTTAAAGGATCATGGTTAGGACTCTAAGCCTAGTGGTTTAAATTTTAAAGAGGCGTGCTTTAGATTTTAAGTCTTGAGGTTTATATTTTAGAGGGTCGTGGTTTATACATTAAGCATTCTGGTTTACATTTTAATGAGTCGAGGTTTAGATTTTATGGCTTGAGGTTTACTTTTTTGTAGAGTCCAAGAACTTTACTTAGCTAGTTAGATAGTATTAATAATAGTAATAGTAGTAGTATTTTTATGACTGTGGATTTTGGTTCAGACCGGGATTTAATTGGACACTCGTAGAACACTTGTACATTTTCTAAGTTTAACCTATAGTTTAAGAATATTAATTTTAACCTAAGGTTTGATTAATATGACTGATATTGATGGTGATATTTATTATATTATAAGGTTTAGTTAGACCCAATAAGAAAGTAACACTTGTCATGTGTATGTTTAATGATAATTAAGTATTTATGAGGAATAAGTTTATTAAGGTTAATATTTGAATATCCTAGGGTCCGTCAGCAGCTTTGAAAACATTAGAGGACTTAGTCAAGGCTATTTACTCAATTCAAATTAAGCTGAAAATGTGCAATTTCGTGTTTAAATATTCAGTGTATGCCGATATATCGCAGCTATAGGTGGCGATATATCGCAGTACGGGGATATGAAAAACACATAACTTCGCACGATCACCTCGACGAGCCTCGGGCATACTAGCCCAGGCGATATATCGGCTCCTTTGATATATTTTTGAATTTTTTTGAAAACGTTCTCATTTTAATCTTTAACCTCTTGATAAGTCCAGCATCTTTCTGACCGAATCTTCAACCTCTGCTGAACGATAATTCAAATATGTTTCATTTAATAAGCCATTATTTTATTCAAGTTAAATGAAGATCTTTTCATTCTTGAAATCTATAAATAGGACCTAGTACCCAGCCTTTTGGTCATTCATCAAGCTAAGTTCAAAGGCTGCAAGCTGCTAGGTTATTTTTGAGTGTAAACACTTGGGCTGGGGATTATAAGCTTAATCATTATAAGCTTACCAAACACTCGGGAAGTAAGTTTTATAGCACATTTTGGTTCAAGGTTTAGATCGGTCATAGAAGCATTCAAGGTATTCCAAACTCTAGTTCATTTTGGTATTGTTTTCCTTAAGTTCTTATAGTTTTCTACTCAACATCCTAACTCTATTCTTCATTCTTGGTTAGGAAATCTAAGATCTTGAACATAAGATTCTTGGTAAGTATATTTTCGATGGTATAGTTTTTTTTCATTCTTTTCATCCCCTTCTCTTTAGTATACTCACCTTTCTTTGATGGTTTATAGGAGTGTTCCAAAGTCCCAAATCTGTTCTCATATCCCGGTATTTTTGGTAAGGAAAATATGATAGGATTTTATATGTTATGTTATGTGTTATCTTATGATTTAAGTGTTATGTATATGTTATATGTTATATTATGTATGTTTGTAGACTTGGGCATATGACCTGTATAACTAACAAGCCCCAATAAATTTATGGGCATATGACTTACTTAGCTAGTAAGCCCCACAAATCTAATGGGCATATGACTTGTTTAGTTTACGGGACCCCAAGTAATAATGGCCATTATAGTATATGTGACATATGTTATGATATGTTTTAGTATATGTTGATATGAATATTATGTATATGATTTATGTGTTAGATTTTCCTTGCTGGGCATTAGGCTCATTCCTTTATGTGTATATGTGCAGGAAAATAGCTTTGGTGGCGGGAAAGGTTCTTGGAAGCTTGGGGATGTGTATTGAGGCAGGATGGAATCGATGGACCGAGAGTTGGATTCGAGGATGAAGTCTCTTTAATTATGGTTTTCTATGTATTTTTCCGCAATTGGTTGTAATAAGTTTTAATTAAGTTTTCATTATGTCAAAGTTATTTTTTGTTTCAAACAATGGGATCCCAATGTCCTACTTATGAATTTTATATAGTTTTAAACCTTTACCTTACAGTTCTAAATAAAGATATGTTATTTCAAATGTATGTTTTCGTAAGACTAGTATAGAAGTTAGTAATGGTCCAAAGTCTAGAGTAGTTGGGTCATTACATTTTTAAAGGTTCATGGTTAAGACTTTAAGCCTCGTGGTTTAAATTTTAAAGAGCCATGGTTTAGATATTAAGCCTTGAGGTTTACATTTTAAAGGGTCGTGTTTTAGACTTTAAGCATTATGGTTTGCATCTTGGGTTTTCATTTTAAAGGCTCGTGGTGTAGGCTTTAATCCTACTGTTTTAGATTTTAAAGAGTCGTGGTATACATTTTAAGCTTTATGTCTTACATTTTAAAGAGTCATGGTTTAGATTTTAAGCCTTGCCGTTTAAATTTTAAAGAGACGTGGTTTATATTTTAAACCTTATGTTTTATAGTTTATATTTTATATTTTAAGCCTTGTCGTTTATATTTTAAAGAGTCATGGTTTACATTTTAAGCGTAGTGGTTTACATTTTAAGCCTTGTCATTTAAATTTTAAAGAGTCGTGGTTCACATTTTAAAGAATCGTGGTTTAGACTTTAAGCCTAGTGGCTTACATTTCAAAGAGTGTAAGTTTAGATTATAAGCCTTGAGGTTTACATTTTAAAGGTTCGTGATTTAGATTTTAAGTCTAGTTGTTTACATTTTACATTTTAAAGCGGCAAACAAGCTTTAAGAAACAAAATCGGTGAGCCAGTTTGAAAAAAAAAAAAAGAGTCAAATCGAAATCCCACCCCCACACTTAACATTTGCCTTCTCCTCAAGGTAATTAGTATAGACATATCATATAACACAATTACGAGAGAAAATATAAGAAAGACAAACCAAAAATAAAATAAAACTAAAAATAAAAAGAAAAGAAAGAAAACTCCAAAAAATAGTTGTGGCGCATAGCATGGAGGGGAGTTGACTAGTTCATCAGTAAACAAGTACGGTGGCTGCGGTGGATGTTGAGGAAATGGCGGTTGCAGAGGAAACTGTGGGAACAATGGTGGTTGTTGAAAAAACATTGGGCCTTGTTGATTATGGTCCCTACGCCCCATCAAAGTGTTGACGTGAGCAGTGTGTTCCACTTCATACTAACTCTGGTTTACATAGTGTTGCCGCAGTTTTTTGCCAACGGTAGATTTAGAAATTTAATAAGAGTATCAATGCTTATTTGCAAACTATAATGAACTTATAAGAACCCTTTTGTACACACACAATTTTACGTGGTTCAATTGTTAAAATCTACCTAGTGAACGAGAAAATATTATTGCTCTTCTCTCACAATTTCAGTAGAGTTTCAGTAATACAAAAAGGTCGTCCACTTCCCTTTCCATTATCCCTGATATTTATAGTGGAATTTCCTAGATAGGTTTGGGTAACCTTGTGAATAAATATGTTATACATTTAATAAAGATTATTCCCATTTACATTGGGATACGATTACATAACATAATAGAATATACCCCTGCTATCTCGGATCATAAATGATAAATATGCAATACAGCCTGGGCATTAATGAGCGTATAATGAACCTTCTAGTCTCTCGGGATCCTTCAGTATGCATTCTAACCAGGTTTCCATGAGCTCAATATCTTCATTGAGTTGGTGATCAAAGAATATCTTAACCTTAGCTCAGATTAACTTCAGAGCACCCAAAGGGTGCTATGGCTACTATATTTCTTGAACTGAACCATTATCCTAAGTGGCGGCCTGATAACCACCTAAACATCGTAATGCCAAGTCCTAGCTTGACTTGCTCACATCATTGTTAACCAGAAGTTCTACTTGGCTTCTTTTCCATATATTCGTTTGCCAGCTGTACCCTAAGCTGAGTGACTAGACTTATGCTAATTTTTAGGGTACAACATTTTTCCCCCAAGCTCCTGCTCGTGCTTGATGTCATCACTTTCTGACACGCACAGTAGGGGTTTTTAGGCTTCTCCCATGTAAAATCGTGCCTGCCTACTACTTGAGTGTTGGACACATGGCTATCTATAATTGGCGCCCGTTCGGGTTTTTAGGACTGTGACAACTATCCTATCAACTTTTTGCCACTGCATGGCTCATTTAATCTTGGCCTTTGGATCTCGAGCTGATCCAATCAGATGGTCCGAATTAATTCTCAAAGTTTACGTATAAATAGGGAGATCAGACCTGAACCTTACCACCTTTGCATTCAAATACTTTCCATTCAGAAACAAAATTTCCCTTTTCTCTCAAAATTTTCCCAAAAACTATCATCGCCCTTCAGACTCTCAGAAGCTTTCAAGGAGCTTTTTGTAGACGTATCGACATTCTCTTTGAATGAACATATAAACTCTAAGTATTTCCTCATCTAGTTTGAATCTTTCATTTCTTTATTTTCCAGTGAGTTTTTTACTTCGTAAAACATTCCTTACTCAATATCGTTTAGGCTACATCTGAGTTTAAATAGGGCTCGGTTTTGGCCAAATGAAGGAGACTAGGTTTGTTTGGAAATAAGGTATTCATAAAACTAGGCAAATTTTCTGGGTTTTACAAGGAAAATGTCACTAGTAAATCAATTAGAATACATGTTTGGATGTAGAAGCTGAGAGGGTTTTAGGTTTTGTTTTGGGTAGCTTAAGGGTCACGATTCTTTAAGCAATTTTGCATTAAAACGCTTTCAAAAGAAAAGTAGTGGGTCTGTTGAGTCTGACACAGGAATCCTAAAGTATCAGGGAATTTCACGAATTCAAGAATAAGGGAAAGCAGGTTGCGTCTGACTCTTCAATTCCCCATTTTGGCCCTGTGGTGGAGAGGGAACTTGTTGTTGACCCCAATGCTTTCTTCGAGGCCGAGCACACAGTGCCCCGAATAATGACACAGGGGAAAGTTAACAAGAATCTATTGAGCCATAGGATTGAGATGAGAGTTGATGGCCTCCTTGCCAAACCTCCGTTGGAAGGAGAGCGGAGCTGCGCCCCTCTCCAAGATGACTATGGGGCTTTGAGTGATGATCACCTAAAGGCAGGTGCATTCCTCCCATTGGACTAGTACTTCGTAGATTTCTTGAACTACGTCGAACTGGCTCCGTTCCAGCTCTCTCCAAACTTGTATCGACTTTTGGCGTGGTTAAAATATTTGTTTCTGAGGCACGAGTGGGAGGTCCCCACTCTGACAGATATTATGTATTTCTTCTACCTCAAGACCAGTCCTGACCAGAAGAGGTGAGGTGATGACTTTTATTATCTCATTTACTTCCCCAATTCACCATCTATCATCGACCTCTCCAGTCACCCAAATGACTATATAGACCAATTCCTTAAGTCAAATGGGTTCAAGAACTACGAGCATCGATACTTCAACTTCCCTTGTAAGTCCTCTAACATTATGAATTCAGTATGTGAACTCTCTTATAACTTTCACTTTTTTTTGTTTAAGTATTTTAACTGAGTTCGCTCCTTGTGCAGCTATATTTGTGAGGACAGGCGATCTGAGACCCTTAGGGGTCAGTACGAGACACCGTCTAGTCTTCCTCTGAAGGAAAAGGACTTCCGTCAGGTTGTGAATGATGCTACCATGGTGGCCTGCAACCTGATCAGCAGGGGCCAGGCGTTGGCTCTCAGGACCCAAGGTCCTCTTCCTGTTATTTCTGAGCTCCCCCCTCCTCAAAGAGTCTTGCCTGCCATTGACAACACTGAGGAAGAAGAAGATGTGGCACCGCTAGTGTGCAAAATTCGAGCTCCTGAAGATGGTTAGGGTTCTAATTTAGAGCAAGCTGCTTCTGGGGCAGCAGTCGGCCCCTCTGTGCAAGGTAGTCATACAAAGAATTAGAACAGGCTGCTGCTAGTTTTAGGCTAGTTCACTTCAACCCCAACCAGCTCGTTAGTTGCCATCCTACCGACCCGGACCTAAACACAACACTCCTTCAGTGTGTGCTTCATTTGGTGGTACACTATGACCATAGCTCCCCCAAATGTACCATTGTGGTTGACAACCCTCTCCATTTTAGGTCCTCCATTTTTTAGGAGTATGTGACAAACCGTAGGACCTAGCCTTCCTTGTGTCATGGTGTATACGCCCCTGGTTTTAGGCAGTATGTAGATGAGTCCATCTCGGAGGAAGAACTTGAATGCCTTAGAACCCAGAAAGTAATAATTTTAGACTCTCCCCCTCCTCCGGTAATCCAGGAGTTAGAGGTGATCCAATCCATAACCCCGAGCTGATCGTAGTAGATTCCTCCCCTAGCTCAGAGGGTAGGGTTCTTACTCTTATTCTTGTCTTTTGCATTACTTTGATTGATTATCTCTTATATCTAATTCTTCTGCTCGTTCTTTTTTAGGCGAAGAGATGGACTTTCTATATGCCACAGGCTTAACGGGTGCCTTTAAGGCTGGCGGGGCCAGAGCTGGTCCTGTGGTGAAGAGGCCCAGACTAACAAAGAAACACACTCCTAAGACTGGGACTTCCACTGAGTCTCCAGTTAAAGACAAAGGTGCCAGCGGAACCAGGGAGCAGCCACAAAAGATCAACTCCCAGCTCCGGTGACAATAGTCACGGAATCTCCAAGCTCCACCTCCTCTTCCTCGGCATGTACCTCCCTCAATTCCTCAAGTGATCTATGGCGAGGCTCCCACCGTCCAGATCCCAGTTAAGCCACTCATCCTGGCAAGGATCCCCGAGGTGTTTTGGGGAGCTGTCTATGAGATAGCGAGCCATAGGTTGGCCATGCCTACAGAGCTAACGCCAAGGACTTGAGGGCTATGGAGCAGCGTACTCCTGAGGACGTCCTCGAGTCTACTATGGGGATGAACCTCACTGTGAGTCCTTGTCATTCTTCTAACTTTTCTTTTTCTTTTTTCCTTAGTTTTTTTTTTTTTTTTAAAAAAAAAAACTAACTTTGACTTGCCTTATCCTTTTGCAATCTGTCCTTGCTAAACTTCGTGGAATTTCTCGGGTTAAAGTTAGGGATGAGGAGCTCCTAGCCACCCTGAGTGTTGCCCAAGAGAGCGAGCAGTCCACCAAAGTCGCCCTAGTTTCTTCATAGGAGAGCAAGCGAGATGCAAAGGAAGGTTAGTAGATGGCTAAGAACCAGGTCGTGGAAGTGAATCCTCGCCTGGATCAGCTGTAGAACGAGAATGAGGGGCTCAAGAAGAAACTTGATGAGGTTGAGGCCAAAGCCAAGGAGGAGGTTAAGAGGGCGAGGTCAGAGATTACAGAGTCATCGAACCAGATGGAGGAGATGGTTTATCATTACTGGGCTTTCAACTAGGATGGGAACTTCACGTTCATACAGCCAGGGTTCTGGGTACCTTATCTTTCCAAGTTCAAGATTAGATTCTTGCAAGAACCCTTGGAGACCGTCGATACTTCTAACGTTGTCGAAGGGGATGGTGAGGAGGTAAACACATTTATTCTAAAAAGGTAAGTGGGAGAAGGTCAACATCTCAATGTGACCTATGGTCTCCATTATTAGTACAACATCGTGAAAAATGAATAAAGCCTCGAGGCAGCTTTGGCTCCGTTCCCCTACGGAAGGTTTCTAGACATATTAATACCAAGGTTGACTTCTTATGAAGATAGGAAAGAGTGACGTATTTTAGGCTTGATCGACCCTTTAAGTTAAGTCATAAATTCTGAAATAATGGGTTACACTTAAAAAGATACAATTAAGCTTTTGTGGTGGGTAATTGTTTCTTGACCAAACAAGCGATGCATTATTTTTAAAAGAGAAAATATGAGTTATTTTAAGTTTTAAATAATAAAGATAAGATTTTCTTATAGGCTATCTGAATTTAATTTGATCGACCCTAAGGCAACACTATATTTGTTGGGTAGTTTTATCGTGGAATAGTATATGTTAAGTTTATTTGTTTTAATTGTTGCATTCATGCATCATATTTACTTTCCAAATTATTGATATCTTTTCAAATAATAATATTCTTGTATTTTATTTCTTTTAGTAATGTCAAACAGTGGCATTCCTATTACTGTTGTACTATCTCTTGAAAAACTTAGTGGTGATAATTTAATAAGACGGAAATCGAATCTAAATTTGATGTTAATCTATGAGAACCAAAGATTTTTTCTAACTGGGGAATGTCCTGAAGAGCCCGCTATCATTGCCCCGAAAAATATTCGGAACCAATATGATGCTTGGATTCAATCTAATAATAAGGCTAAGTGCTTCTTGCTTGTGAGCATGAATGATGTTCTGAGAACAAACCATGAACCCATGGAAACTGTTTTTGAGATAATGGAATCTCTGCAGGCCATGTTTGGACAACAATCTGATCAAAGCAGACATGAGGGTACTAGAACCTACATTACTTCTAAGATGAAGAATGGTGTTTCTGTGCGTGAACATGTCTTGAGCATGATTAACGTGATGCATGAAGCAGAAATACATGGGGTTGTCATTGATGAGCGTACACAAGTAAGCATCATACTTAAATCACTCCCTCATGGTTTCTCTGCATTCACAACCAACTACATTATGAATAATTTGGAGTTCAACATGACCCAATTGTTGAATGAACTACATACATTTGAGAGTCTCAACAAAACTACAACCAAAGGGGGAGAGACAAATATGTCAGAGGAGAAACCTTCATTCTCTGAGGACAAAACCAAGAAGAGGAAGAAGAACAATGATAAGGAAAAGAGCAAGGGCAAGAAGTTAAAGAAAGGTAAGAAGGCACCAAAAGTTAAGGAGAACAAGAATGACAACAACTCCAAAAAGAAGGAACCTAAGGGAAAGTGTTTCCACTGTAGAGTTGAAGGTCACTTGAAGAGAAACTGTCAAAGGTATCTCGTTCACTTGAAAAAGAAAGGTAAATTTGATTTGCTTCTACTTGAAGCTTGTACAGTGGAAGACGATATGCCAGCTTGGGTTTTAGATTTAGGAGCCACTAACAATGTTTTTTATTCTAAGCAGATTCTTGAGTCATCAAGGGAACTTGCTGATAGCGAGGACACTATGCGAGTTGGAAGTGGAACGCTCGTTTCAGCAAGAGCAATGGGAACAATCCATTTATATTTTGGGAACAATTTTCTTATTTTGAATAATGTTTATTTTATTTCTGGATTTTTGAGAAACTTTGTTTCTTTATCTATGTTGCATGAACAAACTTTTGATATTTCTTGTGATAATAATGTGATTGTTATTTCGAAGAATGGTTTCAAAATTTGTGAAGCGAAACAAACAAACAGACTGCATATGCTCAAGCCTAATGAATAATCGCTAAAAAACTCAAAATTATTTAATGTGGCTAAACCGAAAGGTAACAAAAGACAAAAGTTTTCAAATGAAGATGACACATATCTTTGGCGTCTTAGACTAGGTCATATTGGTCTAGATAGAATAAACTGGTTAACAAAAGATGGACCATTGAGAGAACTAACTGTTGGAACTCATCAGGTTTGTGAGTCTTGTCTAGAAGGAAAAATGACCAAACGTCATTTCTCAGCGAAAGACAATAAAGCTAAATAACCATTAGAGTTTGTACACAGCAATGTATGTGGTCCAATCAGAGTACATGCTAGAGGTGGTTATGAGTACTTCATCATACCCTTGTGTCTCCACATGTAGATATTTTCTATCCTTGAGATTTGAATTTTAAATTTTAAATTAATTTGTTTATTTAATTATTTAATTATAAGTTTTTAAATATGATTTAAATTAAATAATTAAAAAGGTTGTAACTAATCGATTTTTATTTTATTTAAATAAGGATTAGTTAAATTAGTTAATTATCTTGATAAATAAGAAAATAAGAAATTCTTTTCTAAGCCAGTTGTTTATAAGTTATCATACTCTATCAATAGAAAGAAATGATATAACTTTCTATACTTAAAATTGTAGAAGTTTGCATAGCCTCTCTCTTCTCAAACCTCTCTATATCTCATGTACTGCGTACATCTAGAGAGCCTAAAATCAACCTATGAATCCTACGTGCCCACACACGTCCTTGTATGTTCATGGATCGGCTTGGAAGGCTAAGGTGTGAGCTTTCATAACGGTAGGAAGATTGTTGATTTACTAAAAGACTCAAGGACACTTGATAGGCTTACGAGAGGTAATCTTTATTCCTTATGATTTATTTAATATATCTATATATGTATGATCCTGACTGGTATTAATGATCTGTTGAAAACCCATTCCCTATACATTTTGCTGCGTATTTTGATATGTTTCTAATTTAATACCAACATACTTAAGGTTCACCAAGAAGGAAATGAGAATTTGGATTAAACAAGCCTTCAAACTCATCAATCAAGCAATTCTTGATGAGTTTCTTAAAGAATTTGATTGTTCTTAGAGAGCTTAAGAAGTAGCTTAGAGAGAGTGTGAAATTGTGTGATCGAGGGTTTTTTACCTTCTAAACCTATATATGCATATAGTGTTAGCATCATATTAGGCTTTATTTTAGTTTTTGAAAATTAGAAGAAAAAAAACCTCTTTCTCTTTCCCTATAGCTCAAGCCCAAAGCAAGAGCATTCAAGCTTTGTGAGTTTTATTTTTACATCTCACAATAGCATACACTCTTATGAGTTGAGATACCAAAGTGTTTATACAATATTCACCATTGAAAAAGGAGACTACATATCCTTTTTAATTTAGCCATAGTTTGGAAGGAAAGTGTGGTAAATAGGCTAACTCTAAGGTGATACGCACAATAAAAAAGTTTTTCTTCTCGCGCAATATGGAGGTAAATATTGTATTCCTTGCTCTTTTGTATTTTTCAATAAATACATGTGCATGAGATTCTCATTTGGTTTCTAGAGTGAGATTTATCTCATGCAAAATAAAATGATTATTTTTGCATTTTTATAATATATGATATTATGCTTCAGCTACACTTACACACATACAATCAAAACAAAGAAATATAAGTGAGACCCAACCCATGGCTCCTGGACTAGGACTCGCTCAATCTACTTGACCCAATCTAGCCCATTTGTAGTAGAGCCTTATTATTATCCTTTACCATTTGAGCTACCTCTATCATTTCCATTTAGGCTTCATCATCCAAACCTTGGCCCTGACTAATGACCCACATGTGATTTTTATTTCAAGAACCTCCACTAATGGACAATATACTAGAGAAGCCAAAGTCTCAAATCATCCCACATAATCTTTGTTTGATGTCTCTTGGCATATAACCAAAAAAAAAAGCACAAAGAGATCCATCCTACTTAGCCAAAATTGAATAAGAAATTCCTTGAATTCTTTCCAATTCTCATATTTTTGCTTGTCCTAAACTATTGGAACCACGCTAGAGCCTTCCCTTTGTTGACTCAATTTTTTGGCAACCTCATCAAACACCCAAAAATAATATTGACATATTTTGTGAGAATGGACTCAAGTGTGTAAGATGTCTTAACATGAATAATTAGGAGATAGAAAAATAACAAAGAGATTTATAGTGATTCAGCCATTAATGAGACCTACGTCCATTTATCACTTTTATTGATGTATAAAGTTGCAAGCTTTGGTTACATTTGTGATTACATGTTAGCTCTATTGAGTACAGAAAGAGTGTTTGGCACTATGGGGTACCTATATATATATATATATGGCTATTATGCATCCCCTTTCCCGGACTCCTTCTCCTCTTATTTATAGTGATGAGTCGGGTTATACTTTGATTATGGGCTCAAACTATTTGGTTTGGCCCAAAGATGTTAAATACAAAGATCTGACTAGATTAACGAGGTCGCCAGCCTTGGTTGAGGCGGGGCTATGCCTCTCGTGACTAGCCATCTGCTTTGGGCTGGGGAGGAGCTATGAACAGCGTCCTTCTACTCTTCGGGACCAACGACCATGATGCTTGATGGTGCCAGCGACTATGGTCTTAGGGAAACCTCTAACGTCCATAGCACTCTTAAGGAGGCCAGCAACGGTAGTTGAACTTTGAATGGGTGATCTATTAGGGTTGATGTCCTAAAGCATTTGTAAAGATATTTTATTTTGGAATTAAAGAAAAGATTTTTCTTATAATTGAATGTTTGAATTATTACAAAATAATTATTATAAATGTCAAAAAATTCCATATTCATTAATGAGAGTATGATCTTATATGAGTACAAAAGGATAAAATCATACATAATGAATAAAAATTGCCAACAACATATTAAAGTAAGAAATATTTAATGAATGGTTGCTAGTACGGTTCGCTAAGTATTTTAATAATATATGTGATTTAGATCCGGATCAATGATGTGGATAGACATTTTAGTGAAGGCACTTTATATAATTAGCTTATATATAACTGGACCGATATGAATTAATTTCTTTATAAACTTATCATTTACCATAAAGATTTAATTTATATCAAAGCGATGATCATATGTAGATCATTCTATATTCTGAGTAGTCATGAACTCTTGTTCATGTCTGTTGGGTTCTTTTATTCGCTTGTTAAAGTCTCTTAGAATAATGAGGCTAGTGACTTTTGTTTTTGAGAATCAAAAGCATGAACGGTTGGGAACATGATCTTACAAGATTTGGAATTTAATATTTCCAAAAAGGATCAAATATTGGTTCTCTTAATGGTTAATTCTTGAACTGAATAGTTATTGAGCTCAAATTCGTAATATGATTATAAATTAAATATTCACTAGTGAATTAATGGTACATAAGAAACAAGAGGTAATTAGAAGGGTAAAACGATAATTATGCCAACTCTAATTAACGAACCAATTCTGTAAATACAATTATATAATAACAAAGAGTTCAATTCTAATTTATCTTGGAACAATAAGGGAATTAATAAATAAGATTATTTAATAATCTAGTTTATTGGGGCTTAGTATTATAGGTCCATGATCCTTAAGTCACCTCTATATTACACTGTCTAGGTTGTGGATTTTATTAGCAAGATAAACTGAGAAATGACTAAATTGCGAACAGAATTAATTTCTAAGGCAAAGGTATAATTATATGTAATTAATTAATTAATTAATTTCACTAATATATTTTATTTGAAACTATATATCACTTAAAAATAATATTAATTAGTCTTGAATTAATATTAAGAGATAATGATATTAATTTATTATAAGATAATAAGTTCATTGGGTTTTATAAGATATAGTTAATTTTGAATTAACTTATACTTATGCATAAATAAAATAAAGACATTATTTTTATGTATGAATATGTAGTCTTATTAATTGAATAAAAAAATAAAGAAAATGGGAGCACAATATGTTAGGAATAGTTAAATACATAATAAAATTAGTTATGCACAAAGAGGTGCAAAATCATAACGATTTCACCAAAGTAAACATGAGCGAGTTGAATTTTTTTCTAGGCTTTATAAAATTATCTTTATGGGTCCAAAGAGTTTCTTTGAAGTGTATAAGAGTACCCAAAATATTTAGAAGCATTTGGAGGTGTTTTTGGGTGATGTACGGGGTCAAACGTTAGTGCCACAGGCGTTGCGTCGCCTGTCGAAAGGTGTTGCATCGCCTGTTCTTGAACAACCCAGTCAGGCGATGCTTCACATGCCAGGCAATGCATCGCGTTGGGTGTCCATTCGGCTATATATTTTTTCTCCAAAACATAGTTTAAAATGCTTAAATCTCATTGGTTAACAATAATGATAGTTCCTGCACTAAGGGTTTCGTTTGAGACTTTGGTGAACTAATCACTCTCCACTCTCTCTCTCTCTCTCTCTCTCTCTCTCTCTCTCTAAAACCCTATTTCTCTCCAACTTACAAAAGTTACTAGCTTTCTCCAATATCTTCATCAAGAAAGCTTGACTTGTTTGAAGACCAAGGCTTGTTAATCCCAAGACTCATTCTACCATTGTAGTAGCTTCAAGCAATCCTTATGGGAGGCTAGGAATAGTGTTTTTTTGGACAACAATTCAATTGTGTCAAGCCTTCATTGTAACGTTCCAAAACTCCTAATATAATTAAGAGTTTGAATTAGCGTGTTGGGAGGGCACATAGGACAAATATGTGGATTATATTAGTATATAATCGAGTATGCATGATTATGTGTACTAAATGTGTTTAAAGGCTCGCTTTTGTTAAAAGTGGGCATTTTCTTACTTTTGACCTGTTGATGGTATATTTGTATTTTATGTGCTATATGATTGAGACCATATGATTAATGGGATATATTTGTGATATTCAGTAGGAGTGGATCCTTTTGAGCAATTTTAGCGTAAAGTCACAACGGGGATAAATACCCGGCTCGAGAGAGCCAAGGGGTATTTTGGTAATTTTAAATATTTGGGAAATTGTTGGTAATGAAATAAATAGGTGGAGTAATTTTATTTGATGGATTAGTGGATTAATTTAGATAATAGTGGTGCAATTTGAGGTTAGTAGGAATTTAGATGATATGACCAAAATGCCCTTGTCCTAAGGGTTATAGGAAATTAAAGGGAGGGGTAGAATGGTCTTTTGACCCTAAGAGGTGCAAAAATAAATTGTAAAGTGATGAGATCCTTTATTCATTCACATACTCTCTCTCTTCCACCCATTCTAGCTTTTCTCTTCAAAGCTCAACCAAGAACCAAGGATGTCAAAGCTAGATTAAGTTGTTTTTTTGGATTTCATGGGGTCTTGAGGCTTCCAAAAGAGTTAGCAGTTGTAAGACATCTTCAAACAACTAGGGATTCAAAATCAGAGAGGTATGGTAATGGTTATTCCAAGTTTAGATTTTGTGTGTTCCTGATGGGGTATTGAATTTTGATCTTTAATGTGTTATATATTAGTTTAAGATGTTATTGGGATTGGTTATGATGTTGTATACAAGTGGTTTAATTTGATTGGGGTTGAGTTTGGGGTATAAGAGTTTTTTTTGGGGTCTGGCATCGTAGGGGAAAATCGCACTTTTTGAGTTTTTCATGGTTGCATCGCGTTGCTTGGGAAGAGCATCGCGGCTCGCTTGAGTTTTCCTGGATGGCAGGGTTTGCCCTTTGACTTCCGGGTCGCCGCAACCCTTTAGAAGGGGCACCGTGACTCAAAAGGAAAAAAATTTAGAAGGGGATACTCAATTCGTTTAGAGTCGCGGCACTGCGGTGCTCATGCATTTTTAGGGTGCACTTGTTTAGAGAGTTGGGAACTGACTTGGGGGGCTCGGGGGATGATTCCATTACCTGGTTGAATGGAATGAGAGGTCTCAGAAGCGAGGGTTTAGTTTTGAAACCTTTGTTTGAGACTTACTCCCTAATAATCGTGCCATTTATGTTGTGACTAGGAGTTCTGTGAGGCATGGGAAAGAGGATCACACTCAAGGTCGCTTTGTCATCAACACAAGACTTGAGGTAAGGAAAATTGTATAAGCACATAGAGCTGATTGGTTGCTATGCATATCAACATTGATTTATCTATGGATGATTGATATGATCCATATTTGGCCATAGTGTTTGAACATGGGGCAGGTTGGCAAGCGTGTGCAACGCAGGCCGTGAAAGCAAATTTATCATGAGGGTCCTGTCCCCACTCGCTCGGAAAGGTTGTTTTTCTTGGGCCGTGTAAATGATTTATATGATTGAAATAAATATACGTGTAATTGTGAAACGTGTTTATGATGTATATGATTGGGTTGAATGCATTTATTGTCTGTGAAGAATATGTTTATTGCTTATGAATAATTGGATCATTATTATGCCTTGTGGGGGTTTTCTTGCTGAGCCTTGGCTCACGGGTGCTCTATGGTGCAGGTAAGGGCAAGCTATAGGTAACCATCCAAGAGTTGAAGAGCTTTGGAGCAGTGCGTACGTATTCGGTTTGCTTGGCCATCACGGTCAAGTTATTTTGAGGAACGAAGAATATTAGTTCGGTTTTGCCGTGTAGGTCAGCTATTTTTGTAATGTTTAATATAACTATCTTTTGTTTATAAACTTTTGGGATCCCGTGTATATATTCAAAAAATTTAATGAAAAGTTTAATTTTATTGACCAAAATTTTTAGTACCTAAACCATCGTTTAATTTTAATTACACTTTTGAGTTAAAATGACTCGCTTATCGAGTTAAGAAATATTTTAAACACACGGTGTAATGTTCCTGGAGTAGTAGGATGTTACAACTTTGTATCAAAACTACTAAAGACAAGCTAGACTCATAGTTCAGTGGGCAATGGGTTGAATACCTGTTCATATGTTTCATTTAACTATATGCCTTATCTGCATGCTAGAATAGAGAGCATGATATATATTGTTCGATCGGGGCCTTTTGATTAATATATGAATGTTATGGACATGTATTTTAGCATTATTGCTGCATGTGGATGTTGTGTTGTTCGGTTTTGACCGTGGGACGGTTTCTGGATACGATTATCATGCCTGATAGGGAGGGTCATTGATTGCATATACACTTGGAAGTTATGCATCCAAGGAAGTTAATTGGACCAGATAGGGTTGATATTGAGGCCAGAAATGATAATCATGGCCAGACTCCTCCGCCTGGCCTTTGGAATTGGTAGCAGATGTTTACAGATATGCAAGCGAGGCTGCAAAGGAAAGAGGAAAAGATCAGGTGGTTGAGATAGCAGATTATGTCAATGGACGCTGCCCTGTCTGCTCCACCAGTAGCGACACCAATTTTGGCTTAGTCTAGGGTTGAGAATAGAGGGGAACCGCTGTACGAGATGTTCCAGAGGCACTACCCTCCAGTCTTTGAGGGAGGCCGAGATTCAGTCAGAGCTGAGCAGTGGATGGGCATGATTAGCTCCACCCTTGACTTTATAAGGGTGGCAGGCAATGATAGAGTGGTTTGTGCCACGTGTATGTTACAGGATGACGCTCAGACTTGGTGGAAAGTGGTATCCCAGACTCAGAATGTCGTTTTGATGGCCTAGAAGGAATTTAAACAGTTGTTTAATGAGAGGTATTACAATGACGCAGTACGAACTGCGAAGGCGAACGAATTTATGAATCTAGTTCAAGGTAACATGACAGTGACAGAGTATGCCATTAAATTCGATGGGTTAGCCAAGTTTGATTTCTACTTAATGACGAATGATGTGGCTCAGGATGAGAAATTTATTCAAGGGCTAAATTTCCAGGGTTTTATAATTGCCCCAGTAACTGAGATTTTTACCTATGCTCAGGTAGTAGAGAAGACCCTTACCGTTGAGGGCATAAATGATGAGCTATGGAGAAAGGGCATTGTAGGTTGCGATACTAGGAGAATGGTTCTTCCAGTTAATAAATTGGGTAGGGACGGAAGCCCCAGTGATCATAAAAGAAAAGTTATAGACACATTTAGCACCCGTGGACCTAAGAGAGGGTTCTGGGCACTCAGAGTAGCAGACACAGCGGGGGTGAGAAGTGGAAGACTTACCCAAAGTTTGCTCGGTTCAGAAGACGCCACTTGGGAGGATATCGTTTTAAGACATGTTTCAAGTGCGACGTGGTGGTCATCTCAGGAAAGAGTGCTCGTAATTGGAGAAGGAGGAACCGAGTAGTTGCTTCGACCCAGACGGAGGTTGAGGCTAGTCCCTTCGTGGTGACAGGTACAATTCAAATTTATTTTGGCGCTAGATATGAAATTGTCTATTTTGGAAGGTTATAGATGAAGGGATTTGATCCCAAAATATGTATGTTGTGGGGGTTGGGACGTTGTCGCCTATTCAAAATCAATAGCCTCTAGAAGATGGAATTAGATTTTTACCTGTAGAGGTAAATAGTTGGGAGTAGTCTGCGGACTTGATAAAATTAGTAGTGAAAGAGTTTGACATGTTACTGGGTATGGATTGGTTGGCCAAGTGGGAAAGACCATAGACTGTAAGAGGAAAATGTTGACTTTTGAGTTTGAAGGACTCGTTTCTATTCATGGGTGTTGTTAACGGGCCTCACAATCTAATGAATTTGATATTGAAGGTTAGATACTTATCCCCAGGAGTCTACATGGGATTGCTAGCTAGCGTGGTGGATACAACAAGAGTTTTACTAGTTGGATCAGAGGGTCTACCAGGATTACCATCGCATCAAGAGATTGAGGTTCTTATTGAACTGACATAAGGCATAAACCTGGTATTCAAGACAGCGTATAGAATGGCACCAATAGAGTGGAAGGATTAAAGATTTAGTTGAAGGAGGTACTCGACTTGGGGTTGATTAGACTGAGTTTCTCACGACAGGGTGTACAAATATTATTTGTTAAGAAAAAGGACAAGTCATTGAGGATGTGTATCGAAGACGGATAGCTGAACAAGGTGATTATCAAGAATAAGTATCCACTGCCAAGGATTGACGACTTGTGTGACTTTTTGCAAGGCAAGATAGAGTTCCTAAGGATTGATCTTCGATCTGGTTATTACTAACTGAGGATCAAGAGAGAATACATTTTAAGAATTACCTCTCACTCTAAGCATAGACGTTGAGGATTTTCAGTGATGGCTTTTTAACTGACCAATGCCCCAATGGCCTACATGGATTTGTTGAATAAAGTGTTCGATAATTATTTGGACAACTTTTGTTTAAATTCATCGGCAATATATGGGCCCTCTATTTGGTAGTACAGAGGCTAAGGAAACATAAATTGCAGGCAAGGTTCAAGAAGGTTGAGTTTTAACTTCTTTGGGTGATATTTTGGGTCACATCTTGGGAAATGATGGGATCGTGCTTGATCTAGTTAAGATAGAAACAGTAAATGATTGGCCAAGGAAAAGATTCAGAGGTTAGAAGTTTCTCGGGATTGGCAGAATACCATCGACATTTTGTTGAAGAGTCTTCGAAGACTACAGTACCCTTGACTAAATTAACACCGGAGAATCTGAGGTTGTTTGGATTGGTTGAAGCGAACCAGGCTTCCAAGAGTTGAAATAGAGGTTGATCATTGCACCATGGAGGGAGTGATCTCTTTATTGAAAAGGCAAAAAAGCTACGAAAATTCAAGCATAAGAACGTGGAGTTTCGGGATTGGAGATTTTGTGTTTCTTCGGGTATCGCAAATTAAAAAGATAAAATGATTTGGCAAAAAAAAAGTGAAATTGAACCTTAGGTTTGTTAGAAGTTTAATATTATGGAAAGGAATTAGGCAAGTGGTCTAAAAATTAGCTTTGCTCCGGCATTGGTGGGAGTTCATAGGGTGTTTTAGGTATCGATGCTAAGGAAAGATGTGTTGAATGCTACACCTGTTGGGTTAAGAGACCCTGGAATTACAGTGAGACTTATCATGTGAAGAAAAGCAAATGAAGTTCTGTATAGAAATGATAAAGTCTTAAGGAATAAGACTGTCATCTTAGAGATAATGTTACAAAGAAATAATAGGGTAAAGAACATGACTTCGATGTTAGAGTCAGATATTCGGGACCTGTATCTCGAGAAGTTCAAGTAAATTTCCAGGACGAAATTTCTATAAGGAAGGGATAGTTGTAACGTCCCAAAACTCCTAATAAGATTAAGAGTCTTAATTAACGTGGCGGGAGGACATGTTGGGAAAACTTATATAGGATCTTAATTATTTTCACGCAAATCATATATTCAACACATTAATATAAGACAACCAGAACATGTTTCTATAATTGAATTTAAACAGAGATAATGATAAGAATACTTACATTATACGCAGTGGAATGTATTAGTCCTTCCTTCAGTTTCTCTAACCTTTGAATCCTTTCTGTCGCAGAGTATCACCAAGAAACTAAACCGATCTTCAATTTTCTTCACAGTCTTCCAAAGTATCCGTAAAATCACCTAGACTAGAGTGGGCAATTCTCAACACATGAGATAGATACAAAGATAACAAGAAGAGAAGAGAATATTGAGGCTTAGAAAATGACATGTTGTAGAGAGAATCTATAAAGCCTAGAGCATCAAGAATAGATCTTCTGATTTTCTGTCAGATAGTTTTTCTATATTCTTTTTTTCAACTCTCACTTAGCATTCCTTTTATAGACTCACTTAGGTAATTTATTTCAATTAAAAAATCAATAAAATAATAGATAATATCAGCCTAATGGTCAAAATTCTCATGGACTTTAGCCCCGTGAAATTTCTCATTTAATTATAAGCTCGTTGGACTTAAAATCACAGCCTGTATTATTTTCTATTGATTAATTAATTAAATAATTATTTAAATCCTTTATCAAATTAATTATTTATAATTTGAACCTTAATTTAAACTTATTTATTAATTTAGACACTGATTTTTCTTAATTAATAAATCTTTCCTAAAATCTCTTTTCTTCTCTAAATTGTATAACTATGTGAAACTATCCAAAATTGACATGGTCAACTTTGATAATTATTATTGATAATTAAATCAATTAATTGAGACTATCTAGATGATTTTATCCAAGGTACAATGAGGACCATGAACCTATGAAATCAAGCTCCAATAAGTTATCATAAATTTAACAAATAAATTTACTAACTTATTAATTCCTCATAACTCCACTAAAGACTCAAAATAGTACTCTTGAATTCATAAAAAAATCTATAACCAATATAGATACGTTACTAATTATCCATTATTACAACCATAATTGTCACTCAATACTCTATAGACAATCTACAATGAGATAGGACTAAAATACCGCTTTACCCCTTATTGTATTTTATCCTTAAAACACTTAGTTCCTTGTAAATGATATTTTAGTAAACTAATATTAATTATTGAAATGAGATCTCTATCATTTAGCACCTTGAACCAAACTAAAAGGAAACCATAGTTTTACTCGTCATCAAAAGCTATAGATGTTCATATCTTTGATTAACACTCCCACTCAATTATACTACCAAGTTCCCAAGATGTAAGTATGGGCTAGTCCGTAGGGTAAGCTAGTAATGAACAAGTCAAAGAACTCAAATAATACAACCAGTTAGAATACTAACCACTCAGAATTGAGATTGAATTGACCTATGGTCAACTATATGATATGACTAGAATATATAATAAATGTATGTTTACTTATCCTATCTACTGTCAATATCGGGCCAGTCCAATGTGAGAAATACATCCGATTTTATCTACTTTGCTAATTTTCTGGAAAGAACATAACACTACAATGTGTAAGTAGATCATATAGTAGATTGGCAAGTTAGTGTAAATCATGTGCATTGACTAATCTTAGGACTAACTTTTGTTTGAACATATAATCATATTTGTATTCCACTTTGTGATTATGTCACTATAGATACGATTAGCTATATGCTCGGGATTTAATAGAAGTTTATATTAAACAAATAATCATGAAAATAAATCATGTGAGCAAATTGATTGACCAAGTCAAAAAAATATTTATATTCTTTTAGTGATAATAAAATGAGATTACAAAGAAATTAAGTTTTAATTAGGGCATAAAATCCCAACAGGACACTTGGGATAAATATGTGAATTATACTAGCATATAATTGAGTATGCATGATTATGGGTATTAAATGCATTTAAATGTCTGCATCTAATAAAAATGGGCATTTTGGTAATTTTAACCCATTGAGGGTATATTTTTACTTTATGTGTTATATGCTTGAGGCCACATGATTATGTGCATATATTTGTGATATTCAGCAGAAGTGGATCCTTTTGAGCAATTTTAGCAGAAAGTCATAACAAATATAAATGTCTGGCTCGGGAGAGCCAAGGGGTATTTTGGTAATTTTAAATATTTGGGAAAATGTTGGTAATGAAATAAATTGGTGGAGTAATTGTATTTGATGGATTAGTGGATTAATTTAGAGATTAGTGGTGAAATTTAAGGTTAGTACGAATTTAAATGAAATGACCAAAATGCCTTTGTGCTAAGGGTTAAGGGTAATTAAAGGGAGGGGTGGAATGGTATTTTGACCCTAAGAGGTGCAAAAATAAACTGCAAAGAGATGAGATCTTTTAGTCGTTCACGTACTCTCAATCTTCCACCCCTTCTAGCTTTTTACTTCAATTCTCAACCAAGAACCAAGGATGTCCAAGCTAGACTAAGTTGTTTTTGAGGATTTCATGGGGACTTGAGGCTTCCAGAAGAATTAGCAGCTGTAAGACATCTTCAAACAACAAGAGATTCGAAATCACAAAGGTATGGTAATGGTTATTCCAAGTTTTTTTTCAAATTTTTGGTGTGTTCTTGATGGAGCATCGAATTTTGATCTTAAATGTGTTATTTGTTAGTTTAAGATGTTATTAGGATTGGTTATGATGGTGTATATTGAAGGTTTAGTTTGATTGGGGTCGAATTTGGGGCATAAGAGTTTGTTTTGTGGTATGAAATCGCATGGAAAAATTGTATTTTCTGGGATTTTTGCAGTTGCATCGCGACGCTTGGGAAGAGCGCCACGACCCTTTAACAGCCATGGTGTCGCGACCCTTCTAGAGGACGTCGTGATGGTAATGTAAGAGTTTTGGATAGGGAAAGCTCTTTGTTTGTGGGAGATTCACCACTGAAAATGCACAAATTTTAGAAAGGGATTCTAAGTTCATTTAGAGTCGCGACACTGTAGAGGGCCACTTAAGCGATAATGCATTTTTAGGGTGCATTTTTCTTTTAGGATTTAAGAACTCACTTGGGGGATCGGAGGATGATTCCATTACTCAGTTGAATGGGATGAGAGGTCCCGAGAGCTAGGGTTTAGTTTTGAAACCCGTGTTTGAGACTTAGTCCCTAATAAGCGTGCCATTTATGTTGTGACTAGGAGTTCTGCGAGACTGGGGAAAGAAAATCACACACGAGGTAGCTTTGTCGTCAGCACATGACTTGAGGTAAGAAAACTAGCATATGCACATAGAGTTGATTGGTTGTTATGCATATTAACATTGATTTATTTGTAGATGATCGATAAGATCTTTATTCGGCCATCATGTTTGAACGTGGGGCTAGTCAACAAGCGCGTGTAATGCATGCCGCCAGCAAACGTGTGTAACGAAGGTTGTGAAAGCAAATTTATCTTGAGGGTGTTGTCCCCACTCTCTCGGCAAGGCTGTTTTTCCCGAGCAGTGTAAATGGTTTATATGATTGAAATAAATATACCTGTAATTGTGAAACGTGTTTATGATGTATATGATTGGAATGAATGCATTTATCATCTGTGGAGCATATGTTTATTGCTTATGAATAATTGGATCATTATTATCCCTTGTGGGGGTTTTTTTTGCTGGGTCTTGGCTCACAAATGCTATATGGTGCAGGTAAGGGCAAGCTATAGGTAACCAGCCATGAGTTGGAGAGTTTTGGAACGGTGTGTACATATTCGGCTTGCTTGGCATAATGGTCAAGTTCTTTTTATGAATTGAGAACATTAGTTCGGTTTTATCGCTTAGGTCAGCTATTTTTGTAATGTTTAATATAACTATCTTTTCTTTATAAACTTTTGGGATCCCATGTATATATTCAAACCTTTAAAAAAAGTTTAATTTTATTGACCAAAAGTTTTCGTACCAAAACCATTGTTTAATTTTAATTACACTTTTGAGTCCAAATGACTTGCTTATCAAGTTAAACACTATTTTAAACACATTGTGTAATGGTCCTAGATAAGCAGGACGTTGCATTCATGATCCTCTCCATTGATTTATTACATTAAATCATAACTTTATTATTTTATGTAACTAGGTTTTTCTACCAAAAGGTCCATTCTTTCCTTTGATTTAACTTATGTTTATTGTTCCATTGTTTAAGAAATTATCTAGAGTTATGTCCCTTTGAATACATTAGTATATTGTGATTGATTATCCTAAATTACAATATTCTAGTTGAGTTGATTAGTCATAATCCCAACATAACATGTGCTACACGTATGTTAGAGAGCTTGACCCAATTTTTGAATCGTTCAATTGTATTAGTTATAATTTTTATATTTTTATTCTATTATTTAACTATTTAATTGTTGTTTTGATTTGATTAAAATATTAATTAAATAAATACAAGCTAATCCTAATCAGATTAGACCTAGACTATATATAGATATTTTCTAGGTTATATGAAGACAAGTTTTCAAGAGCCTGAAAAATATATCGATATTTTTCTCATCTTCTCCCATTCTCTGATAGCCTTCATTCTTCAACAAATCTCTAGATCTCACGTGTTGAGTACATCTAGATATAGAAAAAACTTCTATACATCATACGTGGACATACATGTCCTAGTGTGTTGGGGATTGGCTTGGAAGATCTTGGTGTAGATCTTGGTGCAATTCCCTTGATTGGATGTTTCTTATCTTTATAGTAAAAGATGGCAAGGATTCTTGACATGCTTTTAAGAGGTATGGATCTGATCTATATGTTTGATTTAATGTATGTGTGTGTATATTGATCATGGCTTATGGTATTAAAAGAAATGTTTTGAAATACACCTTGCACTGCACACACTCTAATATACACATTTAATACCAACACGATGAAGCTTTGTAAAGATGAAAATTGTGACCGGGGCTTCACAACCTATCTTTGGCGACCTTATGTAAGCGACTAGTACATGGACTTGATGCCCATCGATCATAATTGGGACATGCGACCATTCATAGGGTCAAGTGACAATTAATAGGGATAAGCGATCATAATTAGGCAACCAATACTTGGAATTGGTGTCCAGCAATCATGCATAATGACAGACAACAAAATGATGATGTTCAGGTTTTTCCAAGCCCATTTATCTCTTAGATGTCGTTATTTCTATGAATCATGGAGAGGCTAACTTAACCAAGTTAGGTGACCTTGGTCTTAGGTATCATATTGGACCTTGGAAACCTTGAACCTTGGCGACGATGATCAAGCGGTCTTCTTATAATCGAGTCCAAAATCAATGAGGAGATCCTCTTTAATCTTCTTGCTAGAATATGTTGCCTATATTGACTGCCACATCATTATACCAAAAATGGGTATAACACCCTTCCATACTTATACTAGGATCTCTATTCTATCACCCTCAGACATCAAGCTCAAATTAAAGTATTTCTCTTATCGAAACATGTAATGCCCTGGATAACCAAGACCGTTAGACAGTGTGTTTAAAATAGTGCAAGACTTGTTAATCAAGTCTTTCAAACGAAAACGTGGTCCTATAGTCATAAAAAGGTTAAGTTTAAAAGATTTTGGTCATAAACAAATAATTTTCATTAAAATAATTGTTTAGTACATGGAATCCCAAAACAGGGTTTAAAGGACATATTCACAAAAATTCCAAAAGTTATAAATAAGAAAGGCCACTCTAATGGCAAAATATACATTTTGGGTTTTCGTCCCTGTACAAACCCTCGACCGTGGCGGCTGAGCAGTTGACAATATACACCTCGCCCCCAGAGCTCTCCAATTGATGGTTGAACCATCAAACCCTTGCCTTTACCTGCCCCACGTAGCACCCGTGAGCCGAGGCCCAGCAAGAAAACCATATAACAGAGCATATTCAATAATAGTAATCAGATAATTCATAGATCATTAATCAAATACTCAATAGACCACATCGTTTACATAACCAATGATATCAATCAACAAACCAATAATCATTCATCTAGGTAATAAACATGCCATAATTATCAGGTTAACATCAATAATCATATCATTCAATAACTAGGGTCGACGCCCTTAGGCCACACCTTCTGCTTAAGTCACTGTCTTCGGCTCACTTAGGCCAAGCCCAGTGTTCAACAGACTGACTCTAGCTCACTTAGGCAAGGCTTAGTGATTATTCAATTAACCTCAATTAACAGTGGCCGATCCGCGTCTTTGTGTGCCAATATTAGTTCTGGCACTCTTAGGCCGTTTATCTCACGTTCACATGGCATAATACCATCATACAACATTTATATTCAAACATAGGGAGCCCTTAGTCCCATCACAGCCACACACAAAAAGGGTGCAATTTTCTTACCTTTAAATTCCGAGCGAAGAATGGGAAATGGTTCCGAGCACAATTCTTAGCTCCGGGCCTTGGCGACAAACCTAGTCACAATTCATAAATGGTACTTTGATGAGTTTAGAATCCATAGGACAATCCCGGGACTAAACTTACACTCTCACGACCTCTAATTCCACCAAACGAAGTGGTGAATCCGTCCCCCCGAGCCCCCAAGCAAAACCCCCTAAAATACCTAAAAACCAGGTTCTGGAGGTAGGGTAGCGCTACAACGCTACCTATAGGGCACTACAGTGCTATACACAGAAGCCAAAGCCCCCCAGAAATGCAACCTAGCACTTTAGCGCTCCAAACCTAGCACTACAGCGCTAGCACCAGAAATGGCACTTTCTGGGTTTGTCCTTTGAACTTTCCCGAGCCAAAGCTTCAAGTACTCACTCCAATCATCATCCAAACTCAAAATTAACTATAGAACTACACTCTACACATCATAGGCAACAAAACCCAACCAAGTTCTTCCCAAAAACTCCAACCAATCCCCCATATCCGAATTCAGACTCTCAAACCCAAAGTACTAGAAATAACAGAGTAGAACCAAGAAATTCAAAGATAATCAATCAGAATTTTTACCTCAATTGTGACTATCTTCTCACAAGCTTCCACCTCCAATTTCTGAGCTTAAGTCCTGGCTAATCCCTTCCTAGTTCCAGAGCTTCAAATCATCTACAATCCTTTCAAAATCCCTGAATAAACACATGCTCCAAGCTCAACTACTCAGTGAATTCAAGGTCAAAACCTTACCTGAAATGGGGGCCTAAGTTTCCCTGAATCTTCTGGCTGTCCTAAGCTTTCCTTCCCTGCGCTTGACCCACCTGAATTCCCTTCCGAAACCCCAGCCTCAAATTTCACAAGGGAGAGTGAGAGGGAGGGAGTACGTGAGAGATGAGACAGAGACAGAGAGAGAGCTGATGGAGTTTTGTTTCCTTCCTTGAGTTATTCTACAAGCCTCCGTTTTAAATTCTAAGTTCTGAGTATATCCCTTAATGATTAAAAGACTATTTATACCCTTCTAGGTTCTCTAATCCTCAAATGGCCCTTAAGGGTAAAAGGGTCATTTTACTCCCAACTCCCGCTATTTCCTCAAATGTTCCTAATGTTTACCAATTAAATCTCACCGTTCAATTAATCACTAATTACTCACCCAATGTCTATTAATCCCCAATATAATTTCTAAATTCCCAAAAATACTGCTAGGCTCCCACCGAGCCGGGTATAAGTCCACGTCGTGACTATTTCGCCAATTCGCTCACTAGGACCGTCTCAAGCCACATGCTGCAAATATATCCACATAATAATGTGGTCTCATCAATTTATCACATATAATTACATTTATGCTCTCAACGGGCCAAAATTACAAACATGCCCTTATGAACAAAACAGGGCCCACATACATATTTAATACTCATAAACATGCATCTAATCATATACGTATACTCATATAATCATGCATGTCACATAATCATGCATTTAATCATTTATTCACATAAATGTCAATTATGTCCTCCCAGCACACTAATCGAGGCTCTTATTAGCAATTTTGGGTTGTTACTAAACATTTACCCATTCAGATCAAAACTGTTGAAAATTGGAAAATCCAATTATGAGAAGGCATGTAATCTTGGTGAACCTACCTCTCCAATACCATCAACGCTAGCGTCACTAGAACTGGTAGCACCAAAACTTTGGCCAACTTCTATTTGTCCATTCCCACTATTAAAAACTCAACCCATCTTTCTGAAAAAATTACTCCATTTTACTCGTCAATACATCCATGAAATGATTTATCACACTAATGTGTTTTCCTGAGTGTGGAACCTGATCAACTCCCATTCATAAAGCATAAAATTATTTTTGCCATTTTATTAGAACTAAATTCATCCATTCCTTCAATGGGTCAACCTTCTTTTGCATGATATTGTCCTACAATTGATTGAGTTTATACCAAAAACAAATCGAAGCAATAAAATATTCAAATTAGATTTAAAAAAAAAATGGTAGTTATTATTTGTATTCAAGAGCATGAACGAAGGCCTATCAGACCTAGGCTCTTGGCTATATGCGAAGAGTGTATGGGTTCGAACCCCCTTTCAAAAATTCTACATTTTTATATATAAAATTTTTGTAGTAGATATATAATATGTCACTCTCTGCTATGGTGGTAGTTCTTGCCCCTCCTTGTGGCAATGACAGTGTTCAACTCTTCTCTTACAAATGGAGGGCCTGTTTAATAAATGGGACTAGGATTAAATAAAGATTGTTTATTTTTATGACATATATGTTACCATTTGGGACTATTAATAATCACTCTCCCAAAATTATCTTATTTGTGTGGGATTATTTATCCCGACCAAAATGTGGCAATATTATTCCCACACAAAAAAATTTTTACAAGTTCCAATAATATTGGGTCTGTGGTCTTAGGCTTAGCTTAAGTGGCGCACAACTCTCTTCTTGTTGAGGAGGTCAAGGGTTCAATCCCTCCCCCCACCCCTATGTAATCAAAACAAAACTAGTGGGTCTTACAACAATTACACATTTTAATATTAGTGGACCCTACAAATATCATTTTTTTATTCTAATTTAAATTAAAATAATTGAAAATAAATTATAATATCGATATTTAAATATTTTTATACTTAAAAATTAATATAATATTAAACTATCCCAATCTAAATCAAATATAATCCAATCAAATGTTGTCTTCCTATTTATATTGCACCAATCAGACTCGGATGGCAGTGCAAGTCACCACTAAACTAGAAGTGAGGTGGTCCAAGTTGTAACATTTAGTTCTTTAAAATGTGTATTATCTAAAGATTGAAGATTTGTATCTAATGTAATTGTAAGAGTAATAGTAACATGTTGTACAACCATTAATAATAATAAATGGGAAATTTGCAGCGAAACTATCCAAGATTTTTAGTTTGTTACAATTAACTACCCAATCTTTTTTTACACCAAAACTATCTAAGCATGCTATAACATTGTTTTCGTTGCTACTCACCCTTAACATCGTTAACTTTAGCTGAAGTGATATTGTATGTGTGAAGGTGTCATCTCCTTATTAGTCTACCTCATAAATATATTAAAAATTAATATAAATTAAATTTAACATAAAAATGTAGTATAAAATATATTTTAAATAATATAAATTTATTTTTAAATTAAATAAAAAAAGAACAGAAAAAAAACCACCACCACCTTTTTATATTAGGAGAAAAAATTGGGAAAAATCCACCGCCATCACTCTCAAAACCCATGTCCTAGCTACTATTTAAACACCCTACCATTGTTAAAATCCCATGATTTTGTTACTAGGTTTGGAAAATACATTTTCTTAGTTTATATATTTTGTAATATGTTGGCAAAGATAAGTAGCCAACTATGTTGATTTCTTTGAGGATTTTCTTATCCTAATTTGGTGTAAACATCCTTAGTTTTAGGTAACTTGATTGCTTATTTTCCCTATATATATTGTAATATTTTCTTTCTGTGGAATAATAAGAAATGTAGTCATTTATTTTCCACATGGTATCATGAGCAAGGTTACCAAAAAAATATTCCTGATAAAAAAAAACTTTGTTCAATTGTTTTTTTTCTTGTCATTCCACCATCATTCCTATCCTCATAGCCTTGTGTCTCAGGTTTGTCTTTATTATTTGCATCCATAGTTTCTTTAGGGTGGTTCCATTTTCTTTGAAGTTTTGTTAAATTTTTTTATTTATTGTTTAACCCAAAGTTGGACATGATGATGTGGCATATAAAAATGACATGTGGTAGCATTTGGTATTGAACTCATCCGTGTTGGTCGGTTTGCATGTGTTGGTCATTTCCGATCAAGGGT
Source organism: Humulus lupulus (assembly GCF_963169125.1). Taxonomy (NCBI): domain Eukaryota; kingdom Viridiplantae; phylum Streptophyta; class Magnoliopsida; order Rosales; family Cannabaceae; genus Humulus; species Humulus lupulus. The sequence continues at coordinate 46,469,513 of NC_084802.1, read as the reverse complement.
ATCAGGAGGAGTTGCTTTTGTCAAGTAACAAGAGGAAAAGTATCATTTGTAGAGCACTGCTCAAATGGTGTCTCATCGGCTGCAAGGATTTGGTCGATGATATTTTAGGATACAGACTACACAAAAGAATGACCTACTCAAAGGATGCTTTCTTCAATAAGAATGACCTAAATCTTAGAAGATATTTATGTAATTGATATTTGAATGTATCTTTTATATTCTTTTATTGTATATTCATTTGTAATAAGCCACCATTATGTGTGTAGAGCCTATTTCATGTTTGTAAGGCCCATGGCCCACTAAGAGAGTCTATGAATAGAGATCTCTCACAATCATTAGCTCTCATGCACAATTTACATACAAAATCTATGTCCAATTTTATTCACTCTAAGGCTTTGGAAACTCAGTTGAATCTTGTTCTTCTGATCTTGAGTCTGAGGCTTTTTTAATTAATAAAAGTGCAAGTAGGCATAGGTCATTACAAACTCTTAGGGTCGAACTGTTGGGGTTTTATGCCCTAATTAAAACACAAATTCTTTGTAATCTCATTTTATTATCAATAAAAGAATAGAAATCATTTTTGACTTGGTCAATCATTTTGCTCACATGTTTTATTTTCATGATTATTTGTTTAATATAAACTTCTATTAAATCCCGAGCATACAGCTAATCTTATTTATAGTGACGTAATCACAGTGGAATATAAATATTATTATATGTTCAAAATAAGTTAGTACTAAGATTAGTCAGTGCTCCGAATTTACACTGACTTGCCAATCTACGATATGATCTACTTACACATTATAGTGTTATGTTCTTTCCAGAACATTAGCAAAGTAGATAAGATCGGATGTATTTGTTACATCGGACTGGACCGATATTGACAGTTGATAAGATAAGTAAACATACTGTTATTATCTATTCTAGTCATATCATATAGTTGACCATAGGTCAATTCAATCTCAATTCTGAGTGGTTAGTATTCTAACTAATTGTATTATTTGAGTTCTTTGACTTGTTCATTACCAGCTTACCCTACGGACTAGCCCATACTTACATCTTGGGAACTCGATAGTTTAATTGAGTGGAAGTGTTAATCATAGATATGAACATCTATAGCTTTTGATGAAGAAGTGAAACGATGGTTTCCTTTTAGTTTGGTTCAAGGTGTTAAATGATAGAGATCTCATTTCAGTAATTAAATTAGTTTACTGAAATATCATTTACAAGGAACTAAGTGTTTTAAGGATAAAATACAATGAGGGGTAAAACGCTATTTTAGTCCTATCTCATTGTAGACCGTCTATAGAGGATTGAGTGAAAATTATGGTTGTAACAATGGATAATTAATAGCGTATCTATATTTGTTATAGAGCGTTCTATGAATTCAAGAGTGCAATTCCAAGTCTATAGTGGAGTCACGAGGAATTAATAAGTTAGTAAATTATTTGTTAAATTTATGATAACTTATTTGAGCTTGATTTCATAGGCCCATGGTCCCCATTGTACCTTGGATAAAATCATCTAGATAGTCTCAATTAATTGATTTAATCATCAATTAGAATTATCAAAGTTGACCAGGTCAATTTTGGATAGTTTCACAGAGTTGTGTAATTTTGAGAAGAAAGGAGAAATTATGGCAGATTTATTAATTAAGATAAATTGGTATCTAAATTAATAAATACATTTAAATCAAGGTTCAAATTATAAATAATTAATTTGATAAAGGATTTAAATAATTATTTAATTAATTAAATCAATAGAAAATAATATAGGCCTTGATTTTAAGTCCAATGGGCTTATAATCAAATGGGAAATTTCACGGGCCTATAGCCCATGATAATTTCGACCTAGGGCTTCATAATGGCTGTTATTTTATTGATTTTTTAATTAAATTAAATGGCCTAATTGAGTCTATAAAAGGAGTGCTTAGAGAGAAGTCAAAATAGAAGTTTGAACAAGTCACAAGTCAGATTTTCTGATAGTTTTATATTCTCTCTAACCACAAGTCCTTTTCTAAGCCACTTTGTTATTTTCTCTTCTTCTCTCTATATCTATCTCATGTGTTGAGAATTTCCCACACTAGTCTAGGTGGTTCTAAGGATACATTGGAAGATTGTGAAGAAAATAGAAGATCGGTTCAGTTTATTGATAATACTCTGCGACAGAAAGGATACAAGAGTTAGAGAAACTGAAGGAAGGACTCTTAATTCCGCTGCGTATACTGTAAGTATTATATTATTTGTTTCTCTTTGAATTCAATTTTAGAAACATGTTTTAGGCTATCTCGTATTAATTTGTTTAATATTAGATATACATGAAAATAAATAAAGATCCTGTATAAGCTAATCCAACAGAGTGGAAGCTGCTAAGCAAGAGAATTCAGTTGGGGGATTCGTTTCCTGAGAGGTAAACATTCTACATTTGAAATTTTGGGTTGTTTTTTATGGCCTTGATCAATTATGGGTATTTGAGGAAACTAAGGGATTATGGGTGGTGTTGTGGTGTGTTTAAGTTGTTAGAGGTGCTGTTATGGTCGAAAACTGCTAGGATTATGTTTTGGGGTTGGCTTTGTGAGTTTTGGGTCGGTTTGCGATTTCTAGAATCACTAAAATTTATGGGTTCATGGGGTTGCACCACAGTGCTGTTCTTGGAGCACCGCGGCCCGCTTGAACTCGGAGGCTTTGGGGGGTGCCTCAAACCGCCTTAGCGTTGTGGCGCTTGGCAGGCTGCACTGCGGCACAGGTACAGGGGATTTTGGGTCGCGGCTCTCTGCCAAGTCAAGCGTAGTGGCTCTTTTGTACGGGTGTCGCAGCTCAAAATGGGGAAAAAGTCAAAAATCAGGTGTTTGGGTAATGGGAACACAAACCTAAGGGCTAAAGAATGAATCCACTACCCTGTTTAGTGGAATCCTGGGTCCCGAGGGCTAGGACTCGATCTTAAAGTTCTTAATTGGCTTAGTTCTTGATGGATATTCCTTAAATATGTTGTGACTAGGGGTACCGCAAGGCTCTGAAGGAAAGGATCGTGCTCATTGTCGCTTTACCTTATCGCTCAGGACTTGAGGTAAGAAAATTGGCACATGCACCGAGTGTAGGGTTTGAGCCCTTGATCATAGGGTATGGGAATGACCGTGTCATGAATTCGTTTATTAGTTAAATGTCTGATGTATTTGAATCTATGTTGATATACTTGTTTGTAATGATTGTTCGGTCGGGAGACCATTATCGGCTTGGAGGTCGTTATCAGCACCACATGCATAATGTAGGCTGTAGTGGTGGGGCCTCATCGGTCTTGAGGTCATTATAGGCACTACATGCATAATGTAGATCATAGTGGCGGGGCCAAGCTGTAGTGATGGGACCATTACAAGGATGCATTGTGCATCTATTCGGCATGAGTTGTTATACTTTTTGAATTATCCACGTATATATGGTTATGATTTATAAAGCATGTATTTGATAAGAATGCTTATCTAAATATCTGTCTTACTTGATTAAGTTTTCTTGCTGGGCCTTGGCTGACAGGTGCTTTGTGGTGCAGGTAAGGGAAAAGGGTAACTAACTAGCCGTGAGTTGGAGAGCTTCAGGGGCGGTGCATACATACTCGGCCTACTTGGCTACCACGGTCGAGATATTTTGAGGAACATGGGATAATAACTTGATTTTTCCACTTAGGTCGGCTAATTCTGTAATTATGATAAATTTGTATTTGTGATTTAAAACTTTTGGGATCCCTTTTATTTAGTCAAACCTTTTTAAATGAGAAGTTCAAGTTTATTGACCAAACTTTTAGTATCTAAACCATCGTATCAATTTTAATCACACTTTTGAGTCCAAATGACTCGCTTATTGAGTTAAACACTGTTTTAAACATACGGTGTAACGGCCCTGGATTAGTAGGGCATTACAGGAATGACTCATCTCATGAACGAGCTTCAAATGTTTGAAGGTAGCAATGGTGGACCGAGTAAGGGACATGACAAAAAGCTTGTTGCTGCTACTGAGGTCAATCCTAGAGAAGCTAACTTAGCTTCATCCTCGAAGAAAACAAGAGGAATAAGAGAAAGAACAAGAAAGGAAAGGCCATAACTACAGCAAAACTAGCTGGAGGTGTTATAAAACCTGCTAGGGCAAAGCCTGCTGCTAAGAAAGGCAAAGGAGTATGTTTCCACTGCAAGGAGACTGAGCATTGGAAAAAGGATTGCCTAACTCTCAAGGCTAGAGGAACCCAAGGTAATTCTCAATCTTTGGTCTTGGATGCATGTGTTTTGGAAGATGCTACTTCTATATGGATTATAGATTCTGGATCCACTAACCATGTATGCACTTCTTTACAGCTACTTAGGAATTGGACACCAGTATAGGAAGGCGAGCTGAAGCTTAGAGTCGGAAATGGAGCGTTCGTGAAAGTTGAAGCAAGAGGACAAGCTTGTATAAATTTTGGAAATAAATATTTAGTTTTAAATAATGTTTATTTTATTCCAAACATTAATCGGAATTTAATTTCAGTTTCTTTGTTACATCAACAACATTTTGTTGTTGCTTTCACAAGTTTTAATATATCAATTTCATTGAATGGATGTGAACTGCGTGTTGGGTGTATGGAAAACAGACTATACCTTTTACGAGTTATTGAACCCTCCACTTTTAATAACAAGTTATTTAAGGTAGATAAATCTAGGACCGCCAAACGACAAAAGATTGATAACAATAACATGATAAATCTTTGGCATCTCCGACTTGGTCATATTAACTATGATATGATCAAAAGACTAACAAAGGTTGGGCATTTGAGGGAACTCACAATGGGTGACCTACCTATCTGTGAATCTTGTCCCAAGGGTAAAATGAACAAGCGTCCATTCTCTGCAAATGGATAAAGTGCCATAAAACACTAGGGTTGGTTCATTCAGATGTATGTGGACCGTTGAATGTTCAAGCGAGGGGTGGTTATGAGTATTTTGTCACTTTCATTGATGATTACTTGAGTACTAGTGTCTTTACCTAATGCATAAGAAATCTGAAACATTTGAGAAGTTTAAAGAATTCATTGCAATGGCTCAAATCCAATTTGGTAAGACGTTAAAGATATTGCGATCTGATAGGGTGGAGAATACATGGATATGCAATTCCAAATCATTTAGCTAAACTTGGGATATTATATCAACGTACTGCCCCAGGTATTTCGCAACAAAATGGTGTTGCGGAGCATCGGAATTAGACACTAATGGAAATGGTTCGGTCCATGATTAGTTATTCAACTCTTCCGATCTCTTTTTGGGGACACATTATACATACCGCATGTGAAATTTTAAATGTCGTGCCTTCTAAAGCTATCTCCAAAACACCTTTAGAACTATGGAATGGTCATGAACCTAGTTTGCATCATTATAGAATCTAGGGGTGTCTCACTCACGTCCTGAGGAAAAAGGAAGGAAAGTTAGAATCGCGAACTGAAGTTTTCTTGTTTGTTGGCTATCCTAAAGGTACTCAGGGTGGTCTGTTCTATGGTCCACGAGATAAGAAAGTATTTGTTTCTACAAATGCTACTTTTCTTGAAGAGGACTACATGTCTAATTTCAAACCTCGTAGCAAAGTAGTTCTGGCAGAATTACAATTTAAATTAGCGATTCCCACTGTTGATGAAAATGAAAATATTCCTACTGATCTTCCTCAAGTGACGCAAGTCGAGATTAACAAGGAAGAACAAGGAACCACATTTCTGATTCAGATAGTTACGATGCCTCGTCATAGTGAGAGGGTTTCTCAGACCTCGATCCACTATCATATGGATGGTAAAACCAACATGGCCATTGGGGACACACATGACGATGATCTGTTGTCTTTTAAACAGGAAATGGGTAGTTATAATAAGGATCTTTGGCTTGAAGCCATGAAATAGGAAATGGAGTCCATGTATTCTAACTCCGTCTGGGATATTGTAGAAGCACCTAGTGACTTTAAGGCCTTTGGGTGCAAGTGGATCTACAAGAAGAAGAGAGGAGTTGATGGAAAGATCGAGACTTACAAGGCTCGACTCGTGGCAAAGGATTATACCCAGAGAGAAGGAGTTGACTATGAGGAAACTTTTTCTCCAGTTGTCATGTTAAAATCCATTCGCATACTCTTATCGATAGCTGCAGCTCTTGATTATGAGATTTGGCAAATAGACGTCAAGACAGCATTCCTTAACAGGAACCTAGAAGAAACCATTTATATGGATCAACCAAAAGGGTTTAAAGTAACTGGACAAGAAAAGAAAGCTTGCAAGTTGAATATGTCTATTTATGGACTTAAGTAAGCTTCACGTTCCTGGAATCTAAGGTTTAATGAAATCATTAAAACCTACGGTTTTGAGCAGAATGTTGATGAGCCTTGTGTTTACCAACTCAAAAAAAAACAACATTGTGGTATTCTTGATTCTCTATGTGGATGATATCTTGATCATTGGAAACAATGTCAATAAATTATCATACATAAAGAATTGGTTGGGAACTCAATTCTAGATGAAGGACTTGTTGGTATTAAAAGTGTAAATTAGAGATACGCAGTAGAAATTTGGTTTTTAAAAAATTTATTAATACTAGTCAGGAACATACATATATGGATATATTAAATCATATACAAATAGATTAGAGATTATCTCTTGAAACCTATCAAGTATCCACGAATATTTTTGTATAAATCAACGATCTTCCAATTCAGATTCTAAAAGCTCACACCTTGATCTTCCATACCAATCCTCAAACACACAAGGACATGTGTGGGCACGTAGGATTCAAAAGATTGATATAGGAATCTCTAGATGTACTCAACACATGAGATCTAAAGAGAAGATGTATTGATAGTTTTTCAGGTTTAGAAAAAACTATCGCTTTTTTTTTTCAGAGATAGAGTCTGACAGTCAATGAAAACCACTTCTTGCTATTCGTCTTGAAAAGTATCACTTCTTTTCTGGTTTATAAAGATAATTAACTAATTTAATTCATCTTTATTTTATTTAAAATAAAACTGATCAGTTATAACCTATTTAATTATTTAATTTAAATCATATTTAAAAAAATAATTAAATAAATAAATTATTTGAAATTCAAAATTCAAATCCCATGGATAGGAAATTCATGTGTGTGGCGCCACTCACTCTGCAATACAATGAGTGGCGTGAGCCACATTAGTATTTTCCTTAATTTTCTCATTTATTTATTTTATTAATATTTAAGACAATATATTTATCCCAAAATAAAATCAGTTAATTCAAAATTAACTTTATCTTAAAATATTATTTTTAAATAAATAAATATCTTATTATAAATAAGATAATTATTAATTTCTCTTTATATTAATCCAAATATGATTACTATATATTTTAACGTACAGTTTTTCAAAATAAAAACTATATAGTTAAATAATTCATTCATTCATAATTAATCAAATGCCCATAATTATCACATAATTATTTCCTTGCCCTGAAAAATAAATTCATTTGCAATTAAGTCGTTCTCTCTACAAATTTTTCTTTTGACATCCTTACCCTTGATAGTGTAGGATAGAGGTGATCTGGGGACCATGGACCTATAATACGAAGCTTCAATAAATCAGATTATTAATTAAACTCTTTAATCTAATAATCTTATTTATTAATTCCATGATTACTCCACTATAAATATGGAATTGCACTCTAAGTATTTATATAATTATATTTACAGAGTTTTCTCTTGTAGTCCATTAATATAATCAATAAATGTAGTTTTGTCCTCCATTTATTGGTTCGTTAATTAAAGCTAGTCAAGATTACAATTTTACCCTTCTAATTACCTCTTGATCCTTAAGTACCATTAATTCACTAGCGAATAATTAATCTATAATTATATTATAGATTTGAGCTCAATAACTATTCAGTTCCAGAATTAACCCTTAAGGGAACCAATATTTGATTTATTAGGAAAGTATGGATTCCATTATTGTAAATCGTGTTCCTAGCCATTCATGATATTGAATCTCCAAAACAAAAGTCATTAGCCTCATTATACTAAGAAACATTAACGAGTGAATCAAAAGATCTAATAAACATAAACAGGAGTTCATGAATACTCAAGATTTAGACTAATCTACAAATGATCATCTATTATGATAAGAATTAAATATCTATGTCAAATGGCAAGCTTATAAAGATAATTAATTCACATCGATCCTATCATGTATAATCTCTATTATATACGGCACCTTTACTAAGATGTCTATCCACATCAGTAATCCAAATCTAGATCACTCGCATCTCGTATGCTTAGTAAACCGCACTAGTAACCATTTATTAAAGATTCCTTACTTTAATATGTTACTAACTATTTTATTCATTATATATAATCTTAATTATCTCGTACTAATACAAGATCATATTCTCATGAATGAATAAGGAATTTTCTTGATATTATTATATAATTAATTCAAACATTAATTATAACATTCAAATATAATAAAATTATACTTTTATTTTAAATCAATAAAATGTCTTTACATGCTTTTAGGGCATTAATCCTAACAGGACTTGGGTGAGGCAAATTATGTTCTTGGTATCCAGATTTTGAAAGATAGGAGAGAACAAAACTTTGGCTCTATCTCAAGCAGCTTACATAGATAAGGTGCTTAAGCCTTTATCTATGGCAGATTCAAAGAAAGGAGGTTTACCGTCCCAACATGGAATCTATATTTCTAAGAAGCAGTTTCCACAGACTCCTGAAGAGGAAGATGATATGAGAAGGATTCCTTATGCATCCGCAGTTGGAAGTCTAATGTATGCTATGTTGTGCACTAGACCGAACATCTGCCATATAGTGGGAGTTGTGAGCAGATACCAGTGAAACCCGTCAAGGGAACATTAGAGCACATACTGAAATATCTTCGACGAACCAGGGATTATAGGCTAATCTACTCAGGTGGAATTCTAAATCCGTTAGGCTACATCGATTCAGATTTTCAAACTGATTTTGATGACAGGAAGTCAACTTCTGAAATAGTGTTTACTCTTGGGGGTGGAGCTGTGATATGGAGAAGTGTTAAGCAAACTGCGATCTCAGATTCTACCATGGAGGTTGAGTACATAGCTGCTTCTGAGGCAGCTAAGGAAATAATCTGGGTGAGGAAGTTCTATACAAATCTTGGTGTTATTCTAGAAATGGATAAACCCCTCATTTTGTATTGTGACAACAATGGAGAGATAGCCAATTCTAAAGAACCTCAGAGCCACATTAGAGAATATGTGGCAAGGGGAGAAGTGAAGGTCATGAAGATTGCGTCTGAAGACAATCTTCCCGATCTCTTCACAAAGACACTAGGAGAGACAACTTTTCTAAAGCATATAGAGGAAATGAGTTTGAGAGAAATGTCGCATTTTAAAAGTGCAAGTGGGAGGTTTTTTGGGTTTTATGGCCTTATAAAACCACATTTCTTATGCAATTCATTCATTATCAATAAATTAGTAGAAATTATTTTGTTCAATCAAATTGCGTTGTTTACCTGTTTTATTACATGATTAATTAGTATTAATACAAACATTTATAAAATTTCAAACGTATGTATAGTTATAATTATAGTGACTTGATCACAGTTGATTATATTTGTAATTATATGTTCAAAAGTATTTTGTCATAAGATTAAATCAATACACTGGATTTTTACTGATTCAGTAATCTACGATAAGATCTACTTACACATCTGGTGTGATTTCATATCCAGGACATTGACCAAGTAGATAAGAACGAATGTATTTTGTTACATTGGACTGAACCAATAATGATTATTGATAAGATAAGTAAGTATCAATATTATCTAATCTAATTATATCACAACATTGACCATAGGTCAAATCAATCTTAATTCTCAGTGATTATTATTCTGCTCATTATATTATTCAAGTCTTTTGATTTATTCGTTACCAGCTTATCCTACGGACTAGCTCATACTTACATATTGGAGATTCAGTAGTATTTGAGTGTGAGCATTTATCATAGACATGAAATCTATAGCTTCTGTTTAAGAAGTGAAACAATGATTCTCTTATAGCATGGTTCAAGTGTTAAATGATAGAGTACTTATTTCTATAATTAAGTTTACAGAAATATCATTTACAAAGAACTTAGTGGGAGTTAAGGATAAAATACCAATAAGGGGTGAAACAGTAATTTGCACCCATCTCATTAGTAGATCATCTATAGAGGATTGAATAAAAGTTATGGTTATAACAATGAACAACATATTTACCTTTGGTGTAAAGCGTTCTATGAATTCAAGAGTGCAATTCTCAGTCTATAGTGGAGTCATGAGGAATTAATAAGATAGTGAGATTATTTGTTATAAATAAACTCATAATAACTTATTAGAGCTTGAGTTTATGGATCCATGGTCCCCATGTCATCTCTTATCAAAATAAACCTAGTAGTCTTGAATAATTAATTTAATTATTAATTATAAAAATATCATATTGACTAGGTCAATGGAAATATATAATGTTAAATTATTTATTGATATTTTATGAGAAAAGAAATAGAAGAAACATTGAGGATTTTATTGCAAAGTCTCACAAAGAGAGTATTATAGACAATTGGGATAATTTTTTTAATATTGATAAATCAGTATTAATATTAATAAAATGAATTAAATAAAGATCAAAATTATAATTGGTTAATTATGACAAGTATTTTATTAATTATAATTATTAAATAATTAAAATAAAATGGGAAACTAAAACTTATTTTATGTTCTAGCTAATTGCTTATATATACTAGTGTTATAGAATGCATTAGGTTAGATGAATTTGACAAGGTAAACTTTACTCCTAATATTCTATACCTAGTCGCCTACTCTGTCTTAGTTTTCTCTCTAAGAATTCTCTTCTCATGTGTTGAGACTTGCTCACACAAACACTAGGTTGTTTTAGAGAAAGACTTTGAAGATTGTGGTCTTGTTTCAAAGTTGTTTGGATTCCTTGCAATACCTAGCATTCAACAATGACAAAACGTTAGGGAATCCAAAGGGTGTAGTCTTATTCCACAACATATTCGTAAGTTCTCTAATCTCTACTGTGCTATTTACGAATCTCTGTATGAAAATCACATCTATGCATGTATTTATGTTTTCTATTATGTGTTATTTTGTGCAATAGGTAGCATACATATAGACTTATATAAATGAGATACTTCAGATGGAATGTTCTTTCTCGACTCGTGGGGTTTTGGCCCCTTCTTCTTCTTCTTCATTGTGACTGGTTTTGTGTGGTGGTGGATCGAGTCTTGGGTTTTTGGCTTCTTCCGAAAATTTGTCGGGTTCCTGTGTTTGGTTTTTCTTGTTTGTTTTTATTTTGTGTGTTTTTCTTGTTTATTTTTATTTTGTGTGTTTTTCTTGGCTGTGTTGCTGTAATAGTGGGATTTATCTCCTTGTCCTTTGGGGATTTTGTTGTTTTGTGCTAGTTTTGTATAACCTTGCCTTGTTTGGTTCATCTTGTGAGTTTGGTCAGGGCTAAATGTGGTCCTCCCTTTGGGGTTTTCTTCCTTAGTCTATTATTGGTGGGATTAGTGTTGTGCTTGTCACATTTGCTCTAGATTTGTAATCGACTTAGTTCGTCATATGTTGATCATCTCCTTTGTGAGATTTGTGCAACTTTGTTTTGTTGGTAACTGTTTTACCATATATGCAGCGAAAAGCAAGGGGTGGTAGGCCCAGAGATTTCAAAAAAAAATTAAACAATCTTTAAATAACTGGATCATTTAATATGAAAAATATTAATCATAGAGAAAGAAAAAGATGAGGATTTACCAGTTGTAGAACAATCAAGAATCATCGCTATCTTTTAGTACCTCCAAATTACTGTTGGTAACAGGTTTACCGTGTGTGCAGCGGAAAGCACGGGGGTGTTGGGCCTAGAGATTTCAAAAAATATTATTTAAACAAACTTTAAATAATTGGATCCATTAACATGCAATACATTAATTTAGAGAAATAAAAGATGAGGATTTATTAGTTGAAGAACTATCAAGAATCATCGCTACATTTTTGTATCTCCTACGAACATCCAATCCAAAGCAGCTCTTCAAAATACTCAGACCAAGATCTTCCAAGATGTATCTCTAAACCTCAAGACGTGTATGAGCACATAGAGTAATGGTAGGGAAAAAATTTTGATTCACAAGATATTCTCAACACATGAGATCTTGGAATATTAGGTCTAAGACAGTTTTCAAGGATAGAGAAAATAATACAATCTCTCTTTCTTTCTATAAAAAATCTTATGTTTTTAAAACTATTTCCATCTATTTAAATTTATAAAAGAATTAATTAAAATTTTGAAATTCAAAATTAAAGTTAAAAATCAATTATTAAACAATTAAATAAATAAAAGAAATATCCAAAACTTATTCTTGGACTCTGTTACACGCCAACTAAATTGCATGCGTGTAACACATCCCTGATTTCAGGGATGTGTTCCAATCATTTTCTTTTAATTATTTATTTAAAAATATCTAAATCTGATAACTTATTTATCATATTAATAAAATAATAAATATCATTTCAAATTCAAATCCAATTTGAATTATCAGAAATATATTTTACAATATTTAAATAAATAAAATTAATTAATTAAATGCTATTTTCAAAATTTTCATATTAATAAAAAATAATTTTCGAAAATATAATTAATTTATTTATTAATTTTGAAAATTAATATATATTAATTAATCAATTTGTCTCAATTACATATTTGACCCTAAAGAACAAATTTCTTCAAAATATGTCATTTTCCTGATTTTTCTTAATTTCAATTCTTACATTCAATAGTGTTGATAGAATCATCTCAGGAACCAATGGACCTATAATTTCAAGCTCCAATAAATTTAGATTACTAATTAAAACTCTTTAATATAATAACATTAATTTATTAATCTCAATATTATTCTACTAAAAATATGAGATTGCACTCTTGTAATTATAGATATTTATTTATTGAGTACTTTTAATTCATAAAAGTGTCCATCGATTTAATCACTACATACAATTCAATCATCTATTAATGGTTCATAATTAAAGTAGGAATTAATTATCATTTAACCTCTTTAATTATATCTTGTTTCCTTAAGTACCATTAACTTTACTAGTTGAGGTTAATTCACAAACTAATTTATGAATTTGAGTTCAATAACCTTTCAGTTTCAAAAGTCGACCCTTAAGAGAACCATTATTCAATTCCTCTCAGAAAGGTATAGATTTCATATATGTATATTATGTCCCCAACCATTTACATCAATGAGTTCCCAAATCAAAAATTTTCAGCCTAATCATTTTGACAAATCATAACGAGTGAATCAAAGAACAAGAGTTCATAATAACTTCGGAATTAAGATCAATTTGTATATTATCATCTTATTGATATGTTTAATTAATACTTATAAAGTAAAAGGTATTATTAAGTATTAATAATATATCGGGTCATGTTCATGTATAACCACTTTAAAGAAAGTACCTCCACTAAGATGTCCTACTACATCAGTAATCCGAATCTAGATTAAATGTATTTATAATACAGTGAACCATACTTACAATATTTATTCCAAAGATTCCGCATAACTTTGTGTTTACTGCGATCTGTTTAAATTCATTCCCTACAATCTTAATCCTCTCGTACCAATACAAGATTGTAGTCACAATAACGAATTTGGGAATTTTCTGATATTCATATAATTTATTCTAATAACAATAATAAACAAACAATATATGCAAAATTTCATTTCAATTATTTATTTCATAAAACATTGTTCAAAACATATGCTTTAAAGAGCACTAATCTCAACACGAACATCTAATCCAATGCAATCTTGTGAATACTCAGACCAAGATCTTTCATGAAGTATCTCTACACCTCAAGACGTGTGTGGGCACGTTATGTAATAGTGGAAAAATTTATGATTCACAACATGTACTCAACTCATGAAATCTTGGAATATTAGGTTTGAGACAGTTTTCAGGGATAGGAAAAATATTACATTATATTTTTCTCTCGATGAAAAGCTTCAAATTTTCTCTAGAATATTTTCCCACTTAAGTGTATTATGAAACTATTTCTATTTGATAGATTTATAAAAAGAATTAATTAAATTCAAAATTCAAATTATGAATCAATTATAAAATAAATAAATAAATATATCAAGATCCAATTTTGGATCTTTGTTACACGCCACTGTAGTTGTCATGTAACATATCACTGATTTTAGGGGTGCGTTCTAACCACTTTTATTTAACTATTATTTAATAATTATTTATTTGAAAATATCTAAACTGATTAACTAAAGAATAAATATCATTTCAAATTCAAATCCAATTTAAATTATCATAAATATATTTTCACATTATTTAAATAAATAAAACTAATTAGTTCAAAATTAATTATCTAAATTATTTAAATAGCCATTTTCAAAAATGTCATTTTATTTAAAAAATTCATTTAATTAAAATACTAATTTTGAAAATTAATATATTAATTAAATAATTTATCTCATTTACATATTTGACCATGAAGAACAAATTTCTTCTAAATATGTTATTTCCCTAATTTTTTCAAATTTCAACTCTTACCTTGAATAGTGTTGATAGAGCCATCTTGGGGACCTATGGACCTATAATTTTAAGCTCCAATAAATTTAGATTATTAATTAAAATTCTTTAATATAATAACCTTAGTTTATTAATCTCAATATTATTTCACTAAAAATATGAGACTACACTCTTGTAATTATAGACATTTATTTATTGAGTACTTTTAAGTATAAAAAATGTCCATCGATTTAATCACTATACACAATTTAATCATCTATTAATGGTTCATAATTAACATAGGAATTAATTACCATTTAACCTCTTTAATTATATCTTATTTACTTAAGTACCATAAAAAGGTTAATTCATAATTTGAGCTCAATAACCTTTCAGTTCCAAAAGCTAACCCTTAAGAGAACCATCATTCAATTCCTTTCGGAAAGGTATAGATTCTGCATCTGTATATTATGTCCTCAGCCATTTACATTAATTATTTCTCAAAAAAAAAGTTTACAGTCTGATCATTTTGACAAACCATAACGAGTGAATCAAATAACTCATATGACATAAACAGGAGTTTATAATAACTTCGGAATTAAGATCAATTTGTATATGATCATCTTATTGATATGTTTAATTAATACTTATAAAGTAAAACAATATTATTAAGTATTAATAACATATCGGGTCATGTTCATGTATAATCAATTTAAACAAAGCACATCCACTAAGATGTCCAACTACATCAGCAATCCGGATCTAGATTACATGTATTCATAATACTAGTGAACCATATTTATAATATTTAATCCAAATATTCCATATAACTTTGTTTTACTGCGAACTATTTAAATTTGTTCCCTACAATCTTAATCATCTTGTACCAATACAAAATTGTAGTCACAATAACAAATTTGAGAATTTTATGATATTCATATAATATTATTCTATCAATTATAATAAACAATCAATATATGCTGAAAATTCATTTCAATTATTTATTTCATAAGACATTGTCCAACACATATGCTTTAAAATGCACTAATCCCAATATGTTTCTACCTAACCTTTGGACTTTGTCCTTTGAACCTTTGGTTATGTGAAATTTCTTCCCTAAACAAAATCTATTTTAAAACTAATAAATGTAGATTTTAACTATCAAAAATTCTATATACCCTACAAATCACACAATATCAAAAACTAAATTAAAATCATTAAAATAACTAAAAACTAACAATCTCTAAGCCTAAAGAAATTAAAAATATATGATCAATATTTCACTTATCAGAAATAAGAGCGAGAGCTTAAGGAAAATCCAAGGCATCTGTAAGGGACTTCCAATTTCAAGTCAAAGAATGACTTATCCATGTCAAGCATTGCATACAACTTGTCAAACAATTGTCAATAACTCATATCCCTTGCCACGGAAATTACTCTAGTAGATACTCCTTTGAAAGCCCAATTGTCTGTTCCTAGACACCATATGAAACAAATGCGTTAACTCTTGAACTTGCAAAGACTAACAAAAAAGCTTCAAAAATTATAAAACTATTGGAAACATCAAAAATAACATTAAATTCCATCGAATTGGGCTAGTTACGACCCACCTAAAA
Organism: Humulus lupulus; assembly: GCF_963169125.1. NCBI lineage: Eukaryota > Viridiplantae > Streptophyta > Magnoliopsida > Rosales > Cannabaceae > Humulus > Humulus lupulus. Next base: position 46,453,318 of record NC_084802.1, on the reverse strand, counting down.
AAGTGAAATCTAAAAATTCATTGAATGACCATTGATTTACATCGAAATCTATAATTGATGTTAAATTTAATGCATAATCGATGGTGGATCAATGATATTTGGAAAATTGATTTATAAATCCAATTTCAATGCCAATTTAATTCACGATATATGAAATTTTGATGGTCTCATCATTTCATGGTTTTCTGAGGCATGCATCAAAACCACATTGATTTGGCATCGATTTCAAAGTTTTAAGAACATAAAGATGAACATTTCATCGATTTTGTATGAAAAAAAAATGTAAGATTCAGATTTTCAAATTTTTTATTTTTAAATAAAAAAAGCTAAAAAAATACACATAAAATCACAAAATTGCATAGAAGTATTGGAAATGCAAATATTAGTGCTTCTAACATATACACTTCAATAGATAGGGTGACAAGATTTTTCTACTCTAAAAAGGACAAGGCTAAGATTTTTTATTGGATTAATGGTAATTTTGAGATTTTAATCAAGTGCTTAATTGAATGTGCTTCACGTTAGTGAAGGTGTCGGAGATGGGCTCGGATAGAATAGAGAAGGAGAGAAAGTCACTTTAACTTTAGTATTAAGATTAGGCACCACCTTAGATTAGTTTTACATTTCAGTTATTTGTTGTAACTAATAACAAATTATTCTAGGGTAGTTTAGTCTTTTCCCTTTGTTTATATATATTCATCTTCTTTGTATTATAATATTGATTTTGTTCAATCCGAAATACACAAAACCCTTTTCTCTAACATGGTATCTGAGAAACCCACACCTCCCTCCTCTCCGGCTTAATCTGCTATTTTTTCCGACCATAGCTCCGACCACTTTTTCCAATGGTGCGAACCAGAGGTCACAACCACGGCATCTCTGCTCCCTCAACCTCCATTCCGACTGGAACTTCCTTCCAACTCTGCCATTTGGAGAGAGGAGAGAAGGAGAAAGAAGAGGGAAAGGAGAAGAGGAAATGGCAAAAGCTTTTTTGTCCTATTTTAGTTTTGGAGCATATTTTTATGATAGTTATTAACTTATGCATAGTTTTAACTAAAGGGTATTAATAAGTATAGAAAGTCAAATTTCCCTACCAAAATAAATGGTATTTGATTTTTTTTTTCTCAAGAAAAATAGTATTGAAATTGTTGTATTAAAATAAGGCCAGTTCTTAAGTCCCTCACCGGACTTAGTCCAACAAGTGGGACCCAAAAAAAATTGCCAAGTGTCAAGCTATTGAATTATTTGGGGTTTTTATTATTACCTGATTTTACTTGATGAGCCGGTGATGGAAACCGGTTGTAAAAAAAAATTGAATCATGGTCTGAAAAGTATGGGCAAAATAGTAATTTGCAGGTAAAAAAAGTCTACAGTGGAGGGCAATAAGGTAAAATTAGTATTGTGTTCAAACATATTTACGAAATTGGGAAAGTAATGTTTAAGAGTCACTTAGTAATTTTTAAAGGAGTAGTCAGGAATAATGTTGCTTGTAAAAGTAATGAATTTCCAGTAACTCATTTGCATATAAGTAACATTTTGATGTCAGTAAGTAATATTAAATAGAGTGGTTAGGAATAACATAATAGCTGAAAGTAAAAAAACCGAAAGTAATTATTGTTTGTTTTTTTGTGAGTAACAAATGAATTGTCTTAGTGAATATCTCAGTTTTGTTTGACTTGTTTAATGGTTAGAAGAATGAATTACCATTGATTATGTAGCTTTAGGTTGTATAGTTAATTTAGAATGAATTTTGGCCATTATATGGTATTTGGTATGTAAGACTTGCATTTGCATAAGTTATTTTATAATCTCCTGATGTGTAACACAATTAGAGTATAATAATAATAATAATACCACTAAACGTACCATATTTAAGTTATAATATTTGTATGGTTGCTCGATTAGGAGTCACTACTTCGTTAAAAAAAGTGTAATTATGGAGACTAAAAATTTAATCTCATACAATATAAAAAGATGATCAATTGATGAATCATTCATACTATACTTTTGTAACTTCATTTGACTTGTACGGTGAAGTACATAGGTTTAAATTGCAAACCACATTGGCGGCTTAGTTGACGAGGAAATTAATAATTTGTTATTGATTGCATGGAAGATGGGGTCAAGTAATTGGGATGTGGTGATTGTACGAATATGTGTTATAGTAGAACATCCCCAATCACGGTTGTGTAATCTAAGCTTTGAACTTACAAAATTATAGTAGGACCCAATTAATTTTCCAATTGTCAAGTTTTGAACAATTTTGGTGATTTTGTTTTTTAAACTTTATACTTGATGAACTGGTTATGTAAACGGGATGAAAGAAGTTGTGCTGGCATGACTATGAAAAGTAAGGACAATAAAGTAATTTACAGTCCAAAAATTGTACAATCGAGGGCAATAAGATAAAATATGTATTGTGTTTGAAATTATTTATTATATTCGGTAAGTAATTTTTTTATGCGGCTAAGTAATGTTTAATGAAATGGTCAGTAATAACGTTTTATGAAAAAGTAAAAAACCTTGAAGTAATTTTGTTGTTTTTTTTGCGTAAAAGTAACATTTGTATGCTAGTAAGTAAAATTTAATTGAGTGGTGAGTAATAATGTTTTAGCTGAAAGTAAAAGAGTAAAAAATATCCAACAATGACTGGAATTGAATGAGCACACCTCATGCGCCTTAGTTGTCTCATGATCATCATAGAGAGCTTTATTCACTTCATTACTGATGTTGACAACAGTGCACTAGTAATACATTTTTAGACAAAATGAGAATTAGATAAATGATACTCATGTTAACAACATAAGAAATTTACTTGGTTCAAACAAGTATGACCTAAATCAAGTGGATGGGACTAACACTCTTTAGTAAGCACAAATCTAGATGAATACAAAGTTATATAATTTGAATAAGAAGTTTGTTTTTAATTTTCAAACTCTCACCAACATAATACAAGAACCCAGAACAACATTTGTCAATGTTGAATAGAAGATGACGTCTAAGATGAGTCTATTTACTAGCTTGAGTGTGAAGATCGTTTTGAACCACTAAAAATTGGCAAATACTGAAACTGCATTTATTACTGCTTTCTATTGTGACAGTTGAACTGTGCTTAAGTCCAATTTTAGAAAGTTCGGGAGCAAATAGTAGGTCAAGAGATTGTAACCTTACATGATACAATGATGAGAGTTTTAGTCCAATCAGTTGATGTAGAGGAATGCAGACTGAATCTAATTTGTATTTTTTGTACATCAAAACTGTTCATTAGTTCACACTCTGGAAAGACCGAAAAGACAATTTCACAATGTACATAATTTCAAGTCAAGTTAGTTGAACAATATACAACTCGAAGAGAGTAATGATGAATATCGAAGATTAGGTTATGAAAAAAGTAGTACCTGTTATGAAGATGGATTTGGTTGTTGTTGAAGTCTTTAATGGTTGTGAATGCCTTAATTGTGTTTCCCACTGATGGAAGATGTCTTATTTGTACGACCCTATTACAAAACAAGTCCCATATTCGTAATCCATGGCTACAGTGTAGTATAACACATTCATTGGTACTCCAGGCAATTGGTTTTGAGAATTGGATTGGTTGTATGGGAAGTCCAACATCGTTGTGCATTTTAATATCCCCATTTCTTAGATCAATAAATTTTATGAATTTATCTTCGATGTTTCCGTACAACAAAAGGTTCCGACTGGCTGCGCGGCAGTGGTACGTCTCCTGTTGAGGTTGGTTTTGATCTGTACAATTTTTGTGCACATATGTGAATAGGCATGAGAATGGGTGGTCTTCCCAGCTTGCAAATCCAGCAATTTTGTGGAAGCCATTTGTGTACATAATTATAGTTTCATATTGATCAGAGCATCCTGCCATTGTGATGGCTACTCCATTCGATATAGCACATGGTAGGAGTTTTTTCGTACAATACCTTCTGAAAAACTTTTTTTGAACACAGAAAGTTTCACCTGCAAGGGCATTTATCATAAAGTAAATTATTGAATGGCTAGATAAAATGTTGTTGAAAATGTGAATGACAATTAATAATTTGAATATTAAGGGGTGAGTTTAGCAACTTACCGAATTTGTAACAATAGCATATACACCACATTGTCCTTCGTCAAATACAAAAATTGCATGTCTTTCGTTAGCATTTCTAAATCTTGAGTATCTGGCAGTTGGAAATGGCAGTGGACATGGGTGTGTGTGACGCTTTGGGAGTGAGACATGTCGCAATAGGTGTGTTGGGAGCTTGTCCTTCTGTGGGTCATAAGTGGAATTCTCTGTTTTTATACAGTGAATTAATTGAATTGGTTTAATGTCCTGAAAATTTGTTTCGTCGTTGGACATTATTTAATCTTGTTGAGATTGGAATGTTCGTACTTACTCTAACCTGAATAAATTAGTGATGCATTAATACTGTCAGGCAAAGAAAAAATTATTAGGACCTATAAATCGATTAAAATTATCTCATAAGGAGGGGAATAACGTATTGCAGTGTAACAAAAAAACGTTTTGGGATTCAATTGATGAGTATGATCTACCACACAAAATTTGTTTAGAAAATGCCTTTTTTTTCTTAGCCCGGACCAGGAAGACTACTTATTTTGCTTTTATTGTGAACAACTTTGGGGTATATATATGGGCTACCAAAGTAAGGCCCACTTTTAAATTAATAGTACAGTGATTAATCAAGTCATTTTCTGAAAAGTTTTTCTTTCATAATTTTTTGATGACACTAAATAAAATTTGGAGTTGGAAAAATACAAGGAAGATTGAGATTTCGCAAATGGGAAATAAAATGAAATGAAATATAAGATTTTGAAATTGGGAAATGAGGTGAGATGAAAGTGTAAAGTACTGACCAAGGTTGAATGCAGTAGATATGGGTAGTTATTTTGAAATTACCTTTTGTATTTGGAGTGGTCGCTTAGCTTCCTTTAGAAATGAGCCCAATTGATTCAGTTTCAATGGATGGTTGTTGGGCCATGAACATGACCATATGCAGCTCAATCTTACCCCAATGGAGAGGATTTTGTTTTCTTATTGCTTTACTAATATTTATGGAAGAAGTATGTTCTGTGCAACTTGTTCTTTACAAATTGGGAGCTTTAAATAAGTTGGAGTACAGAACCTCTACTAGCACATAGCAATTAATTTTTGTTGGGCCAATTTTTGTTTTAGTGGCCTGCCTCATTCATAAGTAATATAGGAAAGATCCAGCATACTAAGTTAATTTATGCCCCCATAGAAATAACAATATATTTGTACAATTAAAAGTTGATTCTTGGCTGATATTAAAAGTTGGTATATGTATTTGGTATTAAGTTTGTCTTGCATCCTCCAAAGTTTAATCCCATGGCACGGTGAGAACCAAATATTTGCTCATGCATTCTATGTAGGAACGTGTATGTCGTATGTCATCCTCCCTAAACTCCAGATGCATAAGTTGATGATAAAGTTCAACATAAATTTAATTCAAATTCATTTTCACTATCATATTTTATGAAAACAAGTATTTTCTGTCTCATTTCATAACCATGTTTCTTAGGGTGAAATTTAGGGTTGATTCAATTAAGGATATGTTCATGTTAATAATATTAATATGATTTCATTTTGTTTTTAAATACGAAATAAAAATTGTATAAGGTGTTAATTGAAGCATGTAATCGAAATCATAAACAACACAAAATTACTTTACTTTTATAATTTGAACCGATTTAAAGAGTTTCACACGAGGATGTTGTCCGTAATACATGTTTACATTACAACCTAATATAAGATATAAAGTAGATATTTTTTTCCTTCTCAAAAACAGACATAGGGTGAAAGGATTTCACTTGATTAAACATCACTAGACTATACACAAAAGCAGTCTTCTCTGGACATGGCTTACTTGGTCTTAGAGGGGTGATGTGGTGGAGATGGAGAAAGAACTTCGGTATGAGGCTCCTTTGATTTGTCAGTACAACAATGGCAACACCCTTTGTTTTTTATTTCCTCCACATCAGTACGCAGATTAAACAACATGCTGAAAGTCAGATTTTGGAAAGTGGTTCGGCTCATGATTATCTCTGCATCTGAAACCTCCGAGTCGGAAGACGATATGGTCACCGGCGACGCATTTCGTTTGGTCCTTGGAGCAGATGGTCCTTCGAATGCAACATATTCATTTCTTCTTGGTCGTCCTTCATTACACCGAAATAATTAAAACAAAAAAAGTAGTGACTAAATGAAGAGACTTAAATAGCACTGTGAAAAGGCCACTTAAACACCAAATCACTACTTATTACACCTAAAACTACATTTTTTGGTATTTTTAAAAAATGAATAAACTTCTGACCTCGCTTGGGCAAAGGTTGAGTCATACAGTCACCTTCCGATGGTTGAGCTTTCGGTAGTGGAGGAACCACTTTTTTTCCTGGCCTTCGACGGGGCTTCTTCTGTTCCAACGTTTCACAGACCACCGACGCAGGCGGATACGACTCACCTTCCTCCTCCCGCCGTTCACCGGCATTTGTTCGTCGGCGGTTAGCGAAGGTCTTGAAGCGCATTTTTTTGTTTTGTCGGAATAACTATTTCTGAAGATGGAGAATATGAAATGGGTAACTGAACTAAACTTAATCCTGAGGTGTTTACAAATGGAATAATTGGTCTTAGATGTAAGACCCTAGGGAATGATGGCTACTCTGTGGAGCTGTCGAATCACATACCTCTTTATAATGTATGTGACGGCACTGTGATGTGATAAGAAATGTATTGCTTGCAACACACGTTTTTTGCATTATATTATCTTGACTGTTGAAGGCATATGGGAGACTGCCGAAGCTTTTATTGTTGTAGTTTGGAGGCTTAGGAAGAGTTGGGGCTTTAATGGGCCTAATATGATATACATTTTTTTTTTTTTTTGTAATGGACCCAATATGGTACACCGAAAAAAAAAATTTGTATTTCAAAAATACCACTTCGAACAACATTTAACATAAATTAGTAGAAGGATTAATGTCGAAGTTAAATAAACTAAATATTTTGATTATGATTTCAATTATTACGATGTATAATTTAATTTTCTAAATGGCGACATGAACAATTATTATAATTTATTAGCATGTATATATTGTTTTATATATATAGTAAAATATCTACAAATTCATACCCAATTAATTAATCAACTCGCTTAAATTATACTATTGTCTGGCCCCGAGTCGGGGACTTTGTCGTAAATTAATAATTCGCTAAATTTATATGATAATATTTTATAAAAAAATACATAGGTCCCATTGAATATATAAATTAATATATTTTACTCAATTGTTGAAAATATAGATTAGTAAATGAGTTCCCCACAAAGATATTACTAAATGAATGATAAAATAAAATAAATTAACATATATTATAGTAAATTTAATTAAAAAATTATTTAAAAACCAACCCCAATCTCTAACCCAAATAAAAACCCAGCCATTGGTTTAAAACTCTGCTAAAACTTAAACAACTGCATGTAATTCATATAAAAAAAATAAACAGAGCATAACCTTACCTCAATTGTGTAAGTGAAGCTTTAAGTTGCTCCAAACCAAATCTGAAAAGCTCCAAGTTCAGGATAGATAAACGTTAAAGAGAGCGTGTGAGGTGTTGGTAAGAGTTTCTTTGGGTATCGTACTGGTAAAAGGAATTAGTGAGTAAGTCTGTAACGTCCCGAATTTAGTATTAAGGCTGAGTGCCTTGTTTACGGTGCTGGAGAGAATAATTAGATTAATTATGTGGAATTAATTGAATAAATGTGTGAGTACGTCGCATACATGATTTACGTGGTTGAATATGTGGATATGTGCATGTTTACGTGTATTACATATGCATGTGGGTTTGTTATTGTTAATAAGGCCATGTTTGTAATGTTGACTTGTTGAGGGTATAAATTTGAGTATATATGTTAAATGATTGAGGATCTGATTATTTTGTGAATGCATTTGTGATGTCAGCTTGAGGCGATTGTAACGCCCTGGTTACTCCAGGACCGTTACTGTGAACTTTGAATCGTGCTTAACTCGCTAATCGAGCTATTTGGTTATAAATGTGGTTGTAGCTTTTATTAATAGGTTAAGGTGGAAAACCATGCCGCGGCCCGCCTCCCCAAACAGAGACGCCCACAAATCCATTTCCCCAACACGGGGCGCGACCGTCCTTCTTCATGCCGCGGCCCAACGACCCAGCAGCTTCTCCCTTCCTCTTCAATGAGGTTGGGGCGTGGCGCTCCAGAACAGATCCGCGGCCCCACTTGAAACTCAGGCAAAAATCCCTATTTTTCCCCTTCGAACTCATTTCAAAACCTCTTCACACGCGCCAAGGGCAAAACCGTCCTTTTACACTTATCTTGTTAATCATAATTAACACTCTCCAATTCGTAGCACTATTCTCAAATACCAATAAAATCATATCCCTTTACCCTTTAATCCCCGAAAATGCTCTAATCATCGAACCACCCCGAGACTCACCCCGAGCCCCGAATTCAAACCTGTTATGACCAAATCATTAATTTATATTGAAATAACGTGTCATGTCGAATGGCTCAAAAAAATTCACATTGTGATGTGGCATCAATAATAGTTCACCAACATGCATGAAAATACACAATTACGCCCTCCACAGGTCCAATTACCAAAATGCCCCTATCAAGAAATGTGGACCCACATGCATCCATTTAACATCATATTATAATAGGCTAGGTTAAATGACCAAAATACCCTCCATGCTTAATTCATCCTTAATCATAATTAACAGTCTCAAATTCATAATTAACACTCTCAAATTCCTGTTATTCTGAAATACTAATAAAATTATATCCATTACCCTTTTACTCCCGGTAACTCTGTAATCATCAAATCACCACGACACGCACCCCAAGCCCCGACCTCAACCCTGTTATGACCAAACCGAGAATTTGAATTCCAAGATCGTCTCATGCCGAATAGCTTGAAAAAATCCACATTATAATGTGGTCTCATCAACAGTTCACCTACGTGAATACAATTGTACAATTACGGTCTGAACGGGGCAAATTACGAAAATACCCCTGAGAGGAAATTTTGACCCCCATGCATGCATTTAACATCATCTTATAATATATTTCACATAAACATGCATGTAATAGTTAAATGAGATAATAAATCAGTTACGGCCCTCACGGCCTACTACTCTGACCCTTAGACCTAATTAGGGATTTCCAGGCATTCCGTTAGTGAATATTTATTAGTGACTTTTAGTTAGTAAATGTACTTGTACACTTCATCGAACCGAATTTTTTTATTTTTTGGAACTTCAGTGGCATGATTTATGTTCATAATCAGCAAAAGCTTATTAGTATGGTAGACATATGTTTAATGTGTCCACTTTATGGTTGTTGATGAGAAAATAGGAAATAGGTGTTTAATTTGTGATTAAAGTCTTAATTTCACGTGTTCACCTTTGAAGATTCAAACTAAAATTGATTTATTGATACAAAAGTACAAGATGGTACACAGTTTATGTAACGCCGTACTACCTTCGAGCCGTTACTAAGTGAGTTTAAAACGAAAAATGTGCAACTAACTTGTTGTACAAGGTTTTTAAAACAAAAGTGTGACTAAACAAAAGTTAAGGCTGTAATCTTTGAAAATGCTTTGTTTCATTGAAAACTTCAAGTATCAAACATCTGGGATCCCAAAATAAGGTTTACAAAATATTTACAACTCAAAAATATATTTACAATTGATTATCTATCAACATCACAGGTTAATACAACCATTTTTCAAAATGCCCCCAACCAAAGCAGCCGGGCAGGCCAAACATGTACGCGCCGCCCCCACGCTCTCCATACTCATGGCTGGTTGAATTTCTCTTTGCCTTTACCTGCAACACAGAGCACCCGTGAGCCGAAGCCTAGCAAGAAAACTCATACAATATATAACATATGCATATTATATAGTTAACATATCAGATAATCCACAGATAAACGAGTAGTCCATCACACTAAACAAACACGGCCATGCCGTCCTAGAAGCATTACCAAAGCTTGGGGTCTCGGTCCTCACCGTAAGGATATCCCATGTATCCATTGGGTCCCACCCTGACTATAAGCACTCCATGTGCGAAGTGTTACTTCCAGCCTCGCTGCCGTTCTCGACCTTCGCCGTTCGCGGCCTTCGCCGCTCTCGGCTCCTTTGCCGTTCATTTTACTATAATCACATATAGTACAACTCGAAATAATCATTCAAACATATAATAATTCAATTAAGGTTACACCCTAGCATGTAATGCAATCTAGGGTCGTGCCCTGCAATAACACTATGGGCCCATGCAGTGATAATCCTATAATTAATTCCCAACATATATATTTATATATGCAAGTGGTTTGTTAGATAATGTTAGTGGTAGTGGAAATAAAGTGTGTGTGAGAGAGAGTGTGCAAGTAATTGACAGTTTTATGGTTAGTTATGTTTTATTAACATAATAAAGTATTTATATTAATAGTAATATATATTTAAAATTATTTAATTTATTTTATACATAGTTAATTTATTTGATGTTATACGAATACAAATTTTTACATGGATACGTATAGATGTATTATTATATATAAATCTAGATGATTAAAATATGGATATATAATTATCTTATCAAAAATTAATTATTAATATGTTCAAAATAAATATGATTTATTAAGTTTTTATATTTTATACTTTTAACTATCGATATTTTAGTAGAATAATATTAGTGGTTGAAATACTTATATTGCTACAAAATAATTAGTAGCAAAATATAATTAAAAAAATTATTTTTTTCTACCAAAAAAGTAGTAGCTAATAAAGATTTGAGTTTTGCTATCAAAATAAAATGGAAGCAATTAATATATAAAGTTAAAAAATTTATATTTTGGCACCCATATATTTAGCTACCAAAAGAAATTAATAGCTAAAATTATTCATTAGGTACTAATAATTTTGGTTGTAAAAATAGTAGGTCTTCTATTTTTAGATTTTGCAACTGAATTCTTTTGCTACCATAATTTAGTAGTAAAATATAACTAATTGCTACCAAATATATTTGGTAGCTATTGTAGGTAAAAATTATTTTTCTTGTAGTCAGTAAGTATAGAATAGCATGGCAGGCTAAATATATCATATCCTATCACTTGTTTTAATTGTTGAGGTCATTGGTCAACACAACACATTATGTGGGATGTTAGGTGAGCAAAAGATTACAGCTGCAAAATGTTCATGATCAACTGAAAAAATTCAGTTTTCCTATTGTTGTACTCAATAACTATGCCACATGTTCATCCTATACTATCAATATACTATTTTAAATAGACCCTACGCATAGGGTACATATTGGTACCATCATCCTACCTCTCTTCATCAAACCCTCATACTCATAAAATGAAGTTCCAACCCTCATACTCATAAAATGAAGTTCAGTACTTGCAAATTTCGGCCAAAGCTATTTGCATGAATATTTTTGTTTAAATCTCATATATTCCTATTTATCTATTGTTGCATGTGCAATATAATGGATTGTGATTCATCAACAGACTGGTGTAATCCCTCGGTTATCCCTGACGTAGAACGACCCCAACCACACCCGTCGGAGTGGGAAGAGTTCACTCATTATAGGATAACAACCCTGCCAGCAGAAGCTATACAATACATCAACGATCTTCATGAGAAATTGGAGATGAAGGCAAGCGAAATATTCTTTATAAATTTAGAGAATTTTAGGTTGGAACAAAGGACCCGTTCATTGAAAGATAGGATATCGCAATTGGAAGCCCAGGTGGAAGAGAAGACCAAGGAATTTGAAGATCATAGGTCGGGTTGTATCATGGCTGATTATCAACGGATATCCCAGGCTATTGAAGTACTTAAGACAGAAGCCATTACCAGATACCAAGAGTTTCTGGATCTGAAAGTGGTGAGCATCATGGGTGGTGATGTGGTAATGGATGGATGTTCGTGCTAAAGAGAGGACTCTGTTGTTTCATGTACATGTGGTTCTTCCTTGTTCAAGTTAGATGTGCGTTCAGATGCAGTTGGCAGGTTCACGCGACCGATTATATCAAAACTTGTTGTAAATCATAATCTATTCAGTTGACTACGATTTTGTAACATATTTATCTTCTTAGTTCTACCCATGTTGATGATCAACTCTATTGTAACATATTTATCTTAATGCCATTTAATAAACTGTATTTTAGTTGCTTAAAGAAAGTGTAAGTAATTATTCTTATACTTGTTCATTGCTCAGGTTCATGTGAATACATTTATTTTTAACCAAATGAGTAGCTACTACCAGCCTACTAAACGTAGGAGTCTACAAGCCACCTAATGCAGAAGCATCACTATACCATACACTACTTAATGAACTGACAGCCGACTAGACAGAGAATGGAGTTGGATGTTGACCGTTAAGTATGGTAGTTGCATTTTAGTCTATATCTTTTGCTGATGTTGGTGGTCTATCAAAAATGGTTTAGTAGCAGGATTAATTTAAATCGGCTTCAGTTAAACCATTGTGCTATGTTTACAAGGAAAATTTGTCAAATAATGCCAACTCCAATAAAGTGCTACCACACATGCATTAGTATTGGGAAAATAGAGAGGATACAGAATTTGACATACCAAAAATATTGGATAATGACATACTAAGGTCAACTAAAAGAGAAAAGGTGATAACCCACATACACAACATTCAACTACTAGGTGATACATCTTAAGCTTTGGCTTCTTCCCTGTTGTCAGAACTCAATGTCCTCCAACTCTTGGAAGCAAAGACTCATAGTGTCTAATGCGTCCTGCATTCGACCAATGTTCTTGTAGTTCAATCCTTTCTTTTCAATTTTTGCACGGACGAATTGTGCGTTCTTCATAGCCTCATCAAACTTCTGAATCTCCTCACGAATGAAACGATCAACATCCAATGCTTCTTTCTTCTCTGGTTCTTTGTGCGCTGGTTTAGGAACAACCTCCCGGGGACCCAGGGTAGTTAACTTCATTCCTGGTGCCACTTCGATCACTTGAAGGTTCAATGACTCGGGTACATGAAGAAGGTAGGCATTCCTGCTACTATCCAAGATTGATTTCACGCGTTCATCGGCCTTTGAGGTGGATTTAGACATGTTGACATCCTTCACCTCAGTTGAATCTTTGTTGGAGCTCGCCATGACGTTCTCCAATGGGAAAATCTTATATTAACCTCTCGGAGTCAGAAAGAAAATTGGAATGGGATGCTTGTGTTGTTTGCGTGCGTGCAGTTAGTGGGGATTGCAAGTTCTTTGGGCATTATATAGATTACATCGCCAAAGAATAACTTTGTTAATAAAAACAATTCCGAATCATGGAAAAACACATGCCACCACCTTTTCATTTCAAATTATTGGTGCTTTGAAAGTAATTTTTAGCTTAGCAACTTAATTTTGATTTAAATGGATGTGCCATATAGTCTTAAATATATATATATTATGTTAACCACTAGTTTGGAGTACATCCCATCATATAGATACTGAAAATATATATGTAAGGTTAAATAGTTCATATGGTCGCATTATAATCAAGTATATGATAGTGAGCTAGTTTATTAAAGGGAAGTGTTAGGTGAACAAAAGATTTTTGTTTCAGTGTTCGATTTTCACTTTCTTATGGAATTCCGAATATTCCACCCATTATTATGGGTGAACTTATTAAGTGTAGTGAGTACTCCAACCAAATAGCCAAATAATGGGTGGGGACCAATTTCTTCACTTCAGATACAACAAAATTATGGAAATACCAAAGACTGAAGTATTACTTGTCCATACCCTGAAGAGATTGCGGGCCCACATCTTCAATACCCTACGTATTGGACAATAAATGATCATGTACTCCATTCTTCAAAATCCCACCTCCTCCATATTGATTTCTCAGTTAGTTTAACATATTTACCTGCAACTCTCTTTGCAGATGTTGGCAATGGATTCCGATTCATCAATTGACTCATGTAATATTGAGGTGTTCCCCGAGCTCAACCGACAACGTCTAGAGCCGCCGGAGTGGGAAGAATTCAGTCACAACAGAGTAACAAACCTGCCCCCAGAGCCTATACAGTACATCAATGATCTGCATCAGAAATTGGAGCAAAGGGAAAGCGAATTTTTTTTTATAAATTTCGATAATCGTATGTTGGAACAAAGAAACAATTTCCTGGAAGAGAGGATCACAGAATTGGAAGCGGAGGTGGAAGTTAAGACAAAAAAATTAGAGGAACTACGGTCGGGTCTTCTCACGCCCGAGTATCAACAGATGTCCCGAGCAGTGGAGGAGCTTAAGAAGGAAGCGGTTACTAAATACGAACAGTATCTTCACATGAAAGTGAAGAATATAGTGGGACATGATGTGCCAGTGGATCGACGAACATGCTGAAGCTATTCGAGAGAAATTGTAGAGCGTCTAGGTTGGTGACTCTTTGTTGAAGATTGAGAACGAGGGTAGTGGATTCGTTTATTTTTTTCATTTCAACTTCTAGTGAAAGTGAATGAGGAATCTATGTTAATGACTTAATTATTGAAGATACTACCCTTATTAATAATTTTTAATTATGTGTTCCAGAGACTTTGGTTATCGCAGATACATCCTTAATATTGACGAATGAGTATTTTTTTATGTAATATTTTTAGTTTTGGTATTCAGTACAAAATATCTGTAGTCAAAATAAACTTGGATTAGCTTAATAGACATCATCGCTAGTTTTAGGTAAATGAACACTTGTTATGACCTTACTGTCCATAGGTCTGTAGAAGTTACATAATTAATTGAAAATTACATAATTAATTGAAAAGTTACATAAACATCGTGTGGCGCAATTTTAAATATTAACTGTTAATGGAGCTGATTTCATAGATGAATAGTGGGTGGTACGATAATGTAAGTTAAGTGCCAAAAAAAAATTACTCAATCACTAAAAGTGTGTGAGGAGTGATAGAGTTCTTTGTCTAAAAATATGGGCAACCAACGGCTAATCGCGTTAGGTTACTATTAAACATTGAAACATATAACATACTCGTTTTCATATATGATTTAATTCACATGCTGACATGAAGTGACTACTATCATCCTAGTTAGGCCCAATATTAGAACTAGTGGGAATATCAGTATCCCACTGATGGAATTGAAGATTTTTGTCTCCGGTGAAGCTCAATTGAGACGGCATGAGGTATAGCCACGGTTCTGCTTCAGTGGTTGGACTATTACAAGAAGGTTCGTAATATTTTTCTATTGTGTGAGCTGCGAGATTAGATTTGCAAGTAGCCTTATTATGCCCTAACTGGTTGCAGTTGCGACACCTATTTTTCCTGGATCTCCCATTTTATGTGTCCTTCTCTTTTGATTTTGACTTGTTTGTTTCCCTCCCCTTCGTTCTTACCACAGTTGGGTCTCGGATTCCTCTGTTAGCGGGGTGATCGCGGCTGTTAGTAGGAGCCACATTTGAAACTTGGTCTACAGATTGGACCTCCACTGACATTGACTTAAATTTTTGTTCCATACGTGACATTTCATTCATTGCCTCTTCAAAATTTTCATTATGTTTTGTGGCATAGTATCCCATTGCATTGAAACGCGAAGTTAAAGATCCCCATCTTGTACAAACTAGCACATCCGGTGGCACCGTTGACTGGGATAATTTTTTTAACCCAATCGTGTTTTTCGCATCCTTCTTCCACCGGTCCTTATAAAGAGATTCAGGAATGCATGGTATGTTGAGGTACTTCATAACTACAAATATATGTCGACATGGAATTCCATCCGACTCGAACAACATACACGTACAGTTTATATGACCATCGACAATATGGTAGCGCACCCTACTTTGTACAAGTCCCTTTGGAAACCGCGTCAGTGAGTAGAACCTGAAGTCAATGGATACATTGGTGGACTCCACTGAGTAAGCCAGGGCACTCATGATCTGTTCCTCAACTTTTTTGTACATGTTCCTTGTCAAAATCGAAGCCACCTGTTCATAGTACTGTTGGAGGATGTTCGATGGTAATTGTGGCGTACTATGGTTGCTGATGAATTCGTCTTCCCGTTCTGTGTGACGAATACTTTGTATGGCCTTGTCTACTTGGCCAACCAGATCTCTAAGTTTGAGTTTACTCGTCAGGAAGTGGGACAAGTAGGAATTAATTGACTCTGATCTTTGAGTAGTTCTTAGTCCCCCAAAGAAATGCCCTCGTAGGAAACATTTTGCCCAACTCCTCCTACTATTGTAGGTAGTTGTTGCCCATCGACTATCCTCAAATTCGAATTCTGAAACCATTCTATTCCATGTATCCTCGAAATCTTCCTTGGTACAGTATTGATAAAGTAGTTCATTGAACTTGGACTTGAATACAGGATGAGGCGCATTAATAGTTACATTATTCTGAAGATGCCAAGCACACAACCGGTGAACAGAAGTTGGGAAAACTTTTTGTATTGCTTTCGCCATAGCATGATCACCGTCGGTGACCACCACAGGAGGTGGTTTGTTTTTCATGCACTCTAGAAACTCCTCTAAAACCCAAGTATATGTCTCCTCGGTCTCGTCATATAGCAAAGCAACTACAAAGACTATTGTCCTGTAATGGTGATTCAACCCGACAAAGATAAGCAGAGGCTTATTGTATGAGTTCTTCTTGTAGGTGGAGTCGAAAGCCAAAATGTCCCCAAAACAAGCATAATCACGACGAGAAATTCCATCAGCCCAAAATAGGTCAACCAACCTATTTTCTACATCAATTGTGTGTGTCTCAAAAAAGTCAGCATCAGAGCGGCCCATACATGCCAAGTACCCCAATGCTTCTTCAGCGTCAGTTTCTTCTTCGTGTTGAAGTAGTCTTTGCCGACCAATCCAATTGTAAAGATCCTTTTTCAGGAAGGGTACATACTCACGTCCTCCTCTTTCTTGTGCTAGGTGGTTGAATATGTGGCAAGTGCGTATACCTGATCGTCGCATCGACATTACCTGGGCTCCGATTGACTCTGGTATGGCTCGATTAGATCGCAAGAAGTGCAATTCCCTTTTCGAAGCTAATTCATGATTATGTTTCGGATTGAAGTCTTTCGCCACCCAAGTGTTTTCCGTCCTGTCCAAGTTCACGCGTAGAAGTGCGAGACACCCCGTTCTTGTTATAGGTCTTGGTTTTTTCTTACAGTTTAGAAGGTTTGCCCACTTGTCGCGTCGAAAACCTTGGTTTGAGCAAACCCATTTACGTTGCCACGGGTTGTTTTCATGGTCACGTCGAACATCTTCCTTGCGAACACTAAACCCCATCCATTTCGAATATTCGGAAAAAAAACTCTTCCCATTTATCGAGACTTTCGAGGTGTTTGCCTATGATGTCTTCTTTTGACAGATCATGTGGCTGCTTGTTGTAAATTTGAAGTTCTGCAAGTGTTGTGACCATTTTATTCTCCATATCTTACATTTGTATTTGTCTACCTGAGTAATTCAAAAAATTAATTGATATGGTAATCAGTTAGAATGTTTGGGGCGGTAAATACCACAAGCATCAAGCTGCATTAGGTGGTTACTTTTGTTTTTCTTAATAATTAATAAAAAACCAAAAATATGTAAATGAATAGACTGACGACATTTTTATTTTCATCTTCGTATATTTTGGCCAAATAACTTATTTTATTTAATTGCATCATGGGACATGTTATATACAATATTATAATTCGAGCGTTTGACCTACCATTTCACTACCTCAAAGAAAGAGTTATTTAAGTGTACATTAATTAACATTCAGCTTAATATGGTGGATGAGGTAAATATATTGTGTACTTATTTTATTGGAAAGTTGTCTTTATGTTTACAAGGCAAACATATCTTTTACTTGACCTTAGTGTAAAGTTATTGTAAAACAATAGAAATAAAGGTCCGTCTAATTTTTATAAAAATGAGCATTTTCGGTGGTCATTTAGTTGATCTATATAGGCGGACCCCATTCTTAGTTATGTCACGTAAAATCAAAACAAGGGGTTTGAAAAAGATAGTTCAATAACATAGTTGAGCCATGTGCAAAATGCATAATATGAAATATACATTCATCAAACTTTTAAGGGCATTGATCAGTACGACCATATAATTAAGACACCGACTTCAAAAGACCTTTAATGGGTACTTCCATTACCGAAAACCATTGATTATGGTAATCTCAGTACCTGGAGGTGATAGATACTTAAGCTTACGTGAAAATGCTTACAAGCATTAATAAGAAAGGGGAAATGGACTTAAACATACTACAACATGAAGATGGGACTCATAGTAGTCCAATGTACTAAGGTAGTAACACATAACAAAATGCAATACATGTAGAAAAGATTAGTCCAAGAGGATGATGTCTATGTCGTTTGGTGACTGATTATTAGCTTCAACACATAACTCACTACTTAGTGCCTGTTGGCGTTTCACCATAGAACCAACATGGTCTATGATTTGGCGCTGCTGAAAAAGGAAAGAACTAATGTCCATTGAATCCATCCTTAAAGTGTTGCCTTTCTTAGCAACTACATTTTTTAAAGTTGTTAGCTTCTCAATCTTTAAGTCCTTTTTGAAGCAGTTTTTGCACTTCCCTCTAAACCCGGCCCTTGGTGTTTTCTTCCCTGCATGAGTTGGTGAGATTGTGTCCCCCAGACTTACTGAGGACTGATTTTGGTGGGGTGTGATTTCAGTAGTTTGTGTGGATGGAAGTGGAGTGGGTATGGAATTAACAAGGAAGGGAATTGAAAATTGTTTGGTTGGTGATTCAATCTCTGTTTTCACTTTAACATCAGCAGGGAATAGATTCACGCATAACTTAGAGGGTGACATGGTCTGGTAATGGTAGGAATGAAGATAGTAGTACATGGGAGTATATTTTCTCTTACACTGGTTCACTTTAGCAACTTATAAATACATATATACACATATATATAGTGAGCATTGTGAAAGATCCAGTGTGTTCACTAAATTCCCGCCAAAACACTACCTATGGATCTAGGAAACAGTGAATGAGAATAAATTGATTAACCCTTAATAATGGCCGATTCTTAAATTAACTCTACTAATGTATTATTTTTAAATATGTTATATGCAAAACAGATGAAAAGTTGTAATGGTTTCACACATTATCAAGTGGACACCTCACTTGTCACCTAGGTCATGATTGAATAAAAGTATGGGAACAGTAAGAGAAACTCTGACCTGTATCTCAATGTGGCCCCGTGCAATCTTCAATGTGGATATCGGCGACACTATTACAAACTGAGGCTATAATTTGGCGCCTTAACACTTACTGGAGGGTGTACGGTAAATCATGGAAATAGAGTTTGAGAACATCCTGCAACAAGAGAGGAGGTGATTTTATGTATAAAAAACTAAGAGAGTAGTTCAATGCACTTGTGTCATGAATACGTCCTCCTCGTACCTTAACATTTTTGCATATGCTCAAGATCAAACCATAGGTTTACTTAGAAAAACCGCAATGAAGATGGCATTTTAATCATACATTTAGTTAGCTAAAATAAAAAATATGATAACTAAAAAATGGAAAAGTATAAGAGCTAGCGAAAGTGTAAGGTTTGAAAAAAAAAACCGAAGCCAACATAAGTAAGTGTTTTATGCAGCAATGTTTTTTGATGAAAGTTGGTGACATATACCTCTTAATTTATCTTCAACAACTTACAAGTAAAACTGAAGAATAAAAAACAATGGGGCTTCTTATCACACTGCATCAACAAAATCAGAGCAATGGGTTAAGCTAGTGTTTTTTGAGATTGAGTTCACGCATGTCACACCTATATATACAATTTATCTTCGTCATTTAATGAGATGGTTGTTGTTTGTTGTGACCTGTTATGTGGCATTAATAATTCATTGAATTGGACAGGCTGATGTATTGGGTGCATTTATTTAAGTAAATAAGTTGAAAAATGTATTCTAAGTAATTTATATAAATTGTGTTAGATGCTATTTTGAGTAAGTAAACATGAAAAAAAAAACTTGATTCTTCATAACAAACTGTCACATTAAATACTTACAGTAGTTACATGACATCATATATTAGGAAGAAGTAAACATTGACCATGGACAAGGGTTGCAATGGTCTTACACGTCAAGGAAAAGAGTCTTCGGAACTCATTAAAACAGACCAGCAACACTAGGAGTTGCGAACCCAAAAAGAACATTCTACTAGTGTGGTTGTTCAAGCCATGGACCCAAAATCAAATATAACACATACACACCACTACAACGTACGTAGTATAAAATTATAAATATGTAACTACTGCATGGGTGGCTTCTGACTTGGGACGATAGTTGTGTTCTTTGCCATGTACCCGGTACGGAGCTCCTCGATCGTGGAAACCATGGCTTGGAGGTCTTTTCTCCATTCACTTGCCATTTCCATGGACTTCTTCTGCATCATCCCTAAAGCCATTTCTAGCCCATGTATCTCTGAATTTAGCGTAGAGTACTGCATGTTTGTGGCGTTGTACATATTCTCCAACTCACTCCGCTCGGTTGCCAACCTCAAGTTCTCCAACAATATGTAGTTGATGTATTCCATTTGCTCAAGTCGTAATTCATCAAAGTATGGGCACCCAAATACATTACCATCTCCACGGGGTGTATGATCCATGGTAGATAGAAAACTAAAATTGAAAAGAGGAGAGGGTAATATGATTCAGATAAAAGGTGAGCATAACACAAGGGCTACACGTATATATATATAACTTGTGGCTTGCGGAGTTGATGTAGTGCATGCTAGTATATGGTAACGTGTGTACAAGTTATACTTGGTAGTGATATTTGATTTATCAGTAAACGAGGCACTACAGATTGCATATGATCTGAATTAGGTGATAACACACAGGTAATAAGTCAGTTACTTGAATATTTAACATATTGACTTCTCCGTATGTCTTACTTACTTCCATAAGGTATGACATTACTTCACATAAAAATTCTGAAACACGTAACCCGTTATGGGAGTGATTCAAACGTTGATTGCCATTTAACTTTTAATATGTACAGTTAAAGTAATTAGCACACCGTTAAGTTTTTTTTTCTTATATAAAAGGCAGCCCTTATGGACCCAATATATATAAAAATGGTGGTTAAATCTCATTTCTTCCATCATTAAACTAAATTCTCAATAACACCACATGGAGGCAGACATAGTTGGGTCCACCCAGCCAATAAACTAATAAGGTTCTATGTGTTGTATCTTTCTCCCCCTTTACAAGTTTCGTGTGCTATAAGAAGAAGTTCAATAGTACACAAGGGCCCACATAATGGATATAATTGAGATGTGTCATCAGATTCATCATTACAAGATATAGAGCAGGTAGTTGGAGTAGAGCCTTTATTGAACATTTCTCACTTGATAAAAATAATTTAATTTCGGAACCAAATATCAATATTATTTTTTTGTTTTTGGTTGCAGGAATTGCTTATGGATTCTTACTCTACTGTCAATTCCTGCAATGTGAAGGTGGTAGCCGACTTACGATGGGGAGAAGCATATCTCCCGGATTTGGAACATTCAAGTGAGTACAGACTCACAACCCTCCCACCTGACCCAATCGGATACATTAATAATCTAAAGAAGACATTACACGAGAAGGAGCACGAGATTTTCTCAATCAACCAGGACAAGCACCTATTGGAGGAACACAACAAGTCAGTCAAAGAGAAGATATTGCAATTGGAGGCAAAGCTTGGTGAGAAGACGAACAAGCTACAAGAATTGATCCATGATGCAGTGTACTCATATGAGGAGTTGAAGATCGTATATGAACGACTTTCGCAAGTGATCCACCACCTAATGGAGGAGCCTATAGATCGATACCAAGAATACCTACAGCAAAGAGTAAATAACTTTGTCGGCCATGAGGTGTCCATGGATAATGGAAGGGGATAACCACAAATATTATCTACCTCGGGACGATTACTTTTTTAATATTCAGGTAATTATAAATACTTGGTAATCTTATTGTTGTTTGTTAAGTCCTTGCTTTAAGTTAGATGTTGTAACTAAGTTATTGTAAATTATAAATTAGTCTACAACATGGAGTTTTATGACTACTATAGGCCGGTCTTGAAGTGGTCAGAGTACGATAATGAGCTATATTTTTTATTAGGAAGACAAAAATTAGATTTTGGCTAGGTCATAACTTATTGAAGATGAGATTTTTTTTTAGAAATTTAATTTTTTTTTTTTTGAGTTGTTCATTTGCCACCTTACCTTGTACTGTTCTAATTCGTACCACATATCAATACATTAGGAGGCTATTGTAGTAGTGGGTGGACCTAACACAAAATAACAAGGGTTTTTACTCAATGTCAGGAATATATTTACTCTTCATGGTGTACCTGATTTTGTGGGATACATTGGCAAATCAATGGATTTGGGTGCAAATCCAACATTTTCATATTCTTTTGTGGGGGCCACCAAAGTTAAGTACAATTGAAGGACAAATCCTTCATACTACACGTTTACCATGTCAAAAAAATTAAAAAATAAGAAATTTTAAGATATAAATTTTGAGTTAGAGATTGAACCCTCAATTTGGTTATATTATCTGGTATAAAATCTTACAAACTCTTGTGTTTCGGATGGAACCAATAATAACTGTTTTTTTTTATTAAATTTCATTATTGTTCATTCATATAACCTTAACTAAAGAAGTGGTTTGTTTTGACTTCAAAAATTAAAATGCAAACATTACCATTATTAAAAGTTAAAGAGACAAATGCCTTGGCATTATAATTTCCAAGAAGTTCCATATTATCATCACATAACCCCAATTTGGGCCATTTCTTCAACTATAGGCATTGTAGGAGTCAAAGAAGGTCACCTATATTGTTAGTTTTTGTGGATGACCTCAATTCAAATATTGTGACATTCTGCTTTATGCTCATTATCCCTCACCTTTATTGTGAAGGAAAAATATGTGCAAGAAACAGTAAATTGTTTGTAAACAAATACTAAACTAATAAAGTTTTAAATTTGATTGTTGCACCTACGAAATATAGTTAATTTAATGGTAAATGAAAGTAGTGCCAAAATTGTACAAGGCAGGCGGATGGTGGTTAAGTTCAATCAGTTCTTCCTCTTTCTCTTACCCAACTTGGACCAGTGTTTGTCTCTAGCCTTTTTCGTTGATAGCATGGGAGGTACAGCTGAAGCTTTTGGAGGATAACAAGACTGTTCTTTATAGTCAGGGGATTTCTCAACGCTACTTAAACAAGCTTTATAATAAGTCGCTGCGTTATCTTTCACTCCCAATCGAAGCCTATTGGACTCATAGGTCAAGATATCGATTGCAATGTCGAGTCTAGCAGCATCCGCAACTTTCTGCAAAATCAGAACAAGGCCCTGAAAAAGTAAAATCTAAAACTGCTATTTTAGGACTTATTTAATAAAGCGTTTATAAAATATTAATTAACTAGTAAAAACTTACATAGGACTTCGGGGGTGATTCCCCATCCACAATCCACTCCATAAACTTCATGACAAAAACACCACAGTCATGACCATTTTCTTGCTGAGGTACTTGACCAGAGGGCACTACACTAAAAACGGAAAAAACGGGACCACCAACACGAGCACTACCCATGGTCGTATGAAGCAACACGTCAAGCTTCTTTAACTATATCAAAGAAGTATAAATAGATTTAATGTAATGAAAAACGACATGTCACAATACTATTAGTATACTCAGGATACACCCATACCAGTTCGCTTAGTATATGTGTCCTGACCCGTGTCCTATATCGACCAGACACTGAGTCCCACACGCTTGCACAACCTTTTTGGCAGTGTATAACGGCTAGTATCCAATGATTGTTTTCGACATCCTTCATTGGCACTAGGATCTAACAAGAAGACAATAAAACTCAATTAGCTAATTCACTTTGAGAAGGCACTAAGTGGTAAAATAAATCTAATATAACTACCTTCTGCACTTTCTTGAGCAGCATATCAAGATTCACATTGGTACCAAGAAAGGCAGTGTTGCCGGTGTCCCAAAAATATGCACCATTATGACATCGATGTTTCAAGTTATTTTATTGAAATAACTTTTTAAATTCAAAACAAAAAAATGGAATATTGAACCCAGGAAATTCAAATTTGTATTACAACATACCAGGCCGGGCCAATAGGTTGGGAAAATCAAAGTTTCGGCATCGTCATCTATTACACCATCAGGGTTGTCTCTATATCTTAATACACACCCAAAAGCATCAATAATCTACAAAGCAATATGAAGTGTCAAATATTTTTCTCAACTTCTTCATATTGAAGAAAAAAAGATTTGGGCAATGTGCTACAAGATCATAATTTTGTTACTTCAACAAAGGTGAACTTTAAATAGAACATTATTTACCTTCATGTCCACCTCAGCTTCAGGTCTAAGGCTTCTGAAGTACCACCGCTCCAACTGTCCCATTACATTATCGACCAACACGTCTCTGAAAATTATTGACTTCATTAATGAACAAAAGTGTCCTAACATGATTGAAACAAAGGAAAAATGGTGATGTCAATAGCCAAAAAAATTATTCACATAAGAATTTATCACCTACCGCAACGACAAACTAAAGTCAAATAGGAAAAGTCCAAGTTCGAACTTGGACTGTGGTAGGGCTACTTTCAAATTGAATGCACCAATCTGCCTGCCTTTGCTTTTGTTATACTTAAGAATCATATCCTGAAATGATTTGTCCATTTTTCAAAGCTCTTTGTCTCTCCTTAAAATAGTAGGATCGATCTTCACGTTGTCATCGTCCTCTATTTCGTGAATAACAGGAGTGTCTGTGGTACCATACACACTAGCTTCGTATGGAATGACATCTTCTGGTATAACTTCAAAATTCAAAATACCCAAGTCCTCCTTCTCCTTCTCCTTCCCTTCCATGCGAAATTTAGAAGCATCATCTTCCAAACCAATCTCATTCTCAACATCTATCTTCTCATTCCCTGAACATGATAGTACACCATCAACGATCTGGATAGCATTGTAAGGCCCAACATCAACATTGTACTTGCCTGAGGGTAAAACAGTTCGTTCATAATCATTGAAATCATTTTGTATTGCCCCTTTTTCCCTCTCGATATTAGAAATTGAACCCTTTCTATAAGAATCTTCAAAGTCATTTGGACGACCTATGCCGCACTCCAAAAGCATCGGGTCAATTGTCATCTTATGCTGGCTTAACTTTGTTTTCTCATGCAAGTAAATGGTTGGCTCGATTGGGTCTTCAGTCAACTTCCCAAACTGCACACACTTAGCAGCCTCTTCCTTGCTAATATGGGGGGGGGGGGGGGGGGGGGAAGCATTCCTGGGAACCATTGAACCTATCGCAGTATTGAAACTTTGATGTAATCGTTCAAATCCTTTGTCAAAATACAATTTCATCTCCTCTTTAAAATTGCCAATTTGAATGACGTGATGATTTGGAGTACTCAAACTTTGTTGTAAGCGTTGCAATCCCATTTCCAGTTCAATCTTCATCTCTTCTTTAAATTTATCCATTTCATTCTCCTTAGCAAACAATTTCTTCTCCAAAGATTCAACCATTACACACAAAGACGATATTGTGGCGGGTAACTTCAATTGATCGACCCCTTCTTGCAATTCTAACATGGGGATCTGAAAAAAAATTACATAATATTATTAACTCCGACATATTATAGAATTTGCCATCATAACAACAAAGAAAAAAATGACTAAATTTTAACCCATGCTTACTGTATTCGACTCAACCCCCCTTCCTCTTCAACCCACTCAAGCAAAGCCTTGGTATTATCGTCACACCAAACACCAATAGGGCATAGGGACCTATCTACATACCCTTCCTTCCAAATAATATGGTGACAGTAAAATACCTACAAAATGCAAACACATACAAAAGTATTATGCACCATTCACCAATGCCAACATTATTGCAAAAAACTAAAAAGAAAAAAGTACCTGTAAAAAATACACGCATCCTCCAACGAACTTGGATGCTTTGCCATGATACCGGCTTATGCTTTTCCATAGATGCGTATATGCCATTGACGCCCAATTAACACGACAAACAGCGGCAACGTCAGTTAAGGACATTATAGGACCCTCAACCTCTCGAGCAACATGGAGAGACGTATTAGGCAGCAAAAAAACACTAACCAAAAATAACAAAAATTTCTGAACAAAGGACATGTCGGCCAATTCACGAAGCCTCAATTTCTCCTCCAACAAACTAACAGTATTCTTCTCACCTTTATTGTAAAAAGGTTGTTCAACAGGCTTACCATGTCTTTGTAAATCTTCGACACCATCATTAACACCCATGGTAGCACTAAAAACTTTACTGTCCAGTTTGAAGTGCTTCCCATGAACATCCAAACATCCATCATCTACGTTGAACCTACTCAACAACCAAAATATAAGATTTCTTCTCAAATTACAATCTTTCAACCCTAATAGTGCCCCAAATCCCAACTCTTTCAGCATCTCTTTTTGACCCCCATTCATATGGGAAATAAGGTTGAAGATCCTATGAGGAGAGCATCTATAGTCTAATTTATCAGGTTCAGCCATTTTGAAATCCACTTTAGAAGAAAATGTTCACCTGCCATTAAAATAATAAAACAGAACACAATGATATATGGCAACAATATTCTTTTCAATTAATGGGGAAAAAAAATAAATACACAAAGTACCAATGATCTACAGTGGAATTTAATTCAAACTCAGGTACTGCAATTGGTTATCATTAACTTGTGTATATATATTTCAAACATTGAAAAATATAACAACTATGGCAATCAAATATTTAATTTCAATCTCACGTAATACTTACTAATATACAAGTAATCAACTAATAGATTCTTACAGACAAACACAGTCCTTCTCAAGTAACAATGACTAGTGTACAAGTAACCAGTCCACTTCGCTAGATAACAAGGTTGAAAATAAAAGTAATAGATTAATATGGACAAATACAGTCATTCAACTATATCAATGCTTCATTCCATGAACTCACAAGTAAGAACGACTAGATGTTTTTAAATCCTGCAAGTAAGACTCGGTCCAGTTTAAATCCTACAAAAGTTCATAGTACTGAAAGTGTACAGTTTGAGGTGGAGCGTAATGGAAAACTTGAAGAAGAACAAACTAGAAGTTGGTTACTTGGAGAGGAGGAACCAGATAAAGAGCAGCAAAGAACTGATAGCTATTGGTTAGCACGTGATAGAAGCAGAAGAGAGATTAAGCCTCCTGAAAGATATGGATATGCAGATTTAATTGCATTCTCTTTGATTGCTGCAAGGGAAGTGCTAGAAGAAGAATCAAGAAGTTTGAAGGCAGCTTTAGCTAGTAAGGAGGGGCATCAATGGCTTAAGGCTATGAATGAAGAAATAAAGTCCCTTCATGACAACCATAATTGGGACTTGATTGTAAACCCTACGAACTTTAGAATAGAAAGCTACAAGTGGATTTTCAAAAGGAAGGAATGGATTCCTGGAGTTGAACCAGCTCAGTTTAAACCAAGACTTGTTGCTTGTGGCTTCACTAAAAAAGAGGGTATCGATTTTAATGATGTTTTTTCACCTGTGGTTAATCATAGATCAATATGAATTATTTTGGCAATGGTAGTAGAATTTAATCTGCAATTGGAACAGATGGAAGTAAAAACTGCATTCTTATTTGGTGAGCTTGATGAAAACATTTTAATGGCTCAACCTGAAGGATTTAAGGTCAGAGGAAAAGAAGATCATGTATGCAAGTTAAATAAGTCCTTATATGGATTAAACCAATCCCTTAGATAGTGGAATAGGAGATTTGATGACTTCATCACCAAAATCAGATTTTAGAGAAGCAGGTATGATAATTGTGTATATTTCAAGTTCCTTTCTAACAATGATTTTGTTATATTACTGTTATATGTTGATGATATTCTAATAACAAGTAATAGTAAGTATGAGATAGAAAAGGTAAAAGAAAATCTAAGAAGGGAATTTCAGATGAAGGATCTTGGAGCTGCAAAGAAGATCCTGGAATTGAGATTAGCCAAGATAGGGAAAGGAAACTACTGTATTTGTCTCAGGAAATATATCTCAAGAAGATCCTTAAGTAGTTTGGTATGTTTAATTCCAAACCTGTAATAACTCCAATATCTCAGCAGTATAAATTGAGTGTGTATCAAGCACCAAAGACCAATGAAGATATATGGATAGTATACCATATGCAAATATTGTGGGATCTCTAATGTATGCTATGGTTTGTACTCGTCCAGACATAGCTTATGCAGTGAGTATTGTCAGTAGATTTATGTCAAATCCTAGAAACTCTCATTGGCAAGCTCTAAAGTGGATTCTTAGGTATATCAAAGGATCACTTGGAAGAGTTTTACTTTATGGTGGAGCTACAGAGAAGAGCAGAACAACTGTTATTGAAGGGTTTGTCGACTCAGACTATGCTGCCTATCTTGATACAAGGAAGTCACTCACTGGCTATGTTTTTACTACTTTTGGCACTGCTATCAGCTAGAAAGCAAACTTGCAAAAGGTTGTAGCCTTATCTACCACTGAGGCATAATACATGGCACTCACCAAAGTTGTTAAGGAAGCTCTATGGTTAAGAGGCATTGCTAGAGAATTGAAGCTGCAAAACCAAGTCATCATAGTTTATTGTGATAACCAAAGTGCCATTCACCTGTCCAACAACCAAGTCTATCATGAAAGGACAAACCAGGTACACATTAAACTACACTTTGTCAGGGAAGTTATAGCTCGTGGATCAATTATAGTTCAGAAGATTTCTATTGATCATAACCCTTCAGATATGATCACCAAACTTCTTCCAAGTAGTAAGTTCTTTCACTACTTGGATCTGATTCAGCTGAAAGGAGATTAAGCCCTTTAGGAGGTTTGAAGTGCAGTCACTAAATCTGGAAGTGTTACTGATCCATGGTGGAGATTTGTTACTTATTTGGCTCACTCAACATTCTGTTATAACACCCTTCTATCATTTGTAAATCTTTTTTGACAGTTAATAGTCAGTTGCTATTACTATATATATAGCTTTTATTGTATAGTCCATAAACAGAGAAAAAACTTGTAATTTCAGACATTCTATACTAGAAGAGAGAGTAGTGACATCTGTACTCAAATAAAGTTGAAGATCAAGTTCTAATAAAAGTGACTGCCCCTGAATGTAGGTTACAGTTGTCTTGCCTCTAATTCCAACCACGTACAAGATTGTGTTTTGCATTGTGTTTTTCCACATCTGTTTTACTGATTGGTTTATGAGTTATTGTGACTTTTAACTTGGTTGTTTAGTTGTGATTCTTGGAGGTTGGTTTTCTGTGGTCAAGTTCTTAATTGAGCCCTACAATCTTAACATTACCGAACTCCGAAAATGCATCTCAAACTTTACAACTCCAAAAATTTCATAAATTGAACCAATGCCCACTACAAATTTCACTAATTTCTACATTTCAAGAAAAAAAATTGCCCGAATAAATTTAAAACATCAGAAGTTTCATAAATACCCAAACTCAACTTTCATGCAAATATCTTAACTAGTAATTACAAAAAGAGGATTTTTGCCAAAAAAACAAAACAACACTGAGAGAGATAACAACTTACCAGTAACAGAACACCTCTTTTCTCCAACTCCGACACTGCAAAAGCCGAAACTCACGTAGCCGAACACTTTAAACAGTAGGTAACCACGCTCCACCCACAACCCACTCTAACGATATAGCAATGGCAGAAAGAACCAGGACGTTACTTAGTAATACTCGGTTGAAGAGGAAGAAGTTTTTTTTTTTTTTTTCTTGTTTGCTTAAGGGTAAATGGCAATCGGTACCCGGCTAAAGGGGGTTCCTAAGAGTATATGTGTATTTTTGTATCATTAAATCAACACATTCAAATCCAACCATTCATTCTAAAAACTAACACATCCTATGGCTAATAATCAACTGTTGGACTAAGTCCTGAAATGGGAATTGAGGGCCTAAAGAAGTCCCCTTAAAATAATACCTTAAAATAATAGATTGTAGATGAAACAATGTCTTTTACACTCGTACGTAACGTAACCCAATCCCACCCACTGGTTTGGATGACTATCAAAAAAGTTGGCAACTGGATAAGAATGTTTTAGTGTCGCCACGTTTCAAAAGTCCCTCAACGTTTCATTAATTATATATTTTGCACCTAATTAATAAAAAAAACATTTCTTGGACATCCCAAATGCGAACAGGCGGGAAGAAGAGAGATGGTCTTGCCAATCCTCTGTAAGTAAAATATAGACTGTTTGCTTCTCTTTTGTTACAGTACTTGAAAGT
This sequence comes from Humulus lupulus, assembly GCF_963169125.1. NCBI lineage: Eukaryota > Viridiplantae > Streptophyta > Magnoliopsida > Rosales > Cannabaceae > Humulus > Humulus lupulus. The sequence continues at coordinate 46,422,939 of NC_084802.1, read as the reverse complement.
ATATGATAATACATACAAAATTATTTTTCAGTTTTTGATTATTGATCACTTCTTTCAAATATTGTAAACCTTATTATATTTATTATCATTATTTTTCCAATGTATAGGCTCAAAAGCTCGGTGGATCAGTCCATCTTTGGCAGCTCTAAGACCTTCATCAGTTTGTAGAGACCCTTTTCACTGTTCACTCTTTTCTGGGTTGACCAGTTCCTTTCTGGGTCTTCCCAGAAAACGCTTTGATTCAGACTCAGTTTGTTCTTAACATTGTTTTGTGTTCCTCTTTTTTGATTAATTATGGAAATATCTCTGTTTTCTAATGCTTCTTTTCTTTTTCTTTTTTTTTTTAAATTACCAGAGGAACGAGCTAACAACTTTAGCACAAGTACCTCCAGTCAAGTGAGTTTTTATTATTTACTTTTTTGATTGAGATTCAATGGGTTTGTTTACTCTTCTAGCTACATGTTCTTAAATTGTCTGGATACTCTATTTTTTTTTAAAAAGGAACCCAGTTCTGAGGCTAGAGGTTTCAAGTGATACAAACTTTATAGTGAAAAATGTGCCAAAAACTAAGAATGAAGTGGAGATGTTTGATGATATTAAACAGAGGTTTCTGAGTTTTAAGAAGCGTGTCTATTCGTAAGTATATAAGAAAGTTAACAAGTATCTTTGCTTTGAGAAATTTAGTTGTGAGTTTACTTTGTTGGGCACAAGTTATAGATGTTCTGTGTATCAACAGGGAAAAGTTGGAGCATTATCAAAGACTTGCAGAAGTACAAGTGCCTAAGGTGCGTTATTCATAAACCTGAATTCTCAATCTTCCTCTTGATACTCCAATTGGGTATCACTCTTTTCTGAACCTTCTTTCTAATTTCATCTTCATCTTTTTTATAAATGAACTTTGCCTAATTCTGTGTACAAACTTACAAGTTCAAGAACAGTTCATGGTGATTGCTTGTGCAGACTCCAGGGTATGCCCTTCCAACATTCTTGGATTTCAACCTGGAGAAGCCTTCATGATTCGAAATGTGGCAAATCTTGTTCCTCCACTTGAGGTATTCAATCTTCTGTACTAGCTCCTTTAGTGACCTAGACTTGAATTGTTGAACTATACATTTATGAACTTTCATGTTCATATTCTTCTTCTTTATTTGTTTTTTTGGCAGAATGGACCATCAGAAACTAATGCTGCCCTTGAGTTTGCAGTAAACACTTTAGAAGTAGGTCATATACCTTGTTAACTCTGTCTTGCAACCAATACTATATCTTGAGCCCTTTTTTGTTTTTTTTTGATAAAGTGTGAAGTTTTGTTGCTGAGTTTTAGGTTGAGAATATATTAGTCATTGGGCATAGTAGATGTGGAGGAATTGAGACCCTCATGAGCATGCAAGATGAGTTAAGCTCAAGGTCTGTTATATAAATAGAGAACCCCTAGCATTCTCCATTTTACATATTTATTACTCTCTTTCTATATATAATAAAACAATATAACTATGGCTTATATTGTTCTTTTTCTCATTTTGGTTTTGGCAGCTTTATCCACAAATGGATTACCAAAGCGAAATTCGCCAAGTTAAAAACAAGAAATGTTGCTCGGAGTTATAGTTTTGATGAGCAATGCAGGCATTGTGAGAAGGTAATCAAACTAAGCTCTTTATCTTGTTCTATATCTGTATATGTGTGATCTTACTATAGAAAGTTGCTAAATTAAAGTCTATAATTTTGATCCTTGTTTTAGGAATCTGTTAACCGTTCATTGTTGAATTTGCTGACATACCCCTGGATAGAGGACCGGGTAAAGAATAACCTCGTCTCAATTCATGGCGGGTATTATGATTTCTTGAATTGTACTTTTGAGAAATGGATTCTTGATGTCAATAACGATAGCAGCAACATTGATGGGGCCAAATATTTGTTCAAAGACCATGAGATTTGGTCTTGAACCTTTTTTTCTTTCTTTCTCTATAACAATGCTTTCTGCCTCCATTGTAATGTATTATTAATTATGTACATGCTATATCTTAATTAGTAATAGATGATTAAAGATAATTCATATCTTGATTCCAAATTAGTCTTGCTATAAATTGAATTGTCTCTTGTATAAATAGTTTTCTTCTGAAATCCATCTTCGTATTGCCAGCTCAATTGTGCTGACATTATTATTACAATTTCTTAAAAAAATACGATCTTATTCGAAGGATTTAATTGAAATATTTTATGAGATTCTAATAATTTGAATTTGTAGCTGGACTAATTTAATTATTTTGTTTTTCCCAACAAAATACACACATATAAATGGATAAGTTGCTGCTATTTTTTTTTTTTCCTGTTATGTATATACAAATTTGAATAAATTTTGTTATGTATTCCTTTTCTTGTCTTTTTCAAAGTTTTAGTTAAAACATCATCGTTACTTTATTTTTTATTTAAATTGACTTAATTGCTATTTTGTTGTCATTTTTTTACACTTGCACGTGTTATTTGTCTGCTACCTCATATAATATAATAATATCATATTCTCTGTATTTATGCCACATGATGGCCACCTCAGATAATGATTAATCTTATTATATTATATAAATAATTTTATATTTTTTTAAACTACACGGTAAAAAAAAAAGATAAGTCATAATTTTAATTTTTTTTCTTCTTAATTTCTCATCAAATTTTCTTTAAATAAATAAAAAAAACAAATCATTTGTATAAAAAAAAACACCACAACTAACTGTCTCCTTTTCGTAGGTTTTATAGAAGAAAGAGAGAACTTTTACTCATCTCAAGCTTAGAACATTTCCCTCATTCTCTTCGCTTCTAAATTATCTCTCAAACTTTCTTTTTCACATTCCGTTATAGATTACTTACCATTTTGATTTCGAATAACAACCTTAATATAATGGTTTCTAAATCCCGATAATGAAGTTAGTTAGAAATGTGTATCTAATTCAACTTTAGCTTGTATATGATATATGAGTATTATATATAATGTACAAACATTTAAATTACATATCCATTGCTTCCTCAAGAAATGTCAAACCCGTATAAGAGCATATTATATATACAACAGAGCAATACAAGTTATACATATATAGTGAGCAGAAGTTTACAATTTAGATGTAAGGAAAAATAGCAATAAATATAAATCTTTTCACTAATATTATTAAAGGTTTTAGTGGAGTTAATAATTTAATAAAATTGGTAGCATTAAGATTTTGGAGAAAAATACTGACATAACTAAAAAAAAATAACATGGAATTCTCATATATTATTTGGCAACCATCATATCAACAGGTCAGATAAATAAAAAATCAACTATTAAAAAGAAACAAATAACTATCTATGAATGAACAAAGAAAATGAATATTAAGAAAAGACGAGGCAAACACATTTTCTTTCTTTTCTTCGTCCATATGTCAAAGAATGAAATGGGTATATGTTTGCTTTCAGGGTTTCAAGTGGTACAAATTTAAACAGTTATCGGTTACAGAAAATAAATTGGCGAGCTTCAAGGGAATTTAAACATTTACTTGTTTTACCGTAAGTGTATATTTTTGTTAATTATTTTAATTTATTCAAGTCATTTTATATAACTTGCTTACATTTTAAGAATATTGACTCTAATTGGCTATGATTTTAACTTGTAATTTTCAAGCATAATTTGCTTGTCATCCTTTTATATTAGAGTATTTATATACATGGCATAACATATAGATGTAAAAGTATTTATGAATGTTTGAACAGTTATCATTGAACATTTTTTATCATTTGAATTGAAAATTAGGGCGCTCTAACGCCACTTATTAATTGTTTATTTCTGGTTTGTATTTATTGGGAGATCTTAATATCACATCCTCTGTATTATTTGGTCATAGGAGGTCCCCTTAATGTGTTTCCTTTCCAATATGTTATTAGGTCATCTCCAATGCAAGAGGTAAATTTTATGCTAAATTTAGCATAAAAAATAAGTTAATGTTATATTTGGCCCAATATTTGCAATTGTGCTCCAATGCACAAGATGCAAATTAACACAAAAAAGTCAATAATTCATTTAATATTTATTCAGAACATACAAAAATCAATTTTATATTATCCAAATTATGTACTCCAATAAATTTTCTATTAAAAAAAATAAAAAACTAATATATGATTGATCATTAATTGTCAATTACTCAATTATAATAAATAGTGACAATATGGTAAATATAAAAACAACATTTATTGATGTGTCAAATTTGGCTCATGCTATATTTTGTGCCAAATTTGAGACAACAGTTAGCATAGTCAAATTTGACACACTTTTTAGAACATCATTGGAGTTGTTTTTTTGATAAGATGTGCTAAATATAGCATTGCACCATCTTTTAGGCACTCCATTGGAGATGCTCTTATGAAGTTTGCCAATGTACATAGTTATCTTCTTTGAAAACAAACTATTCTGTGTAATAAGTGTGTTAGTATTTTTGATATTTTACTTGGTGTTTCCTTTCCAATATATTATTATGAAGTTTCTCCAATGTATATAGTTAGTTTTTTTTTTATTTTAAAAAAAAAAACTACTTAATTTAATAAGTGTGTTAGTTTTCTTTTCTACTGAATCTCCTCGTTTAAGTTTTCATTTACACTTAATTGGAGTTTTTAAGAATAACTATTTATCTATAATTTATTGATTTGCAATATAGTCATTATTATTTTTTTAGTGGGAGAATAATGCATTTTATTTCTTCCAAATTAATAAACTATTTGTAGAGTTGTAAATAGTTTAATTAAATATTTAGAAAAATATTAATTTACAACTAAGTTATCTTTTTGCAAACTATCAATTTATTAAACAAAGAAAATTGTCAGAGAACAGAGGGGTGGAAAAATACATAATAATAATAACTTAAATTCAATAAGCAATACAGTCAATTCAATTTTCAAGCAAAAAAAAATAAATTATTAATTATAAACTATAAACTATTTGTTTATATTATTATTTACTTTGTTCACGTACAAGAATTCAAAACAAAAATATATTTTTTTACTCATTTTCTTTTAAATTACTTTTGGTTTTCTAACAATGAGCAAAATACAAAAAAAGTAACATTATTAAGGGGTTGTTTGTGGCTTAGCCACGAGCTATTCACTAATATATATATATATATATATATATTTTGTTTGTGCATGAATCATCATGAGTTGGCTGTTAGTTGAATTGTTGGAGTTAATATGAATAGATTTGGATAAATTCTCAAGCCAATTTTTGGTAGAAATTTCAGAGCTGTAAAAAATAGAGGAAAATACCCCATATTTTTTGGGAAAAAAAATCACAAATTTCAATGTCTAACATTTTTTTTTTAATAAAATAGAGTATTGTCTACGTGTTTTTTTGTTGGGAGTATTGGCTGTGCTTTTGGTAAGACATCAAATGTTTGACGGAAAAATATAATATTCAGTTAATAAAACATCAACTATTTTTATTTTTGAAATACAGTTAAAGAATAAATAGTATTTTTTAAATAAAAAATAGCTGATGTCATGATTTTGAAAAAAATATTTAATGGTATAAAAAATATATTTTCCCCTAAATATGGGTGGATAATGTTTTGAAGAGCTAACTATGGTTGTGTTCGGTAAAAACTTTGTTTTTGAATTTTTTAAAATAAAAAATAGAAATATAATTTTATTTTTGTTTATTTATTTTTAAAAAATAAAAATATGTTTGGTAACTTTTTTTTTTTTGTTTTTAAAAACAAAAAATAATAAATGCGTTTGATAATTTTTATTTTTATTTTTTGTTTAACAATATGAAATGTTGATTTGAAGAAAAAAAGAAAATAAAAGTTGAAAACGGTTTAAAAAAATTTTGAAAATGAAAAAATTATATTTTCAAAATTTAAAGAATTTTAATTAAAATTTAAAAAAATAATAAATAAAAACAGAGTTACCAAACACATTTTATATTTAATTGTTAAATTTTTAATTAATTAAATAAAAAACTATTTTTTCAAGTGTAACAACACCTATAATTTTGAAAGAAAAAAAATTGTTGACATCGAATTTTTGAAGAAAAGAAAAAAGTTGATGTTGTAAAAAATATTTTCCCCCCTAAATATTGATATAAATAAAACATCAATTATTTTAAAGAAGAAATTATATTTATGAAAAGAAAAAAAAATAGTTGACTTCATAATTTTGAAAAAAATAGTGCCCAGCTTGGCTCTCAGAAGCGGTGTCAACACAGACCAACAGTAGGAAGATATGGAAGCCGCTCGACCATGCCCAATTTAAAATGAATGTAGAAGTTGTCGTTCGTGTTCAACGGGGGTTGCTGGGTTTTGGTGCAGTTATTCGGGATGATCAGGGTAGATTGATTTGTTTCTTTACATCTTAGGCGCGCTCAAACCAATCTCCGCTTACTGTTTTTTGCTAAGGAAAAAAACAATAAGTGAGGTAGACACACGGGGGTCTACCTCCCCAAAATAGACAATACCAATTCGGTTAAGGTTGGCTACAGACGCAATACACCTGTGAGCATATTCATTGTCTTTTCTAGGAATCCAAAACAAAGCAAAATCAGCAAAAGAGTCTATGATAGCAAACTATAGGATCTCATTTGGATAAATCTACATGCATGTTCCTTATTGCACAAAATAACATACAATATAAAACATAAATATATGCATAGGAGTGGTTTTCATACCGAAATTCGTAAATACAATAATAAAACCATTAGAGTACTTACGAGATGCATAGCGGAACAATTACTACACATTTTAGATTCCCTAACTTTTTGTCCTTGTTGAATGCTAGGTATTGCAAGGAATCAAAACCTCTTGAAATAAGATCACAGTCTTCCAAGTCTTTCTCTAAAACAACCTAGTGTTTATGTTGGCAAGTCTCAACACATGAGAAGATAATTCCTAGAGAGAAAACTAAGAGAGAGTGGACAACTAGGTATAGAATATTAGTAGTGAATTTTTACCTTGTCAAATTCAACTTACCTAATGCATTCTATAACACTAGTATATATATGCAATTAACTAGGATATAAAATAAGCTTTAGTTTCCCATTTTAATTTAATTGTTTAATAATTATAATTAATTAAATACTCATCAAAATTAACCAATTATAATTTTGACATTTATTTAATTCATTTTATTAATATTAATACAAATTTATCAATATTAACAAATTATCTCAATTGGCTATAATACTCTCTTCTTGAGACTTTGCAATAAAAGTCTCAAATTTTCTTCTATTTCTTTTCTTACAAAATATTAATAAATAATTTAACATTATTTATTTACATTGAACTAGTCAATATGATATTTTTATAATCAATAATTAAATTAACTATTTAGGACTACCAGGTTCATTTTGATAAGAGATGACATGGGGACCATGGATCCATGAACTCTAGCTCCAATAAGTTACGGTGGGTTTATTTATAACAAATAATCTCACTACCTTATTAATTTCCCGTGACTCCACTATAGAATCGTAATTGCACTCTTGAATTCATAAAACGTTTTACACCAAATGTAAATACGTTATCCATTGTTATAACCATAAGCGTCATTCGATCCTCTATATATGATCTACTAATGAGACAGGTGCAAATTACCGTTTTACCCATCATTGGTATTTTATCCTTAACTCTCACTAAGTTCCTTGTAAATGATATTTCCGTAAACTTAATTAGAGAAATGGGTATTCTATCATTTAACACTTGAACCAAGCTATAAGGAAACCATCGTTTTACTTCTTAAACAAAAGCTATAGATTTCATGTCTATGATAAATACACCCACTCAATTATGCTACCAAATCTCTAATATGTAAGTATGAGCTAGTCCATAGGGTAAGCTAGTAACAAACAAATCAAAAGACTTGAATAATACAATTAGCAAAATATTAATCACTCAGAAGACGCTAGCAAAGCATGGCACAACCATCGACTGTAGACATAAGCAAGTGACGTTTGAAACTCCTGACGGTCAGAAACTATGTTTTATGGGAAAGGTTTCAGGAATATGGACACCGCTTATCTCATCTCTCAAAGCTCAAAGGATGATAGAGAAAGGATGTCACGCATTCTTAGTAAGCATCACGGATGTGGCAAAGGAAACACCACTAAAGGTTGGAGACGTCTGCATTATATAGGAATTTCCAGAAATATTTCCTGACGACTTACCAGGGTTGTCGCCGACTCGGGAAATTGACTTCACAATCTAACTAGTACCGGGAACCGAGCCTATCTCAAAGGCACCATACCAGATGACACCAACCGAACTCAAGGATTTGAAGACACAGTTGCAAGAACTCTTAGACTTGGGTTTCATTAGACCAAGCCATTCGCCATGGGGAGCACCGGTTTTATTTGTGAAGAAGAATGATGGAAGTATGCAGATGTGTATAGATTACCGCGAGTTGAACAAGGTGACGATTAAGAACAAGTACCTGCTACCCCGGATCGACGGCTTATTTGATCAACTCTGAGGAGCGACAGTGCTCTCTAAGATTGATCTACGGTCTGGTTATCACCAGCTCAAGGTATGGGAAGAAGATATACCAAAGACAACTTTTAGAACTCAATATGGACATTATGAGTTTCTAGTTATGTCTTTCGGTCTTACCAACGCTCCAACAACATTTATGGACTTAATGAATCAGGTCTTCAAGGATTGCTTGGATAAATTCGTCGTAGTGTTCATTGACGATATTTTGGTGTACTCCAAGGACAAAGTCAAGCACGAGGAACATTTAAGATTGACCATGTTGCGACTAAAGGAGCATCAACTTTACGCCAAGTTCAAGAAGTGTGAATTTTGGCTTTCGCAAGTAGCGTTCCTCGGTCATATAGTATCCAAAGACGGAGTCGTAGTAGACCCAGCTAAGGTAGAGGCTGTGAAGGATTGGTCAAGACCTAAGAATGCATCAGAAGTTATAAGTTTTCTCGGGCTAGCAGGTTATTATCAGAGATTTGTAGAAGGATTTTCTAAGATAGCCACTCCGCTTACCAACCTGACCCGGAAACAACAAAAGTTCAACTGGACGGATAAATGTGAAGAGAGCTTCTAGTTGCTCAAGGATTAGCTATGCTCAGCACCAGTACTTTGTGTACCAACCCCTAACGACAAGTTTGTAGTATACTGTGATGCGTCGAAGCAAGGTTTGGGTTGTGTGCTGATGCAAAATGACAAAGTGATAGCCTACGCCTCAAGGCAGCTGAAGGAATACGAGCAACGCTATCCAACACACGATATGGAGTTGGCAGTGGTGGTCTTCGCATTGAAAATCTAGTGCCACTATCTTTATGGAGAACAATGTGAGATTTATACGGACCACAAGAGCTTAAAGTATTTCTTCACACAGAAGGAGCTCAATATGAGGCAGCGCAGGTGGTTAGAGATAGTAAAGGATTATGACTGTGAAATCCTATACCACCCAGGGAAAGCAAACGTAGTTGCAGATGCGCTAAGCCGGAAAAGTTATGGAAATTTAGCAACATTATCCAAAATAGAAAAACCACTTCAGCAAAAGTTGATTAATGTCGGAATAAAAGGTAAACTGGCTAACTTGTCCATCCAGTCAAATCTGTTAGAAGATATACGGATTGGGAAAGGGCATGATGACACATTAGTAACACATATGGCTACAGTCAAAGAAGGCAAGGCCACATATTTCTCTATATCAGGACAGGGGTTCTTGAGATATAAGGGTCGGGTATGCGTGCCGATTAACCATGGAATTAAGATGAAGATTTTAGAAGAGACACACATTACCCCATACTCAGTTCACCCGGGGTCGACCAAGATGACTCACGACCTTAAGGCACTATATTGGTGGGCGGGAATGAAGAAAGACATAAGAGAATATGTGTCCAAATGTCTTATATGCCAGCAAGTAAAAGCAGAACATCAGCGACCCGTAGGCTTATTGCAACCGCTTAGTATTCCATAATGGAAGTGGGAAGACATAGCCATGGACTTCGTGACAAGATTACCACGAACAAATAAGTAGCACGACTCGGCTTGGGTTGTGGTAGATAGACTCACCAAGTCAGCTCACTTCTTGCCTATCAAGACTGCGTACACTACAGACCAGTACACAAACATTTATGTTCAAGAAATTGTACAACTGCATGGAATCCCTAAGACAATTGTATCAGATAGAGGATCGATGTTTACATCGAGATTTTGGTGAAGCTTGCAGCAAGCCATGGGTAACAAGCTAAGTCTTAGTACGACATTTCATCCTCAGATCGACAATCAGTCCGAGCATACCATATAGATTTTAGAAGATATGTTGCGCGCTTGTGTACTAGACTTCGGAGGATCGTGGAGTAAGTATTTGCCACTAATAGAGTTCTCCTACAACAATAGCTACCAGTCAACGATCGGTATGGCACCCTATGAGCTACTTTATGGAAGGAAGTGCCAATCGTCGTTACATTGGGTGAGGTAGGAGAAAGACACCTTCATGGACCTGAAGCTGTTAGAGAGGCTCAGGATGCAGTGGCGCTGATTAGAAAATGTATGCTCGCTACTCAGAGCCGACAGAAAAGTTATGCGGATGCCAAGCGACAAGATGTGGAATTCAAAGTCGGAGACCAAGTCTTCTTAAAGATATCTCCTATGAAAGGGGTGAAGCGGTTTGGGAAGAAAGGAAAACTTAGTCCCTGGTTTACAGGTCTTTTTCAGATATTGGACAAGGTGGGAACAGTTGCATATAGATTAGCCCTACCGCCAACTCTAGCAGACAGCAACAATGTGTTTCACATCTCGATGTTGTGTAGATATGTGTCAGACCCATCTCACGTCCTCAAGTACGATACGGCAGCACTCCAGAAAGACTTGAGTTACGAGGAACGACCAGTTAGCATTCTAGAGAAGGGGATGAAAGAATTACAGTCTAAGAGTATTCCAATAGTCAAGGTCATATGGAGTAATAGTTCAGAACGGGAGGCAACGTGGGAGTTGGAGGAAGACATCCTAGCACGGTATCCAGAATTGTTTGGTAAGTAAATTTTGGGGACAAAATTCTTTTAAGTAGGGGAGAATTGTAGTGTCTTAGAATTTTACTTAGCTAGATAGTAGTAGTAGTTAGTAGTAGCTTGTAGTATGTTGATTTTCGTGGATATTGGTTCATGCCAAGATTTAGTTTGAAACTCATAGCAACAGTTATGGATTTTATAAGTTTAACCTATACTTTAGAAATATTAATTATAACATAAGGTTTGATTAATATAGCTGGTCCAAGAAATATTATTTATTATAACCTAGGTTTAGATAGAATTATTAAGAGCATGACACTTGTCACAAGCATGTTTATTTAAGGATTTAAGGATTTTAGATGAATAATTTAATAAAAGAAAAATCTAGAAGCTCTAAAACCTTCCAGCAGCTGTTAGGATTATGTTTTACTCAGTCAAAGTTGTTTAATCATTTTCAAATGTGTTAAAAGAGTGCAAAAATGTGTTTGAAATATCAACGTATGTCGATATATCGCAGTTATAGGGGCCGATATATTGCCTACGGAAGATACGGAAAAAACGTCGACTTCGCACGAACGAAACTACCGAGGCTCGGGAATATGGGGGAGGTGATATATCGCCTATAGGGGGCGATATATCGGCTCCACACTCATATTTTGAAAGTCTGTGAATCCGAGCTAGAAACAGCCCTTAACCACTTGGACTTGCTCTTGAACGTTTTTAACCGAGTTCTGGGCATCTGTTGAAACGAAAATTCAAATATTTTCAATTTATATTCATTTTAAAAGGGGTTAGTTTCACTCCTTGAACTCTATAAATAGGACCTAGTACTCAGCCATTTCACTCATCATTCAAGCATTCTTCAGAGCATCCAAGCTGCTAAGTTTATTCTAGAGAGAAAACACTTGGGTTTTGGGTTAAAAGATTTTCCAATCTAAGCTTTTCTAAACACTTGGGAAGTAAGATAGAGTGTTATTTTGGTATCGAGGTGTAGATCAAAGTAATAGTCCATTCAAGGTATTCTTATCCTCAGATTTAGTCCATCATAGTTCTTTTATTTTCTTCCATTTTTCTTTCAGATCCTAACTTGATTTTATGACTTCTTGGTTAGGTATTTAAGTTCTTGAAACTTAAGGTTCTTTAGTAAGTTTCTACTTTGATGTTTTAGTTCTCTTTTTCATCTCCTTTTCTTTAGAAACTCATGGTTTTCACTATTGGTTTTAGGAGTGTTCCAATCCCGTTCTTGTCTCCATATCCTGGTTTTTGGTAAGGAAAATAGGTTAGATATATATGTTATGATATGTTTATGTGATATGATATGATATGTTGATATGTTGATATGTTATATGTATGAATATGTTTTGTAGTCACTTGGGGCTTATAGTTGCTTAGATAGCAAACCCCAAGGTTTTTATCATTATCATGGTTTAGAGTTATGATTTACCCTACCTCGATTAGTAGACAGAGGACCTAGATGGGATATCATATACTACCATGTGATCTAACCTACCTCGATTAGTAGACTAAGGACCTAGATGGTTTTATCACATGCTACGGTAATAAGTTAATGGCCATTAATATTGTAGTCCTATATGATATACGATTTTACGTCATATGTCTTATAGTATATGTTTTATGATATAGTCTTATGATTTATGATATATGTTTTTAGTAGATTTTCCTTGTTGGGAATTAGGCTCATTCCTTTTATTTTAGACGGTGCAGGAAAATGAACTTGAAAGGAGGGATAGATTCGTGGCAGCTTGGCATGTGTATTAGGGATGGATTGATTGAATGGACTGTTGGAAGATCGAGGATGGCGTTGTTTAAAGTCTTTTAATTTATGTTTTATGTATTTCCCCAGTATTTAAAACGATTGATTAAAGTTTATGTTTTTATATTTTATGTACTAAACAATGGATACCCATTCCTTATTTTGTATTTCGTTATTTTGGATTTTAAATAAAGTTATGTTATTTCTTATGTATGTGTTCCAAAATAGTAGCTATGTTTAGTAGTTTTTAATGGTTCAAGGTCTAGAATTAGTCGAGGCATTACATATTATTTAAATAATCATGTAATAAAACAAGCAAGTAACACTGTAGTCAAACTAAATGATTTCTACTTCTTTTATTGACAATATAAAATTGCGTTATATGTCCGACATGGTTTTATAAGGGTGTAGAACCCAACAAACTCCCACTTTCCCTTTTAAAACAAATGAGACATGTTTCTCAAAACCATTCATTCTACATGCTTCACAATTATGCTCTTTGCTTATATATTTGTAAAGGGACATGAAAGATTGCCTTACAATGTTATCTTCATCACCTTCACATCACGCTTTCACAACACATCTCCAATAATGTGGTACTTTCTCTCTATATGTTTTGCTCTTTTGTGGCTTCGAGGTTCTTTTGAATTCGCTATTGCCTCATTATTGTCACTGGACAAAATGAGTGGTTTATTCATTTTTGGAATAACACCAAGATCCGCATAGAACTTCCTCAACCTGACTATTTCCCTTGCCGCCAAAGACGTAGCTATGTACTCAGCCTCCAAGGTGGAATCTAAAATGGCAGATAGCCTAATGCTTCTCCAAATCATAGCTACTAAGATGGCAGACAACTTATCACTTCTCCAAATATAGCTCCACTCCCAAGAGTAAACACATTTTTTCAGTAGTAGACTTCCTGTTATCAACATCAGTCTAAAATATGAATATGTGAAGCCTAACAGGTTCAAAGATCCACTGTGAATAGACTAACATATAGTCTCTAGTCCATCTAAGATAATGACCGCTATCTATTGTTCATTTCTAAGGTTTCACTGACACTTGCTCACCACTCCCATTGCATAGCAGATCTCCAGTCACAACACACAACATAGCATCCATTAGACTTTTAATTGCAAATGCATAATGAATTTGTTTCATCTGTTCTTTCTCTTAAGGAGTTTGTGGAGACTATTGCTTAAAAAAAATATTCCATGTCAAGACGCTAAACATCCTTTCTCGAAATTTGTTACAGAGTAACACCCAAGCACCTCACCTAAGTAGGTTGCTTGAGTTAGAACTAGAATTCAGTTCTTTTTATCTCTGATGACCTGGATACCAAGAACACGACTTTCTACAATGAAATCTAGAATTTCGTTTCCTTCCAGTTCTTTATATTCGGTAATTTCTTGACATTGTTTTCAATGGGTAAGATATCATCTACATAAAGGATTAAGAACACCACAATGTCTTTTTCCTTAAGCTGGTTAAACACAAGGCTCAACTACATTTTGTTCAAAACCATAGGTCTTAATGTTTCCATTAGGCCTTAAGTTCCAGGAGCGCAAAGCGTGTTTAAGTCCATAAATTGACCTACTCAACTTGCCGACTTTCCTATCCAGCTACTTTAAATCCTTCTGATCGATCCATGTTAATGGTCTCATCAAGATAACCATTAAAAATGCTTCTTTGATGTCCATTTGTCTTATATCTTAATCAAGAGTTGTGGCTATGGATAAGAGTATACTAAATGAATTTTAACATGGCTACCGAAGAAAAAGTTTTCTCTAAGTCAATTTTCTCTCTCAGCCACGAGTCGAGCCTTAAATGTCTCGACCTTTCCATCATCTCCTCTTTTCTTCTTATAGATCCACTTGAACCCCATGGGCCTAAAGTTCAATGGCGCATCTATAAGATCTTAGAAAAATTTAGAGTATTTAGACTCAATTTCCTAGTACTTGGCTTTGAGCCAAATATCTCTTTCAGACCTACCCATTGCTTATTTAAAGGCCAACAGATCAATGTTACTTGTGTCCCCAACCAGCTTGTGGGTTTCACTATTCATCTCATAGGTATCGGGTTCTGAGAAACCCTCCCACTATGACGAGGCACCGTAACTTTCTGACTTGGATTAGTGGTTTCTAAACCTACCTTGCTTTCATCAACTTGTGTCGGTAAGAATAGAGCAATAGTTTATCGTTTTTCATCTAACATTGTTTTGCTACGAGACTTGAAATTCATTATGTAGTAGTAATCCAGAAAAAATAGCATTTGTAGAGCCAAACACTTTCTTGTCTACTAGACTATAAAGCAGACCACCCTAAGTACATTTAGGATAGCCAACAAACAAGCAAACCTCAGTTCGTTGTTCTATCTTTCCTACCTTTTTCCTCAGGACATGAGCAAGACACCTCCAAATTCCATAATGACGTAAACCAGGTTCGCGACTATTTCATAATTCTAGTGGTGTCTTGGAGTCAACTTTGAGATGGCACAACATTTAAAAAAAAAAGTCTCATACGGTCTAGGTAGTATGTCTCTAGAAAAGATATGGGTAAGAAGTCGGTAGAGTTGAATAACTTATCATAGAACACACATTTTCATAAACGCACGATTCACATCACTCAGCAACATCGTTATGTTGTAGAGTCCCTGGGGCATTTTCTTTAGACAATTCTCCAAGTTCAATTAAATGATCTTGGTTCTGATTATCCAAATATCCTCCACCCCCATCAGATCGCAAGATCATTAACGTTTTACCTAATTTGGTTTTAAAGCAATAGCAATGAATTCTTTGAACTTCTTAACAAATTCTCATAATTCCTATGCCTTAGGTACTTAATAGAGTCTCTAGAGCAATCATTAATGAAGGTGACAAAATACTCATAATCACCCCTCGCTTGAACATTCATTTGTCCCCAGACATCTGAATATTCTAGCCCTAGTGGTTCTTTGGCCCTCTTTCCTATCACAAAAAATGGACACTTTGTCATTTTTCCCTCGAGACTAGATTCACAAACAGGTAGGTCACCCTATGTGAGTTCCCTCAAAGGTCCAAGCTTTGTTAGTCTTTGAATCCTATCATAACAAATATGACCAAAGTGAAGATGCCAAAGGTACGTCATTTATAACATTATTGACCTTTTGACATTTAACGGTCCTAGGTTTAGCTATCTTAAACAACTTATTATTTAGTACATAGGGTTCGTTTGGTTGCAATAGGTATAGCTCATTTTCCATACATCCACCCCACAATTCATATGTTAGGAGTATGTCCTAAAAGCATGTAAAAGACATTTATTATTTCGATGAATAAATAAATACAATGGTCAATTATTGTTATATTTAGATTATTAAATTATTGTTTGAATAATTTTGTAAATATCAGAAAATTTTCATATTCATTATTGAGGATGTGATCTTGTATTAGTACGAGAGAATTAAGATCTCATGAATGAATAAAAATAGTCAACAACAACAAATTGAAGTTATGGAATTCTTTAATTGAGGTTGTAAGTACGATTTGCTGAGTATCATGTTAATACAAATAATCTAGATTCAGATTATTGATGTGGTAAGACATCTCGGTAAAGGTGCTTTCTATAATATGATTATATATGATATGGACCGATATGAATAAAGTCTTTATCCAAAAATCATTTAATAATAAAGACTTGTAATTTATATTATAGCTAATGATCATTTATAGATCAACCTCAATCCTGAGTGTTCATGAACTCTTGTTCATGTTTATTAAATCTTTTGATTCATTCGTTAAGGTCTCTTCATAGAATGAGGCTAATGACTTTTGTTTTGGAGATTTAATATCATGGATGGTTGGGAACATGTATCAACAATATGGAATCTAATCTTTTCTAACGGATCGTATATTAGTTCCCTTAAGGTTTAATTCTGGAACTGAATGATTTTGAGCTCAAATCTATAATTAGATTATAGATTAATTATTCACTAGTGAATTAATGGTACTTAAGGAATAAGAAGTAAATTAGAAAGGTAAAATGGTAATTATTCCATTCTAATTTATGAACTAATTAATTAGAGGGTTAAACTATTGTAAGATGGTTATATCAATGGACAGCTTAGAAAAAGATTTTTGTAAAAGTATATCTATAACATAAAGAGTTCAATTCTGAATTTATAGTGGAGAAATATCAGAATTAATAAATTGACTATTATAATTAAAGAGTTTAATTATTTAATTTCAATTTATTGGAGCTTAATGTTATAGGTCCATGGTCCCCGAAATGGCTCAAACAAACACTGACAAAGATAAATACAAAATTAGGCAAAATGACTTATTTGATAAGTAAAATATTTTTTCTATGCATTAAACATGATTATTCTATAATTATGTGTAATTAATTAATTGATAATTAATTAATTATTTGATGTAACAAAAATATAATTAATTTTGAATTAATTTATTTTTGGGATTTTTAGTATTTAAATAATAAGAAAAATTGGGAAAAATCACATGCCTTCCTTGGCATGTGGTACACGTGTAGCACAGTGCACAGTCACTATGCTACACACACAAAAAGCTTCTAGAAGTTTCTTTGTTCCACAATTTTAGTTACTTAAATATTAAATAAATAATGAGATATTGTAATATGATTAAAATATTATTATTTAAACAAAATCTGATAATTGATTAGTTATTTTCAAATTTTTTATAATAACTAATATTTTATTTTTAATATATTGGATATATTAAATATAGGAGATCAGTTTTTCAGAACAAAACTTTTCAGTGATAGAAAATATATAGTGAAATTTCCCTGAGAGAAATAGAACAGTGATACAAGCATATATCACTGTTCTTCACAAACTTAGGTCCAAACTTTATTAGTTCTCATGTGTTGAGAGCATCTGATAAATAGATTTTGCCTATTGTTTTGTATAGCGAGCCCACACTCGCTCTTTGTGTGCTGAGAACATTTTGAAAGATCTTGGTGTGAGATCTCAAGGAATTTTGTCATACAAAAAGATAGCAGCAAGGAAGGACTTGAGGTAATTTTCTATTCGTATCTTTTATTCAAAATATATATATATGTGTATGTGAAGAAGTAGATCTAGAAATCTTGTGGGGTTAAATTAACAATTTTGATTGTTGTTCTGCTGCGTATAATCTCTGATTTGATCAATAAAAACCAACAAATGGTACCAGAGCCATCTTCACATATATATATTGAATCTGTCTGTGTTTAGTTTTATGCATTTATTTATTTTTGATGAATGAATGGATGGCTTAATATGATTGAATGCATGGGAATGTTGAATCGTTAATTGTATGGTGTTTTTGGGTTAGGATTTGTTTATGATTAGATCATTGTGTAAGCCATAAAGGGGCATAGGATTTATGTAATTTTATTTGGCTTTTGACACCATAAAATTGTAATTACGATCACACAAAGTCAAAACGGAGCCTGGGATTCAGAATTCAGCCATCGTTCCTCCGAGGCCATCCACCGAGCCGCTGCCGGGGACATCGTATGGACGGGTCCGTACGGATCCGTACATTTCCGTACAAATGGGCCCTGGCAGCATTTTTTGATGCCACGTGTCCCCGTCTTACTGGTCCAGATTTTTTATTTTTCTGAAATTAATTTGTTTTTTTTTTTTTAATTTTAAAATGTTAAATATCCTATTTGTTAGAAATTTGATATTTAAAAATTGAGATAATTTAGTTATCCTAACAAACTTTTTTGAATATCTTATTTAAAAATTTATTTTCAAAATAATAGATTTTAATTAAATTTATTTCAGTTTTTTTTAATTAAAAGTTGTTTTAATTAAAAGAAAAATAAAATAATGAATATTTAAAAGTTTTGTTTTAATTAATCAAGATAATTAGAAAATTGTTTTCATTTTGGACCAACGACACATATCCTATCGAAAGTAAAGTAAAGAAGCCTGATGGAGATCAAGGCGATTTTATTTTATTTTATTTTTATTTTATAAAGGGGTTGTAAAATTAGAAATACCCAAAAGCACCCGGTTCAACATTTATTGTTTATTTATTTAAATAATTGTTTTCATGTGATTGATAACTGTTCATGCATTTTGTGCCATACATAAAAAACTCACACAGTCATTATCATGCATCTCATTGGTAGAAACATGATTATTAGGATTGTCCTATATGTTTATATGATTTGTTTTTAGAAACCAATTGCATATAAATTACCTAGTTTTATTCTTTGAAAACTTGGTAAAATATCACACTGGTTTTAAGTCTTTATGACTTAATTTCTTTAAACCAACTTTATTTTAAAATTATTTTTTAGTAAAGTTTAGATGAACATAATTGGTAATTTAAGGATATGGACCTAGAAACTTGCTTTCTTACCAATTTTAATTATGTTCATAAAGTTTAAAGAATCTATAATTAATTTGGAAGCAAATAGTTTAAAAACACTTATTTCAAAATAGTGAGTGGGAGAGAGTTGATAACTCAACATAACCCATGGTCTCCATTATTAATATAACACCGTGAGATATGAATAGCGCCTCGCAACGGCTTTGTTTTCGTCCCCCTAAGGAAGGTGTCTAGACATGTCAATAACAAGGTTATATTTCTTACAAAGATAGGAACTAATGATGTATTTTAGGTTTGACCGACCTTAAGGCGGCATGTCCTAAGTTAAGTCATGAACTCTGAAATAATGGGTTACACTCACAAAGTTATTATTAAGCTTTTGCAGTGGATAATCATAACTTGACCAAACTAAGCGGTACTTTAATGTTTAAAAGAGAAAATAATGAGTTATTTTAAGTTTTAAACAATAAAGATAAGAACGTCTTATAAATTCTATAAGATTAATTTGACCGACCCTAAGGCGACACTTTAATTGTTATAAAGTTTTATCGTGGAAATTAAAATTTATTTTATGTGTTTTAATTGTGCTCATGCATCACGTTTAATTTCTGAAACTTTGATATATATTTTTCTAAATATAATAATATTTGTATTTATTTATTTATTCCCAGCAAAAATGTCTATTGGTGAATTACTCACCGATGCTTTTCTCAAATCCTTGGTTTTTGAACCTGAAAATATGCAACACTGATTTCGAGGCATGTTGACCATTTTTTCTTATAAAAAGATGATGTCAACAGTCTATGAAAAACCTCCAACAGAACCACCTTTGGCTACTAGCTATGAAGCAGAAGAAAAATATGCAAATTGGATGAAATCTGATCGGTTGACACGTTATTGCATGCTTTCAACCATGCCTGACGAAACAAAGGAAAAATATATACACTATAACTCAGCACATGAGATGTGGCGAGCAATGCAGAGGAAGTCTTTGCTGAGTGTCATCGTTTATATCAAACGAAAAAGGTAAATAAGATTTACATATATTTTTCAACTTTGAATGGTAGATTCAAATACTATGAATATCATATTCAAATTTTTGAATAGTAGATTCAAAAATATATGTCACTAATCTACTTTTCTTTTGTTTTTCCTTTACAGAAAAGGAACCCTGAAAAGGAGGAAGAGACTGATGAGGATTTTGATAGCGAGTAAAGAGCTGGAGGAGTTGGAGAGTAGTTTTATTTAGTAATTTTATTGTTAGTTGAACAATTTAAATTTCTTTATTTTGTTTTGGAAATTTTAGATTTCTTTAAACAAAGAAAACTATAGTCTAGAAATTTAGTTTATTGTTAGTAATTTTGATTATTAATATTTGGAAACTTATTTCTATTTTTTGCATAACATTTATTTCTTTTATTAATAAAGTAGTTATTATTTAAAGAAATTATCTATTTACTTGTTATGCAAATGCTTTGGGATAAACAAAGTTTACATACTTATAATGAATGACAAATTTTTTATAATTATGAATTATTTAAAATAGCAAATCCTAGATCTAACTTGAGATTGGGCCATATTGGTCTAGACAGAATAAATAGGCTTGTAAAGGATGGTCCTTTAAGAGAACTATCTATTGGATCTCTCCCTGTTTGTGAATTTTGTCTAGAAGACAAAATGACCAAGAGACCTCTCTCTGCTAAAGGTTCAAGAGCCACAGAACCACTTCAGATAGAACATACGGATGTTTGTGGTCCACTTAATGTACAAGCAAAAGGAGGTTATGAATATTTCGTCACTTTCATTGACGATTATTCAAGATATGGTTACCTATACTTGATGCAAAGAAAATCTGAAACTTTTGGAAAGTTCAAAGAATTTCAAGCAAAAGCTGAAAAGCAATTAGGTAAATCACTAAAAGCACTTCGATCTGATCGAGGAGGAGAGTACTTGGACTTTGAATTTGAGGACCATCTACGTGAGCATGACATTCAATCCCAACTCACAGCACCTGGAACGCCACAGCAAAATGGTATTTCAGAAAGACGAAATAGAACGTTATTAGATATGGTTAGATCAATGATGAGTTTCTCATCATTACCATTGTCATTCTAGGGCTATGCGATTCAATGTGTTCTATACATATCGAATGATGCTCCATCTAAGTCTATCCAAAAGTCACCCATAGAATTATGGAATATTTGTAAGCCTAGCTTACACCATTTTCAAATTTGGGGGTGTCCTGCACACGTGCTTAAAGGAAAGACCGGGAAGTTGGAATCACGCTCTGAAGTGTGCATGTTTGTGGGATATTCCAAAGAGACTAGAGGTGGAATTTTCTATAGTCCAAAAAGAAAATAAAACATTTGTATCGGCAAATGCAATTTTTCATGAAAATGACTATGTTAATACCCACAAACCTCGCAGAAAGGTTGTTCTAGAGGATATGATCTCGAATGAAGTTGCAAAGTCACCAGCAACAACCAATGAGAAACGGCAAGAGGAAACTGCTAGTTCTTGTCATAATAGTAGAGAACCTCGTCGTAGTGGGAGGGTTAGTAAGCAACCCACACGCTATAAACACGAAGTTCAAATGTTTGTGTCTGACACAAACAAAGATGATCCATTGACATTTAAAGATGCAATGAATGATTCTGACAAGGAAAAATGGCAAGAATCCATAAACCAAGAAATGGAATCGATGTATTCCAATTCTGTCTGGGTTCTTGAAGATCCACCTAAGAATATCAGACCCATTGGTTGCAAGTGGATATTCAAGAAGAAAAGAGGAGTGGATGGGAAAGTAGAGACTTTCAAAGCAAGGCCTGTAGCCAAAGGTTACACACAGAAAGAAGGGGTTGACTATGAGGAAACCTTTTCTCCTGTAGCCATGCTAAAATCCATTCGTATACTCTTGTCCATAGCTACGTGCATGGATTATGAGATTTGGCAAATGGATGTCAAAACAGCTTTTCTGAATGGCTACGTTGACGAAACCATTTACATGTCTCAAGCAAAAGGGTTCAAATTAAAAAGGTCAAGAGCAAAAGGTTTGTGAGCTTCTTAGGTCCATTCATGGAATCAAACAAGCTTCTAGATCTTGGAATCTTAGATTTGATGACACAAGTAAAACATTTGGTTTTTTGAACAAAATGTTGACGAATCTTGTGTCTATAAACAAATCAAAGATGGTATAGTAGTATTCCTCGTTCTTTACATAAATGATATATTACTGTTGGACATGACATAACATCATTATCAAGGGTAAAGAACTGGTTAGCTGAACAATTCCAAATGTAAGATTTGGGAGAAGCCAAGTATGTTCTAGGCATTAAGATTCTTAGAGATAGACATAACAAAACTTTGGCACTGTCTCAAGCAACTTATATTGATAAGGTGCTAGAACGCTTTAATATGCAAAACTCCAAAAATGGTGATATGCCAACTCGTTCTGGAGTATTCCTTTCCAAGGAGCAGTGTCCCAAAACACCTCAGGAAGAGGAAGACATGAGACAGTATCCCTATGCCTCAGCAATAGGCAGTCTGATGTATGCAATGTAGTGTACAAGACCTGACATTTGTTATGCAGTAGGGATAGTTAGCCATTATCAATCCAATCCTAGATTGAGTCATTAGATTGCAGTGAAGAATATTCTCAAGTATCTTAGAAATACTAGAGATTATATGCTTGTATATTTAGGTGGAGACCTGAACCCCACTGGTTACACTGATTCTAATCAGACAGAGATAGTCGGAAATCAACTTCTGGATCAGTGTTTACTCTTGGAGGAGGAGCGGTAGTCTGGCAAAGTATTAAACAAACCAGCATTGCAGACTCCACCATGAAAGCCGAGTACATAGCAGCTTGTGAAGTAGCTAAGGAGGCAGTTTGGCTCAAAAAGTTCTACTCCGATCTGGAAGTTGTACCAGAAGTGGAGAAACCACTTGTTCTTTACTGTGACAACAGTGGAGCAGTGGCTAATTCTAAAGAACCAAGAAGCCACAAGAGGGGAAAGCATATAGAGTGCAAATACAACTTAGTCAGAGAAATTGTACATAGAGGAGATGTGTCCATTCTGAAAATCGCATCAGAACACAACCTGGCAGACCCATTTACGAAGACGCTTCCTGCAAAGCAATTCGAGGGTCATGTACGTAATATGTGATTGAGAGAAATGCCCTACTTGCTTTAAGTACAAGTGGGAGATTGTTAGGAGTATGTCCTAAAAGCATGGAAAAGACATTTATTATTTCGATGAATAAATAAATACAATGGTCAATTATTGTTATATTTAGATTATTAAATTATTGTTTGAATAATTTTGTAAATATCAGAAAATTTTCATATTCATTATTGAGGATGTGATCTTGTATTAGTACGAGAGAATTAAGATCACATGAATGAATAAAAATAGTCAACAACAACAAATTGAAGTTATGAAATTCTTTAATTGGGGTTGTTAGTACGGTTTGCTGAGTATCATGTTGATACAAATAATCTAGATTCGGATTATTGATGTGGTAAGACATCTCGGTAAATGTGCTTTATATAATATGATTATATATGACATAGATCGTTATGAATAAAAGTTTTTATCCAAAAATTGTTTAATAATAAAGACTTGTAATTTATATCATAACTAATGATCATTTATAGATCAACCTTAATCCTGAGTGTTCATGAACTCCTGTTCATGTTTATTAAATCTTTTGATTCATTCGTTAAGGTCTCTTCATAGAATGAGGCTAATGACTTTTGTTTTGGAGATTTAATATCATGGATGGCTGGGAACATGTATCAACAATACGGAATCTAATCTTTCCTAACAGATCGTATATTAGTTCCATTAAGGGTTAATTCTGGAACTGAATGATTTTGAGCTCAAATCTATAATTAGATTATAGATTAATTATTCACTAGTGAATTAATGGTACTTAAGGAATAAGAAGTAAATTAGAAAGGTAAAATGGTTATTATTCCATTCTAATTTATGAACTAATTAATTAGAGGGTTGAACTATTGTAAGATTGTTATATCAATGGATAACTTAGAATAAGATTTCTGTGAAAGTATATCTATAACATAAAGAGTTCAATTATGAATTTATAGTGGAAAAATATCAGAATTAATAAATTAACTATTATAATTAAAGAGTTTAATTATTTAGTTTCAATTTATTGGAGCTTAATGTTATAGGTCTAGAGTCCCCGAAATGGCTCAAACAAACACTGACAAAGATAAATACAAAAATGGGCAAAATGACTTATTTGATAAGTAAAATATTTTTTCTATGCATTAAACATAATTATTCTATAATTATGTGTAATTAATTAATTGCGAATTAATTAATTATTTGATTTAACAAAAATATAATTAATTTTGAATTAATTTATTTTTGGGATTTTTAGTATTTAAATAAAAAAAAATTGGGAAAAATCACATGCCTTCCTTGGCATGTGGTACACGTGTAGCACAGTGCACAGTGACTGTGCTACACACACAAGAAGCTTCTAGAAGTTTCTTTGTTCCACAATTTTAGTTATTTAAATATTATATAAATAATGAGATATTGTAATATGATTAAAATATTATTATTTAAACAAAATTTGATAACTGATTAATTATTTTTTGTTGACCCAGAATTTGGTCAACTGACACGGAGTCAGAATATGCTTGATATAAATGAATGTGTTGATAATAACGTAATGACGAAAAAGTAATAAGAACACGATATTTTTATAATGGTTCGTCCCCGGGATCTGGTAATAACCTACGTCTATTTAGACTGTTATTGATATAGGAATCAAAGGAGTGATCAAAGAACAAGGGCTCGATGAGTTTCACTAGCCTCTGAAGAACAATACAATATTCCAAGGAGAATTACTCTAATCTCAAATAATTCAAAAGCCAATAGTCCCTTCCTTGAGTTATCTTTTGCTATTTATAGGCTCAAGGGGGATTACAAAAGATTGTTACGGATACTCTCCCTTGAATCATCGGATAT
This sequence comes from Humulus lupulus, assembly GCF_963169125.1. NCBI lineage: Eukaryota > Viridiplantae > Streptophyta > Magnoliopsida > Rosales > Cannabaceae > Humulus > Humulus lupulus. The sequence continues at coordinate 46,397,848 of NC_084802.1, read as the reverse complement.
TTCGGAGATTGAGTGAGTTAAATTCGGGATTTACAAAGATCTTCACAGTAATGTTACTTTGTATGCGGAACCATCGACCAGGCTGGTCGCAGGTAAGACCGGGCGGCTTACTGCTTCTAGTGCATCCTCTGGTCGATACCCTAGCAGAGCTCTTCCAGGTGTCAGCCACGTGTCTAGGGATCACTTGCCATGTCATCAATGCTAATTTTTTGGATAACATTTGCCCCCCAAGTTTATTTATCACGAGCAATAAATAAAATTTTGAGCGAACGACTCTTCGGTAACCCCACCATACGTGTCAGAACCCTTCGTGTGTTCTTGGAAAAAGTAACCTACTTCTGTCTAATCATGACTTTTCGGTTCCCCAGTAATAATTCGACGACCATTCTGCTTCCCCATACTTCGAAAAAGGGAAACTGATGATTACACCTTTTCAATGCCACAGACAAACTTATATAATACCTTCGAAATCTTCCTTTTCTCTTTACGCACGCCATTGTCCTCACAAGAAACCCTAAAAACCAGAGTTTTAACCTTCTCCGGAGACCGTTCTTCTGCATTTTCAAGATTCTGTCCGAGAGTTCCCTAACCTCCGAAGACCCTTTTTCCATCTCCACGATCATTTTCTTGGTGAGTTTTCGAATTCTTATGCTTCAAATTTTCATGATGCATGCTTCTGTATGTTGACTGTTTGAGTTCATCTGTTTCTGGTTTGAGACGCTTGTGAGTAGAATATTTTGTAGGCAAAAAAGGGTTACTTGTTAGTGCAATAGTCGGGATCATACTTTTAGGACGTAAAGTCGAAGTAAAAATTCGATCTTTAGGCTAGTTGGAAAATAGGTTTTTTCCTGCCCAAAGGGGAGTTGAAAAAGCTTTCTTGAAAAACTTTTTACTTTCACCCTTTGATCCGTCTTTCAAACTGTTCGTGCGGAAAATTTAGCTTTTTGTTAGAATGCTGATGTATAAAAGCTTGGCTTTTATACTCGACCAGTGTTATTCTAAAAGCCTTTAAAAATTCTTCATCCTCACCTCCCCATTTTTCTGTTTGCACACATTGATGCCAGATTTGTGGGGAGGTGAACGGCCCATCGACAACGATCTTCTTGCCCAGCTGCTCGAAGGCGAAGAACTACTGGCCGACCGAGTGTACGAGATTCCCTTCTCACGATCCTCCTTCAGACCTCGTCCTTCTCCTCCTCAAATGGTGCGTTCCAAGTCTGTAGGCAAGAAAAGACCTGAATCTGATAATAGCCCAAACCTTCCTGCCCAACCTGATTTGCAGGCTAGGGCTCGCTCGACCAGTGGTCGAGACGATCCTGTTCCTGACCCTAACATCCAAATTAGAGCCCGCCCTCGTCATCAGAATCTGCCTGATGTCGAGTGGTATACCTCCCCGACCAGCGTAGTGACCCTTCGGATGGTTGCTAACTATTTCAGGAAGTATCCCCTCACAGGGGTTACTATCAAAATTCCTGCCGCATACCAAAGGGCTAACCTCCCCGGAGGTATATACAGCGCCTGGTCTCGGTATCACATAGAGGCGGGGGCTTTCCTCCCTCTACATCCTTTTTATCAGGGGGTGGCGAATTATTTCGACGTCACCCCCTTCCAAATTACTCCAAACGGATATAAAATGCTGGCCGCACTCTATATCTTGTACAAACTTAAAAAATGGCCAGAACTTTCTCCCCACGAGGTCAATTATCTTTTCGACCTTAAATCCAACCCGCAACAATATGGAACGGGTTTCTTCCACTTCTGTCACCAGGAGACAAACCGGACATTCTTGAGTGACACTACGCACATATCGAATGTGGGGCAGTACAGTAAGGAGTATTTCCTTACACCGGACATAACCAGCAATAACTTGGCCTTCGCTCGAGGAGGTAAGTGCCGTCTTTGACTGGTCGATACTTTTAATCAAAGAGTCTCCTTTCATTTTTCTCAAACTGTACTTTGTCTTTCAGGCCCATGGTTACACCCGACCCCAACACCAGACATGGTGTTGAGAGGTCTAACACATTGACCAGGATGATAGACGCAGCAAAAAGCGTCAAGTCCCCGGTTACCGATGAAAACTTGAGGTTGTCTGGCCTCCTGGCTCCTCGCCATGAAACAAGAGGGTCCGTGGTAGACGATGCCACTGCCGAGGAGGTTCCCGAGCAGCAACCTCCTGTGTCTCCTCCTCGAAGGAGGCCAACGGGGGTTACAATCAGGGAGCCCACAGGCAATCCTTCCGCAGAAAGGCCTTCTGCTCCCCAAGGCAAGGGGAAACAAAAGGCCAAAGAGCCAGTTGTGGATCTGGGGGAATCCTCTGATGAGAACGGTAAAATTATTTTGCTTTTAAATAGTTTGCCAATTCCCTGTCATTTGTTTGACGGGGAGAGCAACTTTACATATACTCCAAATCTAGGGCCAGACTTCTTCATGCCAGATAGTGAGTGTGTGACTAATAGGGTCAATAGTATAGCGACCAGTAGTTGTAGCTCGGGTACTAACTTTGTGACCTTCTTTTTCGTTTTGATAAAGAGTCTTCATCTGCTTTTATCTTTACCCTTTGCATGTTTTTACTTATGTGCAGATATGGCCACTCCCAACGTCTTCGACTTATACCAGGATGAGGAGGAAGAGAAAGTTCCTCAGCTTCGGAGAAAATCGCCACGGAGACATACTGGCGAGACGAGCCAGGGACCTGCAAAAAAGAGTCGAACAGAAGACCCTCCTAGGGGCATGCCTACTGGGCAAACTTCTACTCATCTTTTGGCCCCTGCTGAGAAGGAGACTCCCCCTGCTCCAATGAACCCTCCTCCGGCTGCGCCCAGAAGGGAACAAGACAAGGGGGAAGAAACTCTTGGGGCCAAACTCTCGAGCCGTGCCGTACGAGCAGCCAAAGACCGTATTGTGCACATTGGGAAAAATGACCGCGTCAAGGATGCAATGGTTGAGGCAGAGAGTATGACGGTCGACCTGATTCTGAACAGGACCCTGAACAAAATAACCAGCGTAAGTACTTCTTTATCTTTTTGACTTCAGTCTTTTAGTCTTTGCCGCAGGTTCTAACTTTTATCCTCTGTCCTCAGGCTTTGCTGTCTGCCACCACTGCCCGCACCCGCACCCAAGCCACCATTGAACAGGCTAAGGCAAAGGCTATCAAGAGGCACCAGGTGAAGGCAGCCGAGGAACTTTCGGCTGCAGAGGCCAGGCACGCAAAGGAGTTGGAGGCGATGGCTCAGCAGAGGGATGATGCGGTGACAAAGCTATCAGAGGCCGAAGCTACAAAGGCAGCTATAATAAAGCAGAGGCAGGATTATCAAGATGCCAGCCGAACCCATCTTCGCAAAGTCAAGAGGTTGGAAGAGGTGCTTAAGTCCAAGGACGAGGCCATCGCCACTCTTGAGGGCCAGGTGGAGCAGCTGAAGCTCGACAACTCCAAAAATCTGGACAGGTATAAGAAGACGACGCTCCGGTGTTTTTACAACTTCTGGAAACACAATCAGGGTGCCGACTTCAGCTATCTTTCAGAGGATGTCCGGACTGCTGAGCTGGCCCGCTGCACTGCTCAACTGGCTAAAGAGGAGGCAAGAGCGAGGATCCCTGCTTCCCCAAGCTGGGCTGGTGCTGAAGAAGAAGGGGTTGTTGAGGACGCGTCCAATCAGAATGCTGATAAAGACCCTCCTGCTCCCAGTGCCTCTTGATTTTTTTTTTTATTATTATTTTCTCTATCTTTTGATTACATGACCCACGGGTCGTGATGTAAAGACAATATTTTTATTTTAAACTTTGTTGCACGGGCAGTAAACCTTTTCTTTTACTTGGACAGTTACATCCAAGCAGTGATGCTTGCGGTGTAAAAGATTGCATGATGCTATAACATTTTCATTTATTATAACATTTGTCCGTATGACCGAACTTAGCATAGTACTTTGGCATGATTTAACAAAATATAAATTTTGAAAAATACTCTAAGTACCTTAGCATGCTTTCACTCATTTTGTTCATGTGTTTACATACCTCATGGTACGCTTTGCTATCGATGTGCCTTATATGCCTCCCAAGTGATCGAGGAGCTTTAGGTCCTTGGTCACTTGCCTTGACCATGACCTGTTCGAACATTTCTGCTTGGGTGAAAAAGTAATACTTGTAATACAGCAAAACAACACACGTAATGAACAAATACTTGTAAATATAAATTCACAAAGGTTGGCAAGAATGACTGGCTACGCACAGTCCCTTATAATCTCGTATTAAAAATGGACTAAACATGTCTTTACGAGCGATTCTGAAATAGAATCTTACATATACAAGTGATTAGCCATACAGCGTGGCTAACCCTCTTTGCTAAACTTGTAAAAAGAAAAATTAATACAAGCCAGTCCTTTAAAAAGGACTGTTCACTGATAATACTTGCGCAGGTGTTCTCCATTCCAATAACGTGGAACGAGATCTCCGTTTAAGCGTGCAATTTTGTAGGTGCCCGGATGAAGGACTTCTTCAATCTGGTAAGGTCTTTCCCAATTAGGTCCAAGCACTCCAGCAGTAGGGTCGCGGGTATTTAAGAAAACTCATCGTAGCACCAAGTCTCCGACGTTGAATTTTCTTTCTTTAACTTTGGAGTTAAAGTACCGAGCAACTTTTTGTTGGTATGCAGCAACTCGGAGTTGGGCCTTCTCCCGTATCTCGTCAATCGAGTCTAGGGATTCCATCATCAGTTGGCTGTTCTGGTCCTGGTTGTATGTTAGGCGTCGATGTGAGGGGGGATCTAATTCGACAAGCAACATTGCCTCATATCCATAGGCTAAGGAAAATGGGGTATGTCCTGTCGCTGTTCGGTGAGACGTTCCATACGACCAGAGGACTTCAGGCAGTTGCTCTGGCCACGCTCCCTTAGCTTCTTCAAGCCTCTTCTTTAGGGTGTCTTTAAGAGTTTTATTCACGGCTTCGACCTGCCCATTCGCCTGGGGGTGTGCAACTGAAGAAAAGCTTTTCATGACTCCATGTCTTTCGCAGAAATCGGTGAATAAATCGCTGTCAAATTGGGTTCCGTTGTCTGAAACTATCTTTCTAGGCAAGCCATATCAACAAACAATGTTCTTGATAACAAAGTCAAGAACTTTCTTGGTCGTGATGGTAGCGAGCGGTTCAGCTTCGGCCCATTTGGTGAAGTAATCGACTGCTACGACTGCGTACTTTACTCCGCCCTTCCCCGTAGGTAGGGATCCAATCAAATCTATCCCCCATACTGAAAAAGGCCACGGACTTTGCATCTGTTTTAATTCGTTCGGAGCTGCTCGTGGAATCTTGGAGAATCTTTGACATTTATCGTATCTTCGTACAAACTCCATTGAATCCTCATTCATAGTTGGCCAGAAGTAGCCTTGCCTTAGAATCTTCTTTGCCAAACTCTGCCCCCCAGCATGATCCCCACAAAAGCCTTCATGCACCTCTTTCATGAGTTCCTTAGCTTTTTCTGGTGTAACGCATCTGAGTAGCGGCAAGGAATATCTTCTTCGATACATAACTCCACCGACCAGTATGTACCTAGCAGCTCACCTTTGTAGGGTTCTGGCTTTGTTTCTATCCACTGGTAGCGTACCGTTTATCGGATATTCCAAATAAGGTGCCATCCATGTATCCTCCATTCGAATCTCCATACTAGATTCGACCGCTTGTATGCTTGGCTTACTCAGTCTTTCTACCGGCACAATGTTCAAAGTGTCAGCATCTTTCGCGCTCGCAAGTTTGGCTAAGGCATCTGCGTTTGAATTCTGATCCCGCAGAATTTGCTGAAGGGTGTACTCCACAAATTGGGCTAGCAAGTCTTTTGTTTTATTTAAGTAGGCCACCATTTTTAAGCCTCGTGCTTGATATTCTCCTAGAACTTGATTCACCACCAGTTGTGAATCACTGTAGATATCAAGCGTCTTTATGCTCATATCTTTCGCCATTCTCAACCCAACGAGGAGTGCTTCGTATTCCGCTTCATTATTTGACGCGGCGAAGTTGAACCTGAGGGCGCAGTGAAATCGATGCCCTTCCGGCGTTATCAATATCACTCCCGCTCCAGCGTGGGATTCGTTGGATGACCCATCCGTGAATAACTTCCACGAAGGAGCTTTGTCTTGAGGCTCAGGCGCTTTAGGTTGTTCGCACTATTCGCTGTCTGGGAGTTCGGTGAACTCTGAAATAAGGTCGACCAAGACTTGTCCCTTGACTGCTGCTCGCGGTGAATAAGTCATGTCGAACTGCCCTAATTCGACTGCCCATTTTAATAATCGCCCAGCCGCCTCTGGCTTTTGGAGGACTTGCCGAAGGGGCTGGTTAGTTAAAACTGTAATAGGATGGGCTTGAAAGTAGGGGCGTAGCTTCCTAGAGGCCAGGATTAGGCAATATGCTAACCTCTCGATTGGTGGATATCTCAATTCTGCCCCGATCAGTCTCTTGCTGACATAGTAGACTGCTTTTTGTACGCCGTCTTCCTCTCGCACTAGTACCGCGCTAGCAACAACTTCAGTAATCGCCAGGTAAATAAACAAAGTTTCTCCTTCGATTGGCTTTGATAAGATGGGAGGTTGTGCCATATGGGCTTTCAAGGCCTGGAAAGCTTGCTCGTAGTCTCCTGTCCATTCAAACTTCTTATTTCCTCTAAGTAGGTTGAAAAAAGGGACACACTTGTCTGTTGACTTCGAAATAAATCTACTTAGGGCTGCGATTCTCCCGGTTAAACTTTGTACATCTTTGATCCTTTCTGGCGACTTCATGTCGATCAGGGCTTTTATCTTGTCGAGGTTGGTCTCGATTCCTCTTGAATTTACAATAAACCCCAAAAACTTCCCTGATCCAACTCCGAAGGAACATTTGAGGGGATTTAACTTCATTTGGTATTTGTTCAATACATCAAAGCACTTTTGTAAATCCCTCACATGTCCTTCTGCCTTCTTATACTTTACCAGCATGTCGTCTACATACACCTCCATGTTTACTCCGATCAGCTCCTTAAACATGTGGTTGACTAGCCATTGGTAAGTCGCACCTGCGTTTTTCAGTCCGAAGGGCATTACTTTGTAACAGTATAAGCCCGTATCAGTCCGAAAGCTGGTGTGATCCTCGTCAGGGGGGTGCATGCTAATCTGGTTGTAGCCCAAATATTCATCCATGAACGAGAGGATCTCGTGACCTGCAGTTGCATCGACCAGCTGGTCGATCCTTGGGAGTGGGAAGCAGTCTTTTGGGCAGGCTTTATTAAGGTCTGTAAAATCCACGCAGGTCCGCCACTTGCCGTTAGGCTTGGGAACCAGCACTGGATTGGAGACCCACGATGGATAAAATGCCACCCTGATGAACCCATTCTCCTTTAGTCTTTCAACTTCTTCTTTTAAGGCTCTCGATCTATCTTTATTGAGCAACCTTCTCTTTTGTTGCACGGGTGGAAAGGTCTTATCTATATTCAGGACATGGCTGATAACTGCGGGATCTATCCCAGCCATGTCTTTATGCGACCAGGCGAAAACCTTCTGGTTCTTTCGCAAAAATTCCACCAGTGCGTGCTTCGCGGTAGGCTCTAAGTTTTTCCCAACCTTTACGACTCTGGTCGGGTCTTCTTTGTCGAGTTGGACCTCCTCCAGGTCCTCGACGGGTCCAACGTTTTCTTCAAAATCCCCAAAGCGAGGATCTAAGTCTTTATCCTCACTTTGGGCAACACCCTATTTGTTGACTTCATCACCGGATTGGGCTTGTGTATCACTTGCCATTTGCAACTTATCTGAGGTAGTGCTCTTCGACGTTCCACTCTTTGCCTTTGTGATTGAGGCATTGTAGCACTCCCTGGCTTCCCTCTGGTTTCCCAACACGTGTCCTACCCCTGCGTCTGTTGGGAACTTCATGGCCAAGTGCCACATAGAGATGACGACCCATAGATCAACCAGTATAGGCCTTCCAATAACGACATTGTACGCCGAGGGACAATCGACCACTACAAAAGTGGCGAGTAATGTCCTTGTTGCAGGCGTTGTACCCGTCGTTACTGGCAGTTTGATCAATCCGGCGAGGGCGAGTCCTTCTCTAGAGAAGCCGTATATCGTCTGGTTGCAGGGCTCCAAGTCCTTAACGGAAAATTTCATGTGTTCCAGTGTTGATTTATATAGGATATTCACTGAACTTCCTGTATCGACCAGTACTCTCTTCACCATCATGTTGGCCATCTGGATGTCCACGACCAGCGGATTGGAATGTGGGAACCGGACGTGTTGGGCATCGCCATCAGAGAAGGTTATCTCACCTTCCTCTGACTGAGCCTTTTTTGGTGCACGGTCCTCCACAATCATCATCTCGATGTCCTGGTCGTGGGGCAGAGTCCGAGCGTATTGTTCCCTGGCCTTTCCACTATTTCCCGCGAGGTGCGGGCCTCCACAGATGGTTAAGAGTGTGCCAGTCACGGGGGCAGGCTGCAAGGGTGGCGAGCGTTGGCGCGCGGGCGCCTACTCGTTGCTACCCGGAGCTTCTCGTTGGGAATTTCCCGAGGCCCGTACGTATCTTCTCAAGTGTCCTTGTCTAATAAGGAACTCGATTTCGTCTTTTAACTGGTTGCATTCATTGGTGTCATGTCCGTAGTCGTTATGATAACGACAGAACTTGGTAGTGTCTCTTTTCGAAATATCCTTTCGAATGGGGCCAGGTTTTTTGTAAGGCACACTAGAACTTGTGGCCTGATAAACCTCTCCCCGAGACTCAATGAGGGCAGTGTAGTTAGTGAACCGAGGTTCATAACGATTACCCTTGACTCGTTTATTGTCGGAGGTGGAAGGCTCGTTATACGGCCGTTTTCCACCATTCTTGCCATTGTCGTTGCCTTTGCCGTTGCCATTAGGTTTGGAACCATTGGCGGCTTTGGCAGGTTCGGAAGCCTTCTTATCTTTGTTTGAGGGCTTTCCATCGTCAGCAATGGCTTCTTTGAGCTTGATGTAGTGATCAGCCCGGTCCAAAAATTCTTGGGTAGTTCTCACTCCCTCCTTTCGGAGACTTTTCCAGAGGGGAGAACGACGTTTAACCCTTGCGGTTATGGCCATCATTTTGCCCTCGTCCCCCACCGTTTTCACTCCAGCTGCCGCTCACATAAAGCGCTGGATGTAGTCCTTCACTGATTCTCCATCCTGCTGGAGAATTTCAACCAACGGGTTTGCTTCGGTCGGATGCACCCGGCCTGCATAGAACTGTCCGTAAAACTCCCTTACGAACATTTCCCAAGAAACTATGCTTGCGGGAGGGAACTTAAAAAACCATTCCTGCGCGGCTTCAGAAAGTGTTGCAAGGAAGATCCTGCATCGAGCGTCTTCGGACACTTTCTGAATGTCCATTTGTATTTCAAACTTATTGACATGAGACACTGGGTCTCCATACCCGTCAAAGTTTGGAAGCGTAGGCATTTTGAACTTGCTTGGAGTTTCGGCATTAGTTATCCTCTGTACGAAAGGAGTGCCTTTCCTCATATCGTGGTCGATATAAGATGTCCTTCCCCCGACCAGCTGTTGCACTGCTTGGTTGAGGGCATCTATCTGGGCCTGTACAGCGGCAGGAATCGCTGTGGCCTCTGTTGCTGGGGGGACGTTCTCGCCATGCCGCTCGCGGTGATCGTTGAGTAGGTCACGCAAATCTTTGTCTCTTCTCCGCTGCTCGCTACCCCCGAGCCGGTTGAAGACATTATTTTGCCTGGGCTGCCCCCCAGCATCCCGTCTATCGGGTTGGTCATCTTGAGGTACCTGGCTCCTGCCTTTACCTCTTTCTTCATTCCTTCGGCCAGCGTTTCCCTTGCCTGAGTCGGCCTCATTATACCCATGGCTATCCCTAAACCTTGATTGGCTATGGCGGGACTGACTGTTCCCCCGATTTTCGTCCCTGGCTGAAACGTTCCGAACATTAGAGGGTGGCCTGCGCTGGTCATGGTGTCCTCGTTCATTATCATGCCGCGGGGGACCCCGGACTGCAGAGCCTAACTCTGAGTCCCTCCTGTTACCAGGGGGTACTGACCTCTGTTTGGTAGGTTTGGCTCATCGCCCCTATAGCGTCTAGGACTACGAGGCTGATGCTCGGCTCTATTATGCCTCTGTTGCGGGGGATTGCCGCGACCAGCTTGGGATGGTGGATGCGCCTCAGGGTCCAGCGGGACATCGTCATGGGGCGCTTGAGGCTGCCTGGGCCTTTGTGGACTCGAAGGCTGGATCGGTGGGCTTGGATTAGGACCCCTCTGGGGTGGCCCATTGACAGGTTGGTCAGGCTGCGAAATAGGTGCGGCCTGATTCCTTGCCAGCTGCAAGGCCGCCTCGAGGGCTGCCATGGCTTCGCTCTGGCGGCGGTCCATCTCCGCCTGCCTTTCGCTTAATTTCACGCGCTGCCATTCAATTTCTTGCTGCTGCCGCGCCACAACTTCGGCAGCAGTCTCTTGACTGGCTTTCAGACTAGCCAGCTCCTCCTGCAACGCCCCCAGGGTACTCTTCAGCGTTGCATCATCCATTTCTTCCTCCTCAAAGTCCAGATGTGGCTCATCCTCCGCCACACTTGCAGGGGGAGGAGGAGGTGGATTTGATGGCGCAGCAGCGGCCGTCTGTCCAGCTTTCCTTCCAGTTTTCACCATTAGTTTTCTCAGCAATGATAAATCAAGCTCTCAATGAAAGCATCAGAATGTTGACCCAGAATTTGGTCAACTGACACGGAGTCAGAATATGCTTGATATAAATGAATGTGTTGATAATAACGTAATGATGAAAAAGTAATAAGAACAAGATATTTTTATAGTGGTTCGGCCCCAGGATCTGGTAATAACCTACGTCCACTTAGACTGTTATTGATATAGGAATCAAATGAGTGATCAAAGAACAAGGGCTCAATGAGTTTCACTAGCCTCTGAAGAACAATACAATATTCCAAGGAGAATTACTCTAATCTCAAATAATTCAAAAGCCAAAAGTCCATTCCTTGAGCTATCTTTTGCTATTTATAGGCTCAAGGGGGATTACAAAAGATTGTTACAGATACTCTCCCCTGAATCATCGGATATTTCGGAGATTGAGTGAGTTAAATTCGGGATTTACAAAGATCTTCACAGTAATGTTACTTTGTATGCGGAACCATCGACCAGGCTGGTCGCAGGTAAGACCGGGCGGCTTACTGCTTCTAGTGCATCCTCTGGTCGATACCCTAGCAGAGCTCTTCCAGGTGTCAGCCACGTGTCTAGGGATCACTTGCCACGTCATCAATGCTAATTTTTTTGATAACATTTTTAAATTATTTAAAATAACTAATATTTTATTTTTAATATATTGGATATATTAAATATAGGAGATCAGTTTTTCATAACAAAACTTTTCAGTGATAGAAAATATATCGTGAAATCTCCCCGAGAGAAATAGAATAGTGATACAAGCATAGATCATTGTTCTTCACAAACTTAGGTCCAAACTTTATCAGATCTCATGTGTTGAGAACATCTGATAAATAGATTTTGCCTATTGTTTTGTATAGCGAGCCCACACGCGTTATTTGTGTGCTGAGAACATTTTGGAAGATCTTGGTGTGAGATCTCAAGGATTTTTGCCATACAAAAAGATAGCAGTAAGGAATGACTTGAGGCAATTTTCTATTCGTATATTTGATTCAATATACATATATATGTATGTGAAGAAGTAGATCTAGAAATCTTGTGGGGTTAAATTAACAATTTTGATTGTTGTTCCGCTGCGTAGAATCTCTGATTTGATCTATAAAAACCAACATCATATCCATTTAAAGAAATATGATTTTATTACTTGTGAAAGTAACTACAAATTGTTGTTAATGTAATAAGGAAAACTGAAATTAAAATTTCCACTAAAAATCGGAATAAAATAAACATTATCTTAAAACAATAGATTTATTTCTAAAATTTATTCAATCGTATCATTTTGCTTTGTCTGATACGAACAACCCTTGTCAAATTCCAAGTTTTAGCTTTTCATCCTTCATGGCTTTCCTAATGCTAAAAAGTTGTAAAAAGGTATATACATGTTTAGTAGATCCTAATGATCTAAAAACTGAAGAATCATCATCTAAAATCACATGCATCCAAGACAAATATTTCATTATCTTGGGTTCCATATGCCTTGAGTATTGTCCCAATTCTCAATCTCCTTGCAGTTGGAAACACTCTTTTTTAGTGTACTTGTAATTGGGTCATGCTCCAAGATGCTTTGCAGCATTTGGTGCCTTGCCAATGGACTTCTTGTTCTTTTTGTTTGAATTTCTTCCTCATTTGCTCTTCGAAGAAGAAGCTTAAGGCAACTTCTCCTTGAGCATGTTTGGTAGTATTAGCCTTCTTTCCTTTGCTCGGTCCACCATCAACAATCCTCCTTGAAGGATTTGGTGATCGTTGCATAGGAAAAATAGGAATATCTTTGATTATCACGAACTCGATGCTGTCCATAATCAACAACATGTTGATGTTGGACAAACATTTCATAAGGTTCTCACCATAGAGTAACATTTTACAGATTAGAAAGAGTATGTGGTGTGAAGCCTAGTGCTACGATTATCAACTTAGTAGAAATTAACGCATTGCTTGACAAACATTCATTCATCAAATTTTTAGAAATAGCCTAACATACAAAATGTTTTGAGATAAGCAAAATACTAAAACGCTTTATCTTCTATTTCTTAGGAACTTTAACTAGCCATGAACTCATGTGTCCCGGTAAGCGAGAGTCACAAATATTCACTTAGTTAAATAGAGAAACATCTCAATTAATAAAACGTCCTAGACTTTTATTAACTACCTATCCATTTGATCAAAGTAACGAAAACCCATGTGTCTCGGTAGGCGAGAGTCACAAATATTTCATACTTTATGAGTTTGACCCATGATTTTGATTATTATAGACCTAATTCATATAGTCACCGTAGGGATGAGTCTATAGAAGATTCATCTATCCTAAGAAATTTAACCATGTTAAGAAGTCCCGTGAACACCTTCCGTAGGTTGACGAAATCAAAGCGCCACGAGGCCTCACTAAACTCTGACCTTGTTAAATCAATGGTGGAGATCAAATTTAGATTTTAAAAACTCATTATTAAATCTTTTAGTATTTTATTATTTTTAAAATTACCAACTTACGTTTTCCAAATTATTAAAATAATCAATAAACCATAGTTTATAATTTTCCTATTAATTCTAAAATTACCATTGAAAATTAATCCAAAAATTAGAATTAATTTGTTTCTAATCAAATATTAGGTCCAACTAGAATTAACCTAATACAATCAAGTCAAACTTAGGTAAATGAGTCTTAACAATTTGGGCTTGCATGGAGGAGGGCTGGGTCCAGTATGTCGTTCCCACTACAAGGCTCCCAAACTTCCATACATAATGCAAAAGACAGGAATTTAAACATTTGTTTTATTGATCATTATTCAATTGATTAGGTCCAATCTAGTAGTGCAATGCAAATAGGCCTTCACAAGTGGAACCACTCACAAGAGAGAAATTTAAATTTTACATGTTTAATTTGGCTCAAATAAAACATATCAAGATTATGACCTGTTTTATTTGATGTTTTTCCCATTATCTAAAATAATGGGTCATCATTCTAAGTCCATCATCTAAGCACAAATTTATAAAAATGACAATTATAATGGTGCATAACATATTAATTAATTGGATGGGTCTAGCATACAATCTATATGACATGTTACTAATTTATGTGTGTACACATTTATTACCAAAATAAATGAATAGCTAAAAAAAAATTAACCAATCAATTTCATGAATTCGCAATTAATTTTAATCCAATCAATCTTCAAAATATCAATCAAATAAAAATTAATTCAATTGTTCCTATCTGAAAAAAAAAATTATTTTTAGAATAAAAATTACCAAAAAGATATTTACTTGCACAAAAATATATTATTTATTAAAGAATTAAAGATACAAATCCAAAATAAATAATTTTTTTAATTGCCTCACATATATAAATATATATTTGTTTCTAAAAAAAATTCCAAAAAAAAATATAAAGGAGCATTTTTTTTTTATTAATCTTAAAACATATTATATATATATATATTTCGTAAAAGAAACTTTCGGTAGCCATCATTTCTTTTCTAACGACAAATATATATATATTCATACAACTTAACAAAAAAAAATTAAACATATATACATATATGCCATTAATGTGAGCTAAAAAAATTCTCAAAATAATTATTTTTGTGCAATTTTCAAACTTTAATTTCATTTACATAATTTATGAGTTTTATACAACAAAATAAAACACACATAAATAATTACAAACATACAAAAATCATGAACAATATTCTATTAGTATCACACATACATAAAACTTAAACATGCAAACAATTATGCTACCATCCAATAACCTATCTAGCATGTCAAAAAATAACATACATGTATATAAACATATAAACTAGCAACCATGGCTTTGAAGCCAGTTGTAAGATCTCATTTATATAAGTCTATAAGCATGCTCCCTATTGCACAAAATAACATCCAATAGAAAACGTAAATGCATGCATATGAGTGATTTCATACAAAGATTCGTAAATACAATAATAAAACCATTAGAGCACTTGCGTGATGCGTAGCGGAACAATGACTACACTCATTGGATTCTCTAACCTTTTGTCCTTGTTGAATGCTAAGTATTGTAAGGAATTCAAACTACCTGAAATAAGACTACAGTCTTCCAAGTCTTTCTCTAAAGCAACCTAGTGTTTGTGTGGGCAAGCCTCAACACATGAGAAGATAATTCCTAGAGAGAAAACTAAGAGAAAGTGGACGGCTAGGTATAGAATATTAGTAGTGAATTTTTACCTTGTCAAATTCAACTTACCTAATGCGTTCTATAACACTAGTATATATATGCAATTAACTAGGACATAAAATAGGCTTTAGTTTCACATTTTAATTTAATTATTTAATAATTATAATTAATTAAATACTTGTCAAAATTAACCAATTATAGTTTTGACATTTATTTAATTCATTTTATTAATATTAATACCAATTTATCAATATTAACAAAATTATCTCCATTGGCTATAATACTCTCTTTTTGAGACTTTGCAATAAAAACCTCAAATTTTCTTCTATTTCTTTTCCCAGAAAATATCAATAAATAATTTAACATTATTCATTTCCATTAAACTAGTCAATATGATATTTTTATAATTAATAATTAAATTAATTACTCAAGACTACTAGGTTCATTTTGATAAGAAATGACACGGGGACCATGAATCCATGAACTTAAGCTTCAATAAGCTACCGTGAGTTTATTAATAACAAATAATCTCACTACCTTATTAATTCCCCGTGACTCCACTATAGACTCAGAATTGCACTCTTTAATTCATAGAACGCTTTACACCAAATGTAAATACGTTATCCATTGTTATAACCATAACTGTCATTCAATCCTCTATAGATGATCTACTAATGAGACGGGTGCACATTACCATTTTACCCTTCATTGGTGTTTTATCCTTAACTCCCACTAAGTTCCTTGTAAATGATATTTCTATCATTTAACACTTGAACAAAGCTATAAGGAAATCATCGTTTCACTTCTTAAACAGAAGCTATAGATTTTATGTCTATGATAAATACTCCAACTCAATTATACTACCAAATCTCTAATATGTAAGTATGAGCTAGTCCGTAGGGTAAGCTGGTAACGAACAAATCAAAAGACTTGAATAATACAATTAGCGAAATATTAATCACTCAGAATTAAGATTGAATTGACCCATGGTCAACGTTGTGATATGATTAGATTAGATAATAACGATAATTACTTCTCTTATCAATAATCAATATCGATCCAGTCCAATGTAACAAAATACATCCAATCTTATCTACTTGGTCAATGTCTTGGATAAGACATCACACCCCGAATGTGTAAGTAGATCATTGTTAGGAGTGTGTCCTAAAAGCATGTAAAGACATTCGTTTTTTCTGTGAATAAATAAATACAATGGTTTATTATTATTGTCGTATTTAGATTGTTAAATTATTGTTTGAATAATTTTGTAAATATTAGAAAAATTCCATATTCATTATTGAGGATGTGATTTTGTATTAGTACGAGAGAATTAAGATCACATGAATGAATAAAAATAGTCAACAACAACAAATTAAAGTTATGAAATTCTTTAATTGGAGTTGTAAGTACGGTTTACTGAGTATCATAATGATACAAATAATCTAGATTCGGATTATTGATGTGGAAAGACATCTCGGTAAAGGTGCTTTATATAATATGATTATATATGACATGGACCGATACGAATTAAAGTCTTTATCCAAAAACCATTTAATAATAAAGACTTGTAATTTATATCATAACTAATGATCATTTATAGATCAACCTAAATCCTGAGTGTTCATGAACTCATGTTCATGTTTATTAAATCTTTTGATTCATTCGTTAAGGTCTCTTCAAAGAATGAGGCTAATGACTTTTGTTTTGGAGATTTAATATCATGGATGGCTGGGAACATGTATCAACAATACAGAATCTAATCTTTCCTAATGGATCGTATATTAGTTCCCTTAAGGGTTAATTCTGGAACTGAATGATTTTGAGCTCAAATCTATAATTAGATTATAGATTAATTATTCACTAGTGAATTAATGGTACTTAAGGAATAAGAAGTAAATTAGAAATGTTAAATGGTAATTCTTCCATTCTAATTTATGAACTAATTAATTAAAGGGTTGAACTATTGTAAGATGGTTATATCAATTGACGACTTAAGAAAAAGATTTCTGTAAAAGTATATATATAACATAAAGAGTGCAATTCTGAATTTATAGTGGAGTAATATCAGAATTAATAAATTAACTATTATAATTAAAGAGTTTAATTATTTAGTTTCAATTTATTGGAGCTTAATGTTATAGGTCCATGGTCCCCGAAATGGCTCAAAAAATCACTGTCAAAGGCAAATACAAAAAATGGGCAAAAAAAGACTTATGTGATAAGTAAAATATTTTTCTATGTATCAAACATAATTATTGTTTAATTATGTGTAATTAATTAATTATTTGATTTAACAAAAATATAATTAATTTTGAATTAATTTATTTTTTGGGATTTTTGGTATTTAAATAATAATAAAAATTGGGAAAAATCACATGCCATCACAGGCATGTGGTACACGTGTGGCACAGTGCACATGCACTGTGCTACACGCATAAGAGATGTACTGAGTCTCTTGATTCCACAATTTTAGTTATTTAAATGTTAAATAAATAATGAGATATTGTAATATGATTAAAATATTATTATTTAAACAAAAATCTGATAACCGATCAGTTATTTTGAATTTGTTTAAAATAACAAATATTTTAATATATTGGATATTAGTTTTTCACATAACGTAACTTTTCAGGGATAGAAAAATATCTAGGAATCTCTCTCAGAGAAAGAGAACAATGACAAAAACTAAAGTCATTGTTCTTCACAAAACCTAGGTCCAAACTTTATCAGATCTCATGTGTTGAGAACATCTGATAAATAGTTATTGCCTATTATTTGTATAGCGAGGTCACACTCATTCTTTGTGTACCTGAGAACATTTTGGAAGATCTTGGTGTGAGATCTCAAGGAATTTAGCCATACGAAAGGATAGCAGCAAGGAAGGACCTGAGGTAATTTTTCTGTTCTTGTCCTTGATTCAATATATATATGAATGTGAAGAAGTAGATCTAGAAATCTTATGGGATTAATCTAACAATTTGATTGTTGCTCCGCTGCGCATAATCTCTGATTTCATCAATAAAAACCAACAATCATATTGTAGATTAACAGAACAGTGAAAATCCAATGCACTGACTTAATCTTAGGACTCGCTCTTCTGAACATATAATTACAATTATAATCCACTGTGACCTAGTCACTATAATTGTAATTATTGATATGTTCGAGATTTTATAAATGTTTGTATTATTCCAATAATCATGTAATAAAACAAGCAAGTAACACGGTTGTCAAACTAAATGATTTATACTTCTTTTATTGACAATATAAAATTGTGTTACATGTCCGACATGGTTTTATAAAGGAATAAAACCTAACACAAACAAATCAAGGAAAACAGGGTACAAAGTACAATCAACAATCTTTCTAGAATGCACAACATCAACTAAGGTTTTGCAGTCTGAGAAGAAGGAGACATTGCGCCACCCATGATCAACGCATAAACAGACAGTAGAGAAGAGAGCTTTAGTTTCAACTTCAAGGGGGGAAGACACCTGGAACTTATCAAAAACCTAAAGCAATTGCGAGCCATCTTCCCTGCAGTAGACAAAGCCACTGAAAGCCGGTAAACCCCTTACAGTCGCATCCACAAAAACTAACCTCGATTTAGTAAGAAGATGCTCCTGAGCAGGGATGCTCTTAACCACTTGTTGAGGCAACTCATCATAGTTAGTGCAGGTAGCAGCGTTGAATTCAGAGACTCCATCTTTCACCAGATTTTGAATGGCAGTTGTAGTCCACTTGGTCCCTTCATGGTAAGCCTTATTCCTAGCAAACCACAAGTTATAGCAGAGATAATAGGCAAATTGACTAAACGACAACTGACCTTGTAAATCATAAGGTAGGATTAAGGAGCTAGTGAACCATCTCTAAATTGGAGGAGAAGTTAAGCATATCACTTCTAAGAGCCCTTGGGTTGTTGAACCAGATTTGACGGGCCATAGGACACTTGAAGAAGAGATGCAAGGGAGAGTCATCGTCAGCTCGGCAAAGATTGCAATTCAAGTTGATCTTAAAAAAAATTTGTAATCTATGACCAAAAGGCAAGATGTCACAGGCTAACTTCCAAAGAAAAAAGCAGACTCTCTCATGGACCTGAAATTTCCATAAAGATCTCCAGAAGACAGCATCAACCCCCAATTTATATTTCACAATAGAATAGTAAGCCATCTTAACTTTAAAGGATCCGTCCTTTGAATCTTTACAAATCAACTTATCGTTGCTATCAGCAGGCAATCTTTTATGGACATCTCGAACAACACTGAAGCTTGATGTGAACTAGCATTTTATCTGACTCCTATTCCAATCTCCATTGGGTATGAGTATTGTAGAGTTTATGGTCTGGCCAGGGCCCTCAATTAAAGGGTTCAAAGTCGCTCTATACTGATCCATATTGCGCCAAGGGATCCACAGAGCATTCCAAATATCCACACTCTTCCCATTCCCAATACAAAAGAAACTTTCATGTCTTAAGAGAGGTCTAGTTGAAAGAATCCCTTTGGCCACGAAAGACGCATTCTTGGGCAGGGTGACAGACCAAAAGGAAAACCTATAACGACCCAAAATCGCTAATAAGGCTTAAGAGCCTTGATTAGTGTGCCGGGAGGGCATAAATAGGATTAAAGTGAATAATATTTATTTGAATGTGATATTATGTGATTAATAGTGCTTAAATGATATTATATGATAATTGATGATATTATATGATGGTATGATATATATGTATGAGATATATGTGGGAACCACATTATTATGTGGATAAATCAGTAGTCGGCGACTCGAGGCGATCCTAGGGCTAGATAGCGGGAAAAGTCACAACGGGGCATTATAATTGACTTTGGACAAGTCAAGGAGTATTTTAGGTATCGGGTAGTGATTTAGACTATCGGGTGAGGAAAATAAATAATTGGAGATATATTTGAGGTTAGGATGTCTAGGCGGGATTATTGGGGGATTTTACTGTTTTGCCATCGGGGACGTTTCCAGCACCCCGAGCTTTGGGATTAGTCTAATAACCTAAGGATATACTTGGAAGGCTTTAAAAAATACTAGACATAGAAATTAAACCGACCCTCTCAGCCTTCTCTCTCTTAAGGAAGAATAACCACTCTGAATTTTCAAGAGAATCAAGCTAAATATTTGGGAATTGAAGGGAATAATCTGGAGGATTAGCTCAGGAACTGATCAAGGATTGAGATAGAGCCAAGGTAAGCTTTGAATTTCGTTTCTATGGTTGGGAATTTTGAGAAAATGGATGAGTTTTTAATGGTTGTGGTTTTGGTATTCAAGGTTGGATTTGAGGCTGGAATCTTTGAAGTTAGGTTAGGGAACTCTTGGAGAAACGATTCTACAACTGAGGTAAGGTTCAATTCAAAGTTTGATGGTTGAATTTTAGAGTTTCCATGGCTGGGTTTTGTGTTTTTAAGTTAGGAAGTTTCAATAATTGAAATGGGTCTTTGATGGGTTTCTAGCCTAGGATTCAGCTATGTTGAGTTGTTAGAATCTTATGGGAAGTCTTTGGATAATTGAGTTGTGGATTTGGGGTGGTTTTGAGTGAGTTTGCATGAGGTTTGGGAAGTTAAAAATGGTGGTTTTTATGGGTTCAAAGGGGTCGAGCCGCGGCATAGTTCTTGGTGCGCCGCGGCCCTTGGAAGTTGAGTTGTGCTGAGGAAGGAGGGTGGACCGCGGCATGGCCTAAGGAATGCCGCAGCCCTTACTTGTTTTTGTGCCCATGGAGGGTTCTGTCTGGGGCCATGCCGCGGCATGGATGGCCCATGCCGGGGCCCTTAAGGGATTTTGGGATTGTGAGATTTTAGGCTTGGGAATTTAACCTAGGGTGCTCGGGGTTGAGTCTTTTACCATATTTGGTGAAGTTCAATGTTCCGAGGACTAGAACTTGGTTTAGAAACTCATTTAAGATTGTTAATGGTATCCTTCATCATGGTTGTGACTAGGTGCTAAGCTAGGGCTCGGGGATCGGATCGCGCTCAAGGAGTATCACTCGTAACTAATTTATCTAGAAGCCAAAGGTAAGAAAACTACACCCGGTCGAATATTTGAACGGGACTAAGGGCTCCCTGATATATACGACTAAAAGAATGGTATTATGCCATGTAAATTGTAAACCAACGGCCTAAGGGTGCCACAGTTAACTTGTGCAATTGGCACGGCTCAGACACTGGTATCCGAGGACAGCTTATTATGCACTGAGCTCAGTTTAAGCGGGTCGGAGTCAGTGGGTTAAACAGAGGATACAACCTAAGGTGTTGGCCCTAGTATTTGTGATTGTTGATTATTATATTTGGCTTTGAATGCGATTAATGAGATTGCTGAATAATCTAAGTATAGGTGAGGTTATTTGTACCTTAAAGTATGCTTATATGCTATGGGTTGAATACTTGAACATGCTTATTAGAATATCTATTTGATAATATTGTATATGCTGTGTATGTTGTTTTCTTGCTGGGCCTTGGCTCACGGGTGCTGCATGGTGCAGGTAAAGGCAAGGGCAAGATTGATCAACCTTGATTGGAGAGCTCTGCAGGGTGAATGTACATGTCAGGCCGCTTAACCGCCACAGTTGAGGAGATTGCAGGGACGAGAGGACCAGAACCTTGTATTTTGCCTTAGTATGGCTAATGTTTACTCTTAACTGTTGAATTTAGTAAACCAACTTTTAAACATTGTACTTTTGGGGATCCCTTCTATAAATCGTTTATAACTTATAAAATGTATCTTTTGAGGCCAAAATGTCTTTTAGCCCTAGAACACTTTAGCTAATGACACGTTTTGATTAAACGACTTGATTAGCAAGTCTCACACCTTTATAAATACACAGTGTAGCGGTCTTGGCTATCCAGGGCGTTACAACTTGGTATCAGAGCGTCCTAGGTTTAAGGGTTCCTGAAGACAGGATGGACATGTACGCTCGCTGCTAGAGACAAGCTCAAATCAGGGTTCAGTAATGTGTAAATGTGCCTATGTGCTTATGTGCTTGTGATGAGCTATGAATGCTGATATTTACTGGATTATTAGGAAGCATGAGATACTGATAGGGCCTGGCCCTTGACTGTTGTATGAGAATATTGAGGCATGTTTATTAACATCATCGCGCATGTGGATGAATATTTGAATGATTAATTGTATGTTGTGCATGTATGAATGCTTGTTTTATAGTTATTGCATAGTGAGATTGAGGAGTGCTTATTAGCAGCCAGCGCGTGAGAATGGATGCTTATAGGTGGATTGTTTGTGGTTGGGGATATTCTATTGGTGGATCTTGGAGATGCTTTTACCCTGTCATCATGGTCTAATTGCTGAGTCATTAATTGCAGATTGACTTGGATAGCTATGCGTATAAGAATATCTACACGACTAGCCGGCACTAGGTCCGGGACCAGGGGTGATGATCAGGGCCAGACTCCTCCGCCAGTGCCTGAGAACTGGCAGCAGTTAATGACTGATATGCAGGCTCGACTACAGAGTCAGGATGAGCAGATCCGTATTCTGTAGGCTCCATCAGGGAGTGCTGCCCCTACTATACCACCTATAGTGGTACCAGTTGTGCAGTCTGGGGAGATTGGTAACAAATGGGAGTCGTTATATGAGCGATTCAGGAAGCAGCAACCCCCAATCTTTGAGGGTGGACCAGATCCATTGAAAGCCGAGCAGTGGCTAACTATGATCACCGTAATGCTAGACTTTATGAGGATAGAGGGGCATGATAGGGTGGCCTGTGCCACTTATATGCTGAGAGAGGATGCCCGTATCTGGTGGGAAGTGGCATCGTAGACTAGGGATGTGACTACATTGAGTTGGGAAGGTTTCAAAGATTTGTTTGGCCAGAAGTATTATAATGTCGCTGTCAGAGCAGCAAAGGTTAATGAGTTTGTGAGTTTGGTTCAGGGCAGTATGACTGTTACTGAGTATGCCTTGAAATTTGATAGGCTTGCGAAGTTTGCACCAGATCTTGTGCCTACTGATGCTGCTAGACAAGATCGTTTTATCAGGGGGCTTAATGCCATGATAGCTCGGGATGTCAGGATCACAACGGTACCTGGAGGAACAACTTATGCCCAGGCCGCTGAGAAGGCTCTTACCGCTGAGGAAGCGGAGAATAAGATATGGAGGGATAGTGCAGCGAGAAGGGAGGGCCGCAGGGCGGTGCCTCCATATTCTGGGTCTGGTAGGGGCGGAGGCCCCAGTGACTTCAAGAGGAAGACTCCTGACACTTCGACCGCTGCTGGTCCTGGTAGGAAGGGTCGGGGTGGCTGTCAGGGTGGCGGCGAGGCATGGCGGACCTATCCAGAGTGTCCGAGATGTAGAAGACGCCATCTGGGCGAGTGTCGAGCCAAGGCTTGCTTTGTGTGCGGAGTAGTAGGGCATCTCAGGAAAGACTACCCAATGGTGAAGAAAGGTGAAGTGGGAAAGGTGGATAGCTTGACTCCAACTTGAGTATTCACCTTGACTCAGGCGGAGGCTGAGGCTAGTCCCTCAGTAGTGACAGGTCAGCTTTCTAGCGTTGACTTTCCTTTTACAGTATTGATTGATTTTGGTGCTACACATTCTTTTGTTTCTAGTAGAGTGATTGATAGATTGTGTAGACCTAGTGAGTATCGGACTGCAGGATTTGAGACTTTGTTGCCTACGGGAGAACTGGTAGTCTCTAGGAGATGGATTAGGGCACTGCCAGTAATGGTTGATAGTAGGGAACTCTCAGTAGATCTGATTGAGTTAGATTTGGAGGATTTCGATATGATTTTGGGGATGGACTGGCTGGCTAGATATAGGGCTACGATTGACTGCAGGAAGAAGATGGTTACTTTTGAGCCTGAGGGCGAGGACCCTTTTGTCTTTGTGGGTGCGGTATCTGGACCCCGTGTACCCATGATTTCAGCATTGAGAGCCAGAGACTTGTTGCAAGGGGGATGCATAGGTTTTCTGGCTAGTGTAGTGGATACTGCTAGAGTCGTGCCGGCAGGGCTGGGAGAGACCAGATTGGTGTGTGAGTTTCTGGATGTCTTCCCTAAGGATCTGCCAGGACTGCCGCCGCGTAGGGAGATTCAGTTTGAGATTGAGTTAGCACCGGGGACAGAACCAGTATCTAGGACACCGTACAGAATGGCACCAGCAGAACTGAAAGAGTTAAAGATACAGTTGCAGGAACTTCTGGATTTGGGATTCATCAGGCCTAGTTATTCTCCATGGGGTGCTCCAGTGTTGTTTGTGAAGAAGAAGGATGGGACTTTGAGGATGTGTATAGATTATCGAGAATTGAACAAGTTAACCATTAAGAATAAGTACCCTCTACCAAGGATTGATGACTTGTTTGATCAGCTGCAAGGAAAGACAGTGTTCTCAAAGATTGATCTTCGATCTGGTTATCACCAGCTGAGGATCAAAGATGAGGACATACCGAAGACGGCCTTTCAGACATGGTATGGACATTATGAGTTCTTGGTCATGTCTTTTGGTCTGACCAATGCCCCAGCAACTTTTATGAATCTGATGAACAGGGTGTTCAAGGACTTCTTGGATCAGTTCGTCATTGTCTTCATCGACGACATCTTGGTTTACTCCAGTTCAGAGGCAGAGCATGAGCAGCATCTCCGACAAGTTTTACAGAGGTTGAGGGAGCATCAGTTATACTCCAAGTTTAAGAAGTGTGAGTTCTGGCTACCAGAGGTGACTTTCCTTGGACATATAGTTGAGGCAGAAGGGATTAAGGTGGATCCGTCCAAGGTGGAAGCAGTTAGGGATTGGTGGAGGCCGAGGAAAGCCTCGGAGGTGCGGATTTTCCTTGGGTTGGCAGGTTACTACAGACGATTTCCTGAAGGGTTCTCGAAGATTTCTTCATCGATGACAGAGTTGACAAGAAAGAATCAGAATTTTGTTTGGTCAGAGAAGTGTGAGAACAGCTTTCAGGAGTTGAAGCGACGGCTTATTTCTGCACCTGTGTTGAGTCTTCCTTCGGAGGAAGGGAAGTTTGTGGTCTACTGTGCTACGTCGAGGATGGGTTTAGGCTGTGTGTTGATGCATAATGAGAAAGTTATAGCCTATGCATCTCGACAGCTGAAGGAGCATGAGAAGAGGTATCCGACTCATGATTTGGAGTTAGCAGCAGTGGTATTCGCACTGAAGGTGTGGCGTCATTATCTATATGGAGAGAAGTGCGAAATATACACTGATCATAAAAGTCTGAAGTATTTCTTTACCCAGAAGGATCTAAATATGAGGCAGAGATGTTGGTTGGAATTGGTTAAGGATTATGATTGTGACATCCTTTACCACCCTGGGAAAGCCAACGTGGTGGCGGATGTATTGAGCCGGAGGGGCCCAAGACAGTTGTATAGTTCCACAAAAATCTCGAGGGAGTTAGCCGATGAGATGGTCAGGGCAAAGATAGAACTGGTGGCAGGCCAGTTAGCCAATATTACCTTGCAGTCGACCCTGTTAGAGCAGGTCAAGGAGGGACAGTTAGTGGATGCGCAGTTGCAAGAGGTTAGACAACATGTCTTGGCGGGGACAGCTAAGGATTATTCTGTTTCTGAGACAGGTTTGCTCTGTTATTAGGGACGGATTTGTGTTCCGGCAGATGAGGGGATCAGGCGAGAGATACTGGATGAGTCTCACACTACACCATACTCACTTCATCTGGGTACCACGAAGATGTACCAGGATCTACGGACATTATATTGGTGGCCCAGGATGAAGAAGGATGTGGTAGAGTATGTGGCTAGATGTTTGATGTGTCAGCAAGTTAAGGCTAAGCATCAGCAACCATCGGGATTGCTTTAGCCTTTGGGTATTCCAGAGTGGAAGTGGGAGGATATTACGATGGATTTCATAGGTGGATTACCCAGGACAGTTGGACTTCATGACTCGGTGTGGGTGATAGTGGATAGGTACACCAAGTCAGCTCATTTTCTACCAGTGAGATTGACCTATACAGTGGAACAGTACGCAGAGTTGTATGTGAGGGAGATAGTTCGTCTCCATGGGGTTCCAAAGTATATTGTATCTTATCGAGACCCTATCTTTACCTCCAAGTTTTGGGGAGCTTTGCAGAGAGCTATGGGAACTCAGCTGAAGTTTAGCACAGCTTTTCATCCTCAGACTGATGGACAGTCTGAGAGGATGATTCAGGTATTTGAGGACATGCTTAGGGCATGCGTGATTGACTTCGAGGGGTCATGGAGTAAGTACCTCCCATTGATTGAGTTTTCATATAACAACAGCTACTAGTCCACGATTGGAGTGGCTCCTTATGAGATGTTATATGGAAGAAAGTGTAGATCGCCCATTCACTGGGATGAGATGGGTGAGAGAAAGTATTTGGGGCCAGATATGGTTCAGAAGACTAATGAAGCCATAGAGAAGATTCGAGCTAGAATGCTTGCCTCGCAGAGTAGATAGAAAAGTTACGCTGATCCTAAGCGTAGGAACGTGGAGTTCCAGGTTGGGGACCACATGTTTCTGCGAGTTTCACCGCTGAGAGGAGTGTGGAGGTTTGGAGTGAAGGGCAAGTTGAGCCCTCGGTTTGTTGGACCTTTTGAGATCCTAGAGAGGATTGGATAGGTGGCTTATAGACTGGCCTTGCCACCATCGCTATCAGGAGTTCATAATGTGTTCCATGTCTCCATGTTGCGGAAATATGTTTCTGACACGACACATGTGTTGAGGTATGAGGATTTGGAGTTGCAGACAGACTTGTCCTACGAGGAGCGACCAGTTCAGATTTTGGATCGGAAGGACAAAGTCTTACGGAATAAGACAATTCCGTTGGTGAAAGTACTATGGAGGAATAGCAAGGTCGAGGAAGCGACCTGGGAGTTAGAGACAGCGATGCGGGATCAGTATCCCGAGCTATTCAGGTGAATTTCGAGGACAAAATTCTCAGTAGGAGGGGATAGTTGTAATGACCCAAAATCGCTAATAAGGCTTAGGAGCCTTGATTAGTGTGCCGGGAGGGCATAAATGGGATTAAAGTAAATAATATTTATTTTAATGTGATATTATGCGATTAATAGTGCTTAAATGATATTATATGATAATTGATGATATTATATGATGGTATGATATATATGTATGAGATATATGTGGGAACCACATTATTATGTGGATAAATCAGCAATCGGTGACTCGAGGCGATCCTAGGGCTAGATAGCGGGAAAAGTCACAACGAGGCATTATAATTGACTTTGGACAAGTCAAGGAGTATTTTAGGTATCGGGTAGTGATTTAGACTATTGGGTAATGAAAATAAATAATTGGAGATATATTTGAGGTTAGGATGTCTAGGCAAGATTATTGGGGGATTTTACTGTTTTGCCCTCGGGGATGTTTCCGGCACCCCGAGCTTTGGGATTAGTCTAATAACCTAAGGATATACTTGGAAGACTTTAGAAAATACTAGACACAGAAATTAAACAGACCCTCTCAGCCTTCTCTCTCTTCTCTCTCTTAAGGAAGAAGAACCACTCTGAATTTTCAAGAGAATCAAGCTAAATATTTGGGAATTGAAGGGAATAATCTGGAGGATTAGCTCAGGAACTGATCAAGGATTGAGATAGAGCCAAGGTAAGCTTTGAATTTTCGTTTCTATGGTTGAGAATTTTGAGAAAATGGCTGATTTTTTAATGGTTGTGGTTTTGGTATTCAAGGTTGGATTTGAGGCTGGAATCTTTGAAGTTAGGTCAGGGAACTCTTGGAGAAACGATTCTACAACTGAGGTAAGGTTCAATTCAAAGTTTGATGGTTGAATTTTAGAGTTTCCATGGCTGGGTTTTGTGTTTTTAAGTTAGGAAGTTTCAGTAATTGAAATGGGTCTTTGATGGGTTTCTAGCCTAGGATTCAACTGGGTTGAGTTGTTAGACTCTTATGGGAAGTCTTTGGATAATTGAGTTGTGGATTTGGGGTGGTTTTGAGTGAGTTTGCATGAGGTTTGGGAAGTTAAAAATGGTGGTTTTTCTGGGTTCGAAGGGGTCGGGCTGCGACATAGTTCTTGGTGCGCCGCGGCCCTTGGAAGTTGAGTTGTGCTGAGGAAGAAGGGCGGGCCGCGGCATGGCCTAAGGAATGCCGTGGCCCTTACCTATTTTTGTGCCCATGGAGGGTTCTGTCTGGGGCCATGCCGCGGCATGGATGGCCCATGCTGGGGCCCTTAAGGGATTTTGAGATGTTAGGCTTGGGAATTTAACCTAGGGTGCTCGGGGTTGAGTCTTTTACCATATTTGGTGAAGTTCAATGTTCCGAGGACTAGAACTTGGTTTAGAAACTCATTTAAGATTGTTAATGGTATCCTTCATCATGGTTGTGACTAGGTGCTAAGCTAGGGCTCGGGGATCAGATCGCGCTCAAGGAGTATCGCTCGTAACTAATTCATCCAGAAGCCAAAGGTAAGAAAACTACACCCAGTCGAATATTTGAACGGGACTAAGGGATCCCTGATATATACGATTGAAAGAATGGTATTATGCCATGTAAATTGTAAACCAACGACCTAAGGGTGCCACGGTTAACTTGTGCAATTGGCATGGCTCGGACACTGGTATCCGAGGACAGCTTATTATGCACTGAGCTCGGTTTAAGCGGGCCAGAGTCAATGGGTTAAACAGAGGGTGCGACCTAAGGTGTCGACCCTAGTATTTGTGATTGTTGATTATTATATTTGGCTTTGAATGCGATTAATGAGATTGTTGAATAATCTAAGTATAGGTGAGGTTATTTGTACCTTGAAGTATGCTTATATGCTATGGATTGAATACTTGAACATGCTTATTAGAATATCTGTTTGATAATATTGTATATGCTGTGTATGTTGTTTTCTTGCTGGGTCTTGGCTCACGGGTGCTGCGTGGTGCAGGTAAAAGCAAGGGCAAGATTGATCAACCTTGATTGGAGAGCTCTACAAGGTGAATGTACATGTCAGGCCGCTCAACCGCCACGGTTGAGGAGATTACAGGGACGAGAGGACCAGAACCTTGTATTTTGCCGTAGTATGGCTAATGTTTACTCTTAACTGTTGAATTTTGTAAACCATCTTTTAAACATTGTACTTTTGGGGATCCCTTCTGTAAATTGTTTATAACTTATAAAATGTATCTTTTGAGGCCAAAATGTCTTTTAGCCCTATAACACTTTAGCTAATGACACGTTTTGATTAAACGACTTGATTAGCAAGTCTCACACCTTTATAAATACACAGTGTAGCGGTCTTGGCTATCCAGGGCGTTACAAAACCCGTGAGTGAAATATGTAGCTTTGAACACCTCACACCAAAGAGAGTTATCTCCCTCAGCCAATAACTAACCAAGATTGTAGATCAAAGAGAGGTTAAGATCATAAAATTTCTTGAAACCCATTCCTACCCCTTCCCTAGGAAGGAAAATAGTATCCCAATTAGTGAGGGCAAGGTACCGAGTCTTCTCAGAAACACCAACCCACCAAAACTTGCGAACTACTTTATCAAGGTCCAAGCAGACCGATTTAGGGAGCATGAACATTGGCATAGCATAAATCAGAATGATTTAGGTAACCTCCTTTATGGGAGTAATTCTACCCGCTTGAGATAGAAGTTTGCTTTTCCACCCTTCCAACCGAGATAAGATGCTTTCTTTGATGTAATGGAAGTCTTGCCTTTTGCTTTTGGAAAAAGCAAAGGGTTCCCCAGGAACCTATCCAATATATTCATAACTCAGAGTTGGAGAAGATTTATCACTTCATGATGAATGGTTGAGCTAGTGTTAGGGGAGAAAATAACTGAGGACTAGAGAGAGTTAAGCGCTTGTCTAGACCACCGACAATAAGTATGAAGGCAACAAAGGATTACAACCACTTCCTCCTTGCTAGCCCGACAAAAGAAAAGAGTATTGTCGGCATACTTTAAGAGAAAAATTGAAGGACCACTGTGACTAACCTTAAAATCGTGAATAGATCCATTGAGCTCTTCCCTTAAAACCAGCCTAGATAGGACTTCGCTACACAGGATGAACAAATATGGTAACAGCGGGTCTCCCTACCTCAAACCCCTCGATGGATAAATACTCTTTAGAGGACCTCCATTTAGGAGGACCGAATACGACACTATGGTGATACAATGTTGGATCAAACCTCTAAATTTTGCATCAAAGCCAAACGCTTTGAGAGTGAAATCTATGAAGCTCCACTCAAATCTATCATAAGCCTTAGACATATCCATCTTCAACCCCAAGAAACCTTGATGGCCTCTCTTTTTTTTTTTTTTAAGGAATCCATGATTTCATGAACAATTATACCATTTTTAGTAATCCAACGGCCCTGAGCAAAGGCCAATTGATAAGGCGATATAAGAGGGGAATGACCTTCTTCAATCTATTAACCACAAGTTTAGAGATGAATTTATAGGCAAATTATAGAGACTTATGGGCTTATAGTCATCAAAGTTGCGGGCGAACGATTTATTTGGTATAAGAGCAATAAAAGTTATATTCAAGTCTTAAACAAACTTCCTAGTTTGGAAGAATTTTTGAACAGATTGGATTAAATCCTCTCTAAATATATCCCAATGAGCTCTAAAGAAGCGACCTGGCATGCTGTCTGGGCCTGGGGCTTTGAGCGGCGCTAAAGACCAAACCACCTGTTGGATTTCACTGTAATCTGGAATCCCAGTAAGCTCCGCGTTCATCGCAATAGTAATAGTGGGGGTAATGAGCTGGGGTAGATACGAGTCCATTGGGGGATTGGAAAATCTATAAAGATCGTTGAATTTATGGAGGAAGTAATTGCCAATGTTCCCTTTGCCAAAAATCCAATGTTCTCCATCATCAGTAACCGAGCCAATGAAATTCTGATATCGATGGATAATCGTTGAGGCATGGAAGAACCTTGTATTTCTATCTCCATTCTTCAACCACAACTCTCTAGATTTTTTCCTCTATATATCTGACTAGCGAGCATTAAATTCTTCGATTTCAAGCACAATATCAACCTCCAATTGGAGATTAGCCGCAAACAGGGGTCTGTTATGGACTTCAGTCAAAAACTTATTGAGAATGACAAGTTTATCTTTGTAGAAACCAAACACCTCTCTATTCCACGTCTTAAGCAACCTACCAATATGTGCCATTTTGGAAACCAATTGAAATCTCTTGACTCCTCTAACTATTATTCCCCAAGCTTCCTACACCACCCTACGACAATCTGGATCTCTAGTCCAAGCATCAAGGAATCTGAAAGGGGTAGCAAAATGATCTCTATCTAAAACAAGATCCAAAAGAAGGGGAGCATGATCTGAGTCCTTGATAGGAAGGGATTTAACCACTGCTTTCGAGAAGGCCAATAACCAATCATGCGAGCCAAGAATTCTATCCAACCTTTCCCGAACCAAATCCTTACATGCTTTATCATTAGACCAGGTGAAAAAAGTGCCAACACTATCCATATCAATCCCGCCTATAGCCACGAGGATATCTTCCAACATCTTACCATCTCTTGGGATCACTAAACTACCACCAAACTTCTCCTTTTGGTTGAGAATTAAATTAAGGTCCCCAAGGAGGACCCAAGGGTCCGAACCAACCAACACATTCAAAGTGAGAGTGTCCCAAAAACATGCTCTGTCACTTGTAACAGGTGAGGCATAGATAAATAAAGCAACCTAGCTTGGGTCGTGAAGCACCTCATGAAATTTCACTACAATAGAGTTAAAGGATGAAGAAATAAAGTCTATGTGCATACCAGCTTTCCAAGAAAGGCCCAAACCTCCAACTGCACCAACTGCATCGACCACAATGGCATCAAGAAAACCCAATCTTCTCCAAATACGATTCATACAAGAGCCATTGACTTTTGTTTCCATCAAGAACAACACATCTGGATCCTCAGAGAACAACAATGCCTGTAGGGCCTTGATTGCACTGGGATGACCTAATCCCCAACAATTCCATGATAAGATTTTCATGAGGATTTGGGGGGCATCATAAGGCCCGCCTCCTCGACCACACCAAAATCCTGTTTGGGCTCTTTAGCTTGTGGGACTCCATTGTCTTTTCCAGAATGAATTTCAAAATTAGAAGACACATAAACAACAACAGGGTTACCTTGCGAATAGGCACGCATCTGGGTGCTCTCTGAATCCTTACAGAGTCTCTTTCCCTGGCTCGATGGATAGTGCGAAGGATCCTCATGCAAATAGGATGACCCCTCGACAACGATAGCCTCCTCAAAAGTAACCACGACACCTGCTTTCTGATAGATATCGATAGAACTTTCTCCTTGATTACCTAAGCTGGGCTCGATGCTCTCTAATTTCTTTCTTTTATTGCCTATTCTAGGCTCCTGAATGTTGGCTCCAAATCCAAATATAGTTTTTGTAGGAATGCCCTTAGAATCAATGGGCCTATGATTGTGATGGCCCAAATTACATATGATGTCTTTCGTTGGGAATCCTCCTCTGCAACCATGCAGTTTCGATCCTTCAAGGGAAGGTTCTACTCCAATATCAACTCTACGAATGAGTCGAGGTCTCTCTTCCGATTCCATTTGAATCCTATCATAAATATCATGTGCTTCCAAAACAGAGAATTCATTCTCTATCCTTGACCTAATCCGAAACCATGGCCCATATAGAGGAACACTCCTTCCATCATCCAAATTAACCATCCTCTTATTCCCAGAGCATTGCATTTCCTCATGGCCTATAAATCCACAATTATAATAGACAAATGGGAGCCTTTCATATTTGAGATAGCACCAAACATTTTTACCATACTCGTCAGGCAGAGCTAAGCCAACAACGATATGAGCTTCCAAGTTAAGTTTAATCTTAAAACGTAAGAAAATATTAGGAAGAATACCGTTCCTTTGGACTGGCATGGTTTGGAGGCATTCCCCAATTCTATTAGCTATCCTCACCACATTGGGGTCAGTCATGAACTTAAGAGGCACACCCATAGCACAGACCCAGATAGGAGTACTGGTGAGAGTGACCTACTGCCATAGCCCATCGTCTGGCATCTCGGTCAGCAGGAGGAATCCATCATAGGGTGACCGGGAGTATTATTAAGAATGAAGGCCACTTCCTCTCTCTTTGTCAAACAAAAAACATATGTACCTGGAGCAACTTGCTGCATTCTCCAACCCGGGGCCAACTTCCAAACTTTCCCAAGCACGAGCCTGAGAAGACCATTAGAGATCGGGCGTTTAGCAAAGAACCTACCCACAAGTGTTTTAGAGAAAACATCGCTAGCTGCCTTTGAGGGCTTCTCGCTGCATCTGGAGGCAGACACAGAGGTAGCGAGAAGTCCTCAAAGGAAAGGTTCTCCACCTGGTTAGCAACCTCATCCACCTCATCAGCTTATATTTCAACAACAACTACCTCCTTGTCATTCATTCTTATCTTCTTTCTCTTTACTATACCAAAAGACTGAACACAGGAGAACTCAAAGAGAAAAAAATTCCTAGCGAAAAGACTAACCTTGTCCTGAGTAAGGAGAGTAGGAAGGGTAGTGTATATAAAATAACCTCTAAGGTTCCTTCTGAAAATAAGTATGGATGGTTGCATCTCAAGACCAATGTCGTTAACCTGAAATTTTGTACCAAAAGTGACCACTGGCCACTCCGGTACGGAGGGTAGTGCAGTTGCATGATCATCTCTTAATGTGGAGGATCGTCATTCTGGCTCTATTTACATATTGATTTTAAGTTTGCTTAATATTGAATTGATGGAATTGATGGTTATTTTAAATGCTCTCAAGTGGTGTTTTCGTGAACAAATCACTATCCATTCCTTTGAAAGTGATTGCCAGAATGCTATTTGTGTTTTTAATCTTAGAGGAGATGATTTTGTAGATGCTATTATTGTTATGGCTTATTTTTTGGCAAAACTTAATATGCAGGATGATTATTATCATTTATCTCATAATGTGATTAAACGATATATTGCCCGCCATATTGGTGAGTATTAATGATGAATATGATTGAATATTTTTTTTTTTTTTTAAATATGGGTGGACGTGAAAAAAAACCTCTATTGTTTTCTTATGCACATGCATGTATTTTGTTCAAGAATTAATGAGGAAGGATCCATTCAACATTGACCATTTCTTCAAATTTAGCACATGTTCATTTTAGTGAATTATTATTAATTAAAGAGATAACTATATAATTATTTATTTATTTTGTTAAATCATTAGAAATAAAAAGTTTTATATAGAAAATATCCTGATAAAATAATTTATTAGGTGTAATCCATTTATTACTAATTAGAACTAGCATAAGTAGTGAGGGTAAGTAAACCACGACAAATTTATCAACGACAATTAAATAAATAAAACGACAAGAATAAAAGACAGACGTCTGTTAGGTGTGTTCTACTTCAACTAGGGCAGGAGGACCAGTTTCCAAAAAGATCCAAATATAAGTAGGAACTGGGAAAAAGAATTCGACAGTTCGAGGAAAGACCAGAGACGAACGAACAAGCCGTAGCCATGATCTCGCAGTTCTTCGTGCTATCTCAGCGAGGCGATAACATCGTCTTTCGTGACTGTGAGTCCCTCTCTCTTCCTTACTCTTTCAACTTTTCTCGATCTATTTTTCGATAATTCTTACGTAAATCGCGATAGTTGTCGGTTTTTCGGATAAGGTTTTTGCTTGGATCTATATACCAACGCAATTATAGCCCCCTAAATCAATTAGCCTTCCCAACTCGGACGAGTCAACTCTTAAATCGACTCAGATCCAGTTCTTAATTTTCGCTTTCGTTTTGAAGGGCTTAAAGAGACGATGTATGTACATTGATAATTTGCATTCAAATATTGTTGCTTTTTTGAATATATATATATATATGATTCATTCGAGCAAAAATTATTTATGAATTAACTTCAAATGCTAATAAGCTTTTCTCATGATCCAACTGTTGCTTCAATTAATTGGGTACTTTCCCTCTTCACACCGACGAACCCACTTTCTATGATCTCATTTAATTTCGGAATGAACTTTTTTTTTTAAAATAATAATTTTAGGAAAATGATATATATTTTTTCCTTCCCATGAATGTAGATCGAGGTGAAGTACAGAAAGAAACCGCGGAGATATTCTTCCGCAAAGTGAAGTTTTGGAAAGAAGATGGGCAAGAGGAAGCTCCCCCTGTCTTTGTAGGTATTATCTTACTGAAAAATGGAGGAGTTTATTCATGCGACGGCTCTAGAATCTCTTGCTCTTTGATCATTTAACAAAATTTTGAAAAAATTATAATTTTGATTTGTATATCAACGAATTTAACTTTGGGGTCTCCTAATTGTTGTTGATTGTCGGATTGAAGCTTCAAAATAATACTAATCTAACGACCCTCTGGTTTTCTTTAATGCTCATTTTAAGTATATTCTGCTAGTAGCGACTGGAGTAGTCTTATAACGGTAGATCATTGATAGAACTCAGCCAATTTTATGAAAAACCACTTCTTCATTTCTCAAAATCTAGTCTCCAAATTAGAGACTAAAACATACAACAACACAGTAGCTAATTAGAGATCTCCAATCTCCATTTAGTCCAAAATTACTTCTAGAATCTGGTTACAATTATTTTATACTCGACTAACAGCCTAACAAGTAACAAACATACCCAACTAACTAAAAATCTGACAACAATCACAAAACACTCAGCCGCGAACACAAACAACTTAGTTAGTCGTCATCCCTTTTACACCTCACATAGGCGAACCTTACAGGAGACCTCCCAAATTTTGAACCTTATCCTCAAGGTTAAAGTTAGGATATTGTAACGTCATAACCTCGAAAGACCGTGTTGCTTCAAATTCCAATAAGCCTTGCCATTTAATCAAAACTTACACCTCTGTAGTTGTTGTGTTCGTTCTCGTTTGCATTGAGTGCACTCCCATCCCATCAACTTCTTGGGCTGAAGTACTTACTCCAACCTTGTAGTCTGAAGACATCTGTGGAAGCAAGGGTGACATTGGTACTTCATCTCCAAGTGCTTTCTTCAGTTGTGAAACTTGAAAAACAGGGTGGATTTGAGTTGTCTCCTCTAATTCCAGCTTATGGGCCACTTGCCCACCTTATTCAATACCTTACAAGGGCCATCAAATCTAGGAGCCAACTTCTCATTAACCCTTCTAGCCAAAGTCTTTATCCTATCAAGTTTAAGTTTAAGAAAAATCCATTCTCCCACCTCCAAAATCACCTCCCTTAGATGTACATCAGCTCCTTTCTCCATCTGAGCTTGAGCTTTGTGTAGATGTGACTTAAGCTTATC
Source organism: Humulus lupulus (assembly GCF_963169125.1). NCBI lineage: Eukaryota > Viridiplantae > Streptophyta > Magnoliopsida > Rosales > Cannabaceae > Humulus > Humulus lupulus. The sequence goes on along the minus strand of NC_084802.1, from coordinate 46,361,801 downwards.
CAATAGCTGATCCCGCTCCAATTACTGTTGATCTAGTGAAGATCCTGCTGTAGAACAACTCGTGTCACACTTGGATCTCAGCCATATAATGCTTTGAAAGGCGTCATTCTTGCTGAAACACGAAATGTAGTGTAGTACCAATATTCACACCATGGCAGCCAGCCTACCCACTTCTTTGGTTTGTCATTATTGGAACAACTCAAATATGTTTCTATACAATGATTCAACACTTCCATTTGCCCGTTCGTATGTGGAATAAATGAAGTGCTATACTTCAACTTCATGCTTTGCAACTTGAATAGTTTAGTCCAAAATAGGCTCAAGAAAACCTTGCCTCGATGTAAAATGATGGATTCCGAATACCCATGCAATCTAATCTCTCAAGGAATACTTTAGCACTATTTTTGGTCGAAAAGGGGTGTTTAAGAGTCATAAAGTGGCCATACTTGCTCAATCTATCCCCTATCACAAATATCAAATCTAACCCATTTGATTTTAGAAGTTCTTCAATAAAATCCATAGTAATTGCTACCTAAACCATCATCAGAAGTGGAATTGGTTGCAATAAACCAACTGGGACTAAAGTCGAATATTTATTCCATTGGCACACCACTCTTCTACACTCTTTTACATACTTCTTTATGACACTCTTATTCATTTCCAATACAACTCCGTTGTCATGCATTTACAAGTCTTCAAAAAATCCAAATGACCCTCAAACACTTTCACGAAACTCCTTTAATAACAAAAGAGTGAGTGAAGATTGATTAACACTAATCTTCTGATAGGAACTTCCTTGCCCAAAGTCTCACCTTGCCCTCAAGGTGAAAAGTAGGGTACTGCTGCTTGATTACATTAAAATGTTCCCATGTTGCTTCAAATCGAGGCAGTCCTACCCATTTAATCAGCGCTTGTGGCTGTTGTTTGTGTGCCCGGGACGTACATCTAGGACTTGGTCAGGTTCTAGGGCCCATTCCAACTCTGCCGAAAGGTCCTTTGGGAGAGCAGTGGCCACTTGTTGCGGACCAAGAGCAGCACGGAGCTTGGACACATGAAATACACAGTGTATGCGCGAATCTGGCGATAATTGGAGCTTGTAAGCTGCTGAACCAATGCGAGCTAACACCGGAAATGGACCAAAAAAGTGAGGGCTTAGCTTTTCGTTTTTGTGTTTAGCTATGGACCTTTGACGGTAAGGTCGAAGCTTGATATACACCAAGTCCCCTACTGAAAATTGCACCTCTCTTCGCTTCTTATCCGCCTGCTAATTTATTTTCTGTTGAGCTCTATGCAAATTCATCTTCAGAAGTTCCAAAATTTCATGTCGTGATTGCAGCATTTGTTCAATCGAGGATACCTTAGTACTTGCTTGCTCAAACCGCAATAATGGAGGAGGTTCACGCCCATAGACAGCCTTGAACGGGGTCATGCCAGCTGATGAGTGAAATGATGTATTATACCAATACTCAGCCCAAGGAAGCCATTTTGCCCACTGTGATGGTTTAGTACTCACAAAGCATCGTAAATATGTTTCAAGGCAGCGGTTCACCACTTCAGTTTGGCCATCTGATTGAGGGTGATATGCTGAACTTTGCTTGAGGGTTGTCCCTTGCCAACGAATTAACTCCTTCCAAAATAAACTCAAGAAGGTTTTGTCTCTATCCGACACAATTGATCTCGACACCCTATGGAGTCGAACAATTTCACGCACAAATGCCGCTGCCACCGTTGTAGTTGAGAACGGGTGACGGAAAGCAATGAAATGGCCATACTTTGTAAGTCGATCTACTACTACAAAAACAGAATCAAACCCATTGGATTGGGGAAGTCCCGCACTTGGTTTGGAATCGGGACAGGCTATAATAAACAACCCGGAGATTGAGCCAAATACTTATTTTGCTAACATATTGCACATTCAGCCACAAATTTCTGGATGTCCTTTCTCATACCCTCCAATGGAGGTCAGCTGCTAACCTTTGCAAAGTCTTGAAGACTCCCAAATGGCCCCCAACATTGCTGCAATGGTATTCTTGTAAAAGAAGTGGGATGAAAGGGGAAGAAGAAGGTAGAACTAACTGCCCTTTGAACTTTAAACAACCTTGGCTGTAAGTGTAACCCTCGCTAGCTTGGCCCAAGTGAACCTCGTGAATAATCTTTGAGAGCAATAGATCAGCCTCCACATGAGCTTGCAGGTCCGGAATAGAAATGACTGTAGGAGCCGAAATGGCCACTAACTCAACCCCCTGATACATTCGAGACAAGGCATCAACCGCCTTGTTTTCCAACCCGGGTCGATAGTGAAAATCGAAATCATACCCCAACAACTTAATGAGCCATTTCTGATGTTCTGAAGCTACCGATCTCTGTTCCAGAAGTATTTTAGGCTTCGTTGGTCAGTGTAGACGATAAACTTTCTGCCCACCAAAACTGAAAGTTTAGTTGCTGGTATCACTCTAGATAAAACATCTACATCTTTATTTTCCAATCCCAAACAGAATGGATATTGAAATCGAATCCCAAGCCATTTTTCATGTTCAAAACTCACAAAATATTGCTTTAACAAGTACTTCAAACTTCTTTGGTTATTCCTAACCACAAACCTCCCAAGCAAGTATTGTTTCCACTTTTGGATAGCCAATACAATTGCCATAAATTCTCTTTCATAAACTGATTTCAGCCTTGATGAACCCGGTAATGTGTGGCTGAAATAAGCTATTAAATGATCTTCTTGCATCATAACTGCCCCAGGCCCAATTCTAAAAGCATTTGTATCCAACACAAACTGCTTTGAAAAAGTAGGTAACTTCAATACAGGAACTTGTATCATTGCTGTCTTTAGTTTTTGAAAGGCCTCTTGCATCACCATTTCATTGAAAACAATTTGCTGAGTCAATGGCCAAGATAAAGACCCATATCCCTTTGCAAACCTCAAAAATAGCTGGTTAAACCCAAGAAACCTCAAATCGCTTTAATCGTTCTTGGTGTAGGCCATTCTACCACAATTTAAATCTTGTGAGGATTTGCTTCTACTCCTTTCCCCGAAATAATGTGCCCCAAATACTCCACTTATCTTAGCTGGAGAGATGCTTCTTTTTGTTACCATAAACTTGTCACTCATCAAGAACCTTCAACAATATCTTCAAATGCTCTTCGTATTCCTCCAAGGTTTTACTATACATCAAGATGTCAAAGAACACACAAATTTCCTCAATCATGGCTGGTGCATTAGTTAGGCCGAGTGGCATAACTAGGAACTCATAATGGCGTTCATGTGTTCTAAAAACTGCTTTTGGCACATCCTCTCCATTCACTTGTATTTGATGATTCCATTTTTTATTTGATAGGGTTAGAGCCTATAAATAGTCAAACTCAAAGTATGTGACAGACCTGTCAAATAATTACAAAATATACTAGACTATTCTAATCACTAAGAATTAGGAACGCATAAAACTATATAGGGAAACAAATAATTCGGATTCCATAGGAAATTACCAAATTAATATTGTACAGAAAGTTTCCAAATCTTTACTGATTTGGTTCAGATTTTCAACAAAGTCCAATTTTGAGATTATATGAGCACTGTGTAACTCATTTAACAATTCATCTATATTGGGAATAGGAAAACAATTCGATATAGTAACTTGATTCAATGCTTTATAGTCAATACAAAAACACCAACTTCTATCTTTCTTCTTAACAAGAAGTATTGAGCTAGAATAAGGGTTGCAACTTGGTTGTATAAATTGCCACCTCCAACATCTCCTTTATCATCTTTTCTATTTTGTTCTTTTGAAATTGGGGATGATGATAAGGACTTGTATTCACGGGATCTTCCCTTTCCTTTAACACAACGACATGCTCCTCCTCAAAATCTGCCAACATCCTTTGTGAATTTTTATCTATAGCTGCTGCCTCCTTCACTTAAAGACTCCCAAGCATTGCTTCGAGCATGGCTCTCACATATCCCACGTCTTAACATTAATTTGTGGCCTTCCTTCATAGTTTTTACCATAGATTTAAAAAAAAATCAAGGTCTTTTGCAACTTTGGATCTCTTTTCAGCACTACTTTTTCATCACCAAGCTTGAACTTCACACAATGAAATTTTTCCAATTAAATTAAACATTCCCCAAAATCTCCAACCATTGAATTCCAAGGATCACATCAGCACTATTGTACTTCAAAGGCAAGAAATCCTTAGGAATTCCAATATCTTGAATTCGTAGGCTATACTTTTACAAGTGCCTTTATTCTTCACCATCGATCCATTTCCCATGGAAATTTCATTTTCCTCTATTGCACATAGTGTAAGTCCCAATTTCTTCACCAACTTGTGGGTGGCCCCACTATCCACAAGCACCATTACCATTGTCCACCTTAATCATTTTAGGATTGGGCAACAATCCTACCAAAGAGTTAAGAGATAGCTCTATGGGATCATTAGGTGTTTCAACACCCTCTTCTCCTTACCCTTCCCCATACTTATGTATCCTCATCTCCCAACTCATCCTCGTGCGTCATAATGACTCTCGACTCTGTAATCTTGCACTTATGACCCACTGAAAACTTCTCATTGCACCTAAAACACAACCCTTTATTTCTTTTTGCTTGGTATTTAGTCATCATCAACTTCTTATACCCTTCTTTTTTTGGTTGCGCATTTATCGTTTGACTCGTGTTTGTAACATATGATCCACTATTAGAAATCTTATAAGTTTTGGAAAAAAATAATGTTCCCTTTGTTCTCGTCAATCTCATTCTTCTCTTTCATCTTATGTGTCAATTCCACTATTTTCAACAATCCCACTAGCTCAAGCATCTATTTTCCTTTCTAATCTCTTCTTTCAAGCCATTAACAAACACATTCTCATGGACTTCATCAAAATTGTTATTCAAAGGTGTTGCATTCGCACATAACTCAAATTGTCTTTTTATTCTAAGCCATCTAACTTTTTCGAATTAAACCCTTGTGATGTAGCCTATGAAACCAAGAAAGTGCATCTCATTCAAAACAAACTACAACAACCTCCAATTTCTCAACATTTGTAAGTTGATTTAGAGTGAAATATCTTTTAGCCTTAAAAATCCAAGATGTTGGTGTTGACCCATTAAAACCAGGCATATCTAACCACTGCCACCTGGTGTTCATCGTGAACACTACTCTAAATGCCACATCGCCCATTGCCTCCATTGTTGCCGGTGCGGTGTGTATTGCGCCAAATTTAACTTTGTTGTTGCTCCTAGCATCCCCAACCCGCGCACGCGAACACTTATCCTACTTGTGTATACGTCATCCACTGTCTACTATCGTCGCGTAGCCTCCAGCGTCAGCCATCATCGCGCCCCTATACATTGTTCGCCACCTTAGCTTCGAGACTGGAGCATAGAACAACTTAGTAACTAATTTGAGATAGCCAATCTTCACAGTCCAAAACTACTTCTAGAATCTAGTTATAATCATTTTATACTCCACTAACAACCTACCAACCAAACCCAACTACAATCTTACAATAGTCATAAAACACTCAGCCAGCAACACTAACAACTAAGTTGTTCCTTTTACGCCTCACATAGGTGAACCGTATGGGAGGCCTACCAATCATCTTTAGTTGTAACATACAGTATATTCAAAGATAATGGTGGGACTTCTACTTTCTATCCCAAAAATATGAAGAGAAAGACCTAGTTGTAACTACCCTCTGCTTTTCTTTATTGCTCATTTTAAGGATATTCTGCTAGTTGTGCTTGGAGTAGTCTTATGATAGATCATCTTTAGATGTAGCATATGGTATATTCATAGATAATGGTGGGACTTTTATTTTATTTTCCACTAAATCAAAACAACTATTTATCTATAATAATTGTTGATATTAGAAGCATTGTTCTTAACAATTGGGAAAACAATTTATAACTTCAATCGTCTGTCCTTTTGTTGTGTTCTGCTCCTTTAGTACCTTAGTTGATAATTTTCCTGCTATGTAATTACTTGTGTGATTTTGTGCGTTCGATTATTGGATATCTTTTTGAATACTAGTTAGATAAGTTGTACTAATTTTTTTTTTCTGTGCAATTGATAGAATGTAGATGGCGTCAACTACTTTCACGTGAAGGTTGTGGGATTATTGTTTGTTGCAACAACAAGAATTAATTTGTCCCCTTCTTTTGTCTTCGAGCTTTTACAAAGAATTGCTCGTGTCATCAAAGATTACCTCGGAGTTCTCAATGAAGATTCACTAAGGAGAAATTTTGTACTCGTGTATGAGTTGCTTGATGAAGTCATTGTAAGATCTTATCTTCTTGTCGAACATCTTGAGTTGGCATATTTTTTGTGGATTTATATATATTTGCTAGGTAGTTTTGCTATATGGTTTTTGAAATTCTAAGGTTCAAAATTTTTTTTTCTTCTTGGACTATCAGTCACCTTTCGCTTGCATTTAGAAATTTTTACATCTTTATTTACATGTGTTTTGAAAACTAACTATGAAGGTTATATTTTTTCGTACTCTTTTTGATATTCACTTGACATTTCTGTGGCCTGTGTAAGTAGTGGTTGTCAATGTTTAAAAAAGCGTATTTGAGGCGCGCCTTGAGGCTAGCCTCACTGTGAGGCGTAAAAAAACAGTTTCAGGGCTTAAGCCCTGGTTTGATCCCTAGAGGCTTACGCCTCTGTGATGTGAGGCTGTCAAAGAGGACAGCCTTGAGGCTTTTTTGTGAGGCTTAAGCCTCACATCAGTACCAGTTTTGGGCCCTTTCAGACCACATTTTAAAGCCCAAATTTAGGGTTTTTAATTTAAAATTTTAGGCCCATTTCACACTTTAAAACAAAGAAAAGTAAAGGCCCAATTCTTTTAATTAAAAACCCTAAAACTTTATTTCTCTAATATCATTTCTTCTAACCTAAAACACACGGCAGCACACTTCTCTTCCTTCTCCTCTCTTCTTCATCATTTACTACTCAAGTTTGTTCTAGGATAGTTTAATCTAGCATTCTAGTTCTAGAAACAAAACTTTTATCTTTAAATTATAATTTTATCCAAGTTTATGTTTGAGTTGTATGACACATTTTATGGTATGCTAAACTTTTATGAGACATTGAGTGTTTTATTTTATGATTTATAATTTCTAATTATTAACTATATATTTTTAGGTATCTAAAATATTTTTTTTTAATTAAAAATTTGAGGCTTACGTTTCGCTTCACAAAACAAAAATGCCTCGAGGCTTAAATACGCCTTTTTAAACATTGGTGGTTGTAAGAGAGGAATGTAGTCTCTTTGACTGCATTGTCTAGTTGTTTCTTTTTCATTGAACTGCTTCCTCTTATTTGGGGAACATTGAAGCTTTTTTAATCCTGGAAGTGAGTTGATTATCATTTTTTTTTGTCAGGATTTTGGCTATGTTCAAACGACATCTACTGAAGTGTTGAAGTCCTATGTATTCAATGAGCCAATTGTTGTTGATTCTGCACATTTGTCACCTCTTGGTCCTGCTTCCCTATTTATGGTATGATCCCCTTATTTTGTTTATTCACTGCCCTGCATAAATAATATTAAATCCTGTTTTGGTTATTGCTTTAACATTATGATTAATTCCTGAACATGTGGATGCTTGCAGCAAGGGACCAAAAGAATGCCAGGGACTGCTGTCACAAAATCTGTTGTTGCAAATGATCCTAGTGGTAGAAAGAGGGAGGAAATTTTTGTTGATATAATTGAGAAGATCAGCATCACTTTTAGTTCTAGTGTGAGTATTCATGTCCTTTGCTGATTCTATTCGTTTAACTTTTGGTCCTTTTTAGTTATGATGTGATTTGTATCTGAGACAAGATTTATGGATAATGTGATCCTCAATCCTGTTCTGAATATGTGGTTGTGGTGTATATAATTTGATATAGGGCTCATATACAATAATTGATTCTTTTGTTAAATATAGCTTTATACTTAAATTTCTGAACAATTTTGCATTACCCTTCCGTTATAAACATAACCTTGTAAATTATCAAGCATCAACACACGTGAGCACTAATATTTTTATCTACAAATATCTTTACATATGACATATGCATATGTTATTTTTTTTTCTTTCTTCATTCTTGGCCTTTCCCCGAGTTTATCTGTAAATGTTCGTAAGTATTTTACTTTAGCTGTGTATTACTCATATCACCGTATTATGTTAATGTTGCTTAACAGGGATACATACTGACCTCAGAAATTGATGGCACAATTCAAATGAAAAGTTATCTTACTGGAAACCCAGAAATCCGGTTAGCACTTAATGATGATCTGAGCATAGGGAGAGGTGGGAGATCAGTCTATGGTATATGTTTTTTCTTTTCCTAGATTTAATGTAATCCAAAACCTGAATGGATTAAATTTACATTTTGCATTGGAATTTTCTTGTTTGCAGTACTTTGGAGTTGTAGAATATAGATGTATGATTGAGTGTGTAAACTGATATAATTTTTTTGAATTCTGAGGAAAAGCATCCAGCTTATAGGTTTGTACTTTATGCTATAAAAGGCTAGAAGATAGTTATTGCTTTTTATTGTTTAATAAATAATCTTGCTCAATTTGGTCAAGCTTTATTGTTGCCAATATTCTTGTGGAGGTTCTCTTTTTTCCTTGACCAATCTCACGAGACAAAGGAATTTCTTTCTGAAACAGACTATAGAAGCTCCATTGGCTCGGGAGTAGTAATCCTTGATGACTGTAATTTTCATGAATCCGTACGTCTTGATAGTTTTGAGGCGGAAAAAACTTTGTCCCTGGTAAGTCAACCTTAGATAATATAAGATTGACAGTGCTTGTTTAAAGTATAAAATGGCTGCGTTACACTTCTGACGTTTGTTAGGTTCCTCCGGATGGTGAGTTTCCTGTCATGAATTATCGTATGACCCAGGAATTCAAGCCTCCTTTTCGTATTAATGCTTTGATTGAAGAAGCAGGGCCCCTCAAGGTAAAATTACTTTAGCATTTGAAAGATAAAATATTTAAACTGGCAAAAAGCCTAGTTCTATATCAACACATTGAATGCACAAATGTGGTAGTTTTATGTGGCCATTATACACTATCTGAATTTGATTAATTATTTAATTTTTATATTCATTGTGTTGCTAATTCATTTTGAAATTAAACACTTGGTGCCTTTATATGGAGTGATTGTTACTAGCACGTGCTGACTGTTGTATTTACTAATTCACTTTGGAATCGCCATTGTAGGCTGAGGTGATTCTGAAAGTACATGCAGAGTTTCCCTCTAGCATTACGGCAAACACAATTTCTATGCAAATGCCACTACCTAAATATACTATGAGGTAATTTGTTAGTACTTTGACTATTTTAAATTTGCAAGGTTAAAATTTGATTTTCATTGGTTAGTTTCTGCCTGATTAGATTATAAGTTTCAGCTGTAAGATATCATTTAATTAACCTGTTCACATTCTTTTTGGTCTAATTATCCGCAAATAAGTTAATCAACTTGAAATTCTGTTTACCTTTGTTTGAAATATCAAGAAGACTAGTGCTATAGGTATGTCAATATTGGATGATGTTTGGATCATCTAATTATTTGAAAGATGATATGATCTTGTGTCTCCAAGAGAAATATAAAAGCATTTCCCCACTGGTAATAAGAAGACTGGTAGTTTTGTTCTTTTTCTCTGTTATTAGGTACATTGGGAATTGAAGCCCAGGGCACTCACCCACACACCCACTCACCCACTTGAGCTAGTGCCTTTGGTAGTTTTTGTGTTAGACAATTTATAAAGAATCATTTGGAAGAATACTTGTAAAGGGAAAAAGGGAATTGTAGAAGGTTACCGTAAATTTCCAAAGGCAGCAGTTAAAACATTACGAGACAGACTCTGTTTCTTGTCAAATATTTGGAACACTTTTAATGGTAACTAATATTTTAATGAATCGTTTAAGGTTGATGATCTATGTGCATCAAGAAGTGAACTGGCAGTTTAACATATATTTGTGCCATAATTTTTAAATTTTGTTATTTCAGAGCGAGTTTTGAGTTGGAAACTGGAGCTGTTGGACAAACCACAGATTTCAAGGAAGCTAATAAGAAGCTTGAATGGAATTTAAAGAAGGCAATAATTTCTTATCATGGATGTCATGATTTTTCAGTATTTTGCAATTTTGAAGTCAATCCCACAGATGCAAATGGTTCTCTTGATGCATTTACTGTGCTTAACTTGAGAAAGAACATGAGTATTATTTATTAAAGGGAAAATTACATAAAATATTAATGTTTTTACAGCCAAACAATTTTTTTCTTCAATTTTACGGTTTTAAGGAAACTATTACATTTTTATGGTTTTGGCTTTTTTTTTGTGTTGTTTTTTTTTTTTGTGTTTTCACGGTGTTTTTAGGTGTTTTTTTTGTTGATGTTTAGTTGGTCCAGCGAGATGTTTTTAAATTACTTTTTAGTTGTTTTACCTAAAAAAAAACTGTATTTTCGTAATTATGAAACTTGAGTGCGTATTTAAAAAAAAAAAAACAGGAACTGTAAAAAAGTACAAAAAAAAACAAAAAAAAGTGTATTTAAGAAAAAATCTCTTTATTAAATTACATTGATGTGTTCAATTCAAAACAGATTGTTGGTGGATCGGAACATACACTGCGAGCAAGGCTCACGTTTTCACAAGAATCACATGGTATGATTATATTATTTACAATCAATTGTGTTAAATGTATATTCATCTCGTTACTTTTATGTGGTTGCTTTCCTTTCCATGTTTATGCAACATATTTTGCTTGATGCAGGTAATATAACAAAAGAATCCGGTCCTGTTAGCATGACATTTACCATACCAATGTATAATGCTTCAAAGCTTCAGGTAAAGCTATTTTAATTGATGTAGTAATTACCTCTGTAAAATCTTAACCAGTGCCTGGACACAGTGAGGTGGATCAAGTTTCTACAACTACTTGACACCAGTTTACTGAATTAATTGTTCATCAGTTCATTATCGTATAGAGCAGAAGAAAATCCTATGAGATGGTTTTATGTTTTAGTGTGTTAAGTACTGTTATCTGCTCACGTTACATGACTATAGTTAGCAGGATAAAAGATTTGAACTTGATGATTGATTAAATCCTTGTCATGAACTGGGAGTAATTTATATAAATGGTGGTTTAATGTGAAGAGCATCGCCTCCTAAATTGGTTCAAGTTGTGAATTCGTTAATCAAAATTTAAATTTATCTTCCATGGAAGCCAAAAATCTCATCCTAAAAATGGCAAAGTAAGATAGAGTACTATTACAACTTTTTTATAGGGTTGTTCAAAACCAGATTAATTTAATGAATAACTTAAAATGTGGTATCTATTTGGGATGCAGGTGAAGTACTTGCAGATAGCAAAGAAGTCAGGAACATACAATCCATACAGATGGGTGAGATATGTTACTCTGTCCAATTCCTACGTTGCTCGTTTGTAGATTGGTAAAGCATCCGCCCCACCAATTCCTTTTGCTGTCTTGTGGACTTGGATTTATTTAATATTGTGGACTTGGATTTGTTAATTTCAGTTTTCGTTTGTTTAACATTTTTGGGTATGATGTATGAAGGTAGATACATACTCCTTCAGAAAAGAAACAACATCAATAATAAAGAATATTTCAAGTCAAAGGAAATAATGTAGGTTGTGTTTGGTAAAATTTTTGTTTTTGAATTTTTTAACCCAAAAGAGGGAATATTATTTTTATTTTAAAAAAATAAAAATATGTTTGATAACTAATTTTGATTTTTATTTTGATTTTTTTGTTTAACAATATAAAATGAGGAGCTTATTTGAAGGAGGGAAGAAAAAAAAAGAAACGAATAGTTGAAAATGGTTTAAAAAAATTCTGAAAGTGAAATTTTTTTATTTTCAAGATTTAATAAATTTTGTTTAAAATTTAAAAAAATAATAAATAATAATAGAGTTGCATATTCTTTTTAATTATTACAATTTATACAATAAATAAAAACAGCATCATAATTTATACAATTTTTTTTTATTGACTTTGACGAAAATCTCTGCCTATTGTGGAAGCCGTTGAACCAAACTGGTTTGTGGGAATTAGATCTATGTGTGAGAACGAGCATCAATGCGTATAGTTTTTTTGACTTTGACAAAGACCTTTGCCAAAAGCCAATGCATGAGCTGTCTGGTAATCTTCTTGGATAATAATAATTAGTCATAAATTGTTTAGCAAGTATACAACTTGAATCAATGGTGCTTGAATTCAAGTTTTGATAATTCTAGCACATGGATCCAGCCCAAAAATAGCTTCAAATTTTGATAATTCAAGCACATGGATTCAGCCCAAAAAATAACAAGGTGTTTTTTGTTTTTTTCTCTTTTCAAATGACAGCAATCACCAATTGAGTGCTTTCACTAGATCTGGTACATCTCAGCTGAACTCTGTATCGCAGCCCTTTGAGTTTGTCTTCTCTGTCTTTTATTTTTTATTTCAGGGTTTGTTTTTAACTTTAAGAGACGTGTTTAGTTAGAAGTAATGCTACTTGAGGCTAGGCGACAACTCAATACTTATAGTTTGTATTCAAAGAGAACACGCAAAACCAAGTGTAACTGACTTGTTTGCATTCTCTTTCAGCTTCTGCTAAAGGCCCACTAAATTTTGCACCTTCCTCCAAAGAAATAATAATTAGATATGACCATGTTTGTCTTCTGCCCTTTCTCTCTTTTAACTACGTCTTTTTATGCTTTATTGTGGAAGATAATAAAATTCTACAAGAAACAAATTTCATCAGTCAAATTCTAATTCTTAAAAAAAAAAGACATTTTTTGTGGGCGAATTTATTTGTAAAAGTCTATAAAGCTCGATATTAGTTGGGCTAGCTATATGATTGGGAAGCATGTAATTAAGACTAATTCTTTTTTTTTTTACATCTCACAGTTACTAATAGATATTGTAGCGTCTAATCCTTCTAGTTTTTGGTGATAACTGAGAAAAGACGGCCAAGATGACCTATCTACCTACCGCAGAAATCGACAAGTCATGGCTTTTTTTTTTCTTCCTTGAAATAAGCACTCATTCATGATTCATGATTTGACTAAATCTTCTCCGATGTGTATGTGATAATTCTTGGGACGACGTAGATTTTTTTTACCAACTGTAAAATTTCTTTGCTACAAAGACCAATGGAAGAAGCATGTCCAAATATTACTTAGATTTTCTAGCTACTTTTGCTTTTTTCACAGGAGAAGAAGGTTAAAGACTTAAAGCAACCCATGTTATGTATGTTTTTCCAAATGAGACATACACAGATGCTGTTATTCAACTTCGATACAGCTACTTTAAACTTAAGATCACCCTTTTAACCCAATGTTCCTTTTAGTTTTTATGTAGTATTTTTAAAAAAAGAGATACTGTTAACTATCCTAGGCAATACTAGACACCTAGCTAGGTGCTATATCGTATAACGATGTTTTTTAGTTTATGTATAAAGTTTGTCCTTTAGCCTTAAGAATCGCAACTAAATATTCTTTAATTCAAACCCACCAATATGGACTTGCCTTTCTTTTCTTTCTTTCTTTTTTGTCCTTTGTTTTTTTTTAATTAAGAGTATTACTATTAATAGTTTTTATATTTATAGTATTTTAAGTATAAAATGAGCCTATCAAGTTTTTTATTTTATTTTTTATTTTCTAAGGTCTTCTCATTTTGTACCAAAGGTTGTGGTACATACACTATGTATATGTATAATTTCTTGTTGTGGGGGGTCAAAGTTTGAAGTATTGATAGTCAGCTTTTATGGCCTGTGTCAACATGTCCATGTGGAGCTGTAAATGTGGGCCGCCCGGACCAGCCCGACCCACATTTTTCGTGCCTCCAGTAAATTCGGGTCGGGCCAGGCCCGGCCCACATTCAATTCGTGTCGTGCTCGTGCCGACCCATTTTTGAAAGAGTAGGCCCAGCACGGCCCATGGGCCCGGCCCATGTCATGCCGTGCTCGTACCGTGTCGGGCAGGCCCACTTTCCTTATTCGGACCGGCCCACTTTTTATATTCGGGCCCAAATCTTGGCCCACTTTTACGCCCACTTTTTTTTTGCTAAAAAAATGTGAGGATGGAGAATTGAACCCCCCACCTCCTCTTTAACCATCAATGAACTTACCACCACACCAAATACATTTCTTTGTTTAAATTATAATTTTAGATATTGTTATGTACTTTTTAACAATATTTTACACAAAATTATATCAAAGATAATTATTAGAATTTTAATACCTACTAATAAATGCTAAAAATTTAACTAACAATCTTAAAATAAATTAATATAATTATAAAAATATAAACATTGAAAAAATAAGACATATATTATCATTTTAATTTATTAATTATTGACAAATAAAAATTTATTATGATTACTAATGTCAAAATATCGGATTTTTTATCGTGTCGTGCTTTCGGGCTAGTTTGTTCGTGCTTTCGTGTCGTGCCTTTGGGCTTGTCGTGCCGTGTCGTGCTAAGTCCGTGTCGTGTCGTGCCTGGCCCAAGCCCATATTTTTTCGTGCCGTGTCGTGCTCGTGCCGATTTCGTGCCGTGCTCAAAAACCCGGCCCGTATTTAGAGCTCTATGTCCATGTTTGAAAAAAGGAAAAGAAAGAAGAAGAAATGACAAACCCATTTTACCTTGACGTATGGTAATAAAATATATTTATACCAAATATTGGTGTGACACGTAATATAAGTAAGTAACGTTGTTTCTTTCCCCAAAAAATAAATTAATAAATAGGGTTTGCAATTGTCTGAATAATATGATTGAAAGTGGAAATTTCAAAGAAAAAAAAATGATTGAAAAGAGTTGGTTTTAGTAGTAGAGATCAGGAAAAAGTGTCCAAGAATAAACCTTATTATGTTGTGGCCAGAAATGCTCGTCAGGAAACGTTTGGGAAAGTGAAAATTGATGTAAAATAGATATATAATCAAAATACAAAGAAAAATTAAAAGGAAAAAAAATACCTCTGATGTTTTTTTATAATATATATTGGACAATTATTCCATTCCTTAGATCATTACGAATGACTTAGTCCCTCAGTTAGTTTGAGCATTGGATTAATTTGTTTGTAATTGTAGACAACCTGATTTCAATGAGGAGACTTTAAATTACCCAAATGTCCCTTTTAACCTTCTATGTATCGATTATCGTTTCCATTCTCATTTTAATGTTTTTTTGAAAACTCAAAAGAAACGTTTATTCTCTTTTTGGAGTATTTCCTTCTAATGAGGGTTTGGCAAGAGAAATCGAAAAATTTCTGCCATAGTCGTTCAATTTGGCTGGTTTCGTTGGTTGTAGAAGTCGACTAGCAAAATATATTTTGATTTTACGTCGTTGGTTGTGGGCTGTCGATTCGTTTGATACTTGGTTTTGACGTCCCATTTCGAGGGTGGTCGTTTCTTCGTGACGCCTACTGGTGGAGGTATCATTTTCGTTCGACGCTGTGAGGTCAATGTAGCATAGTCAATCGTCGGTCATTGTTCGAGAAGTTTCTGGTATTGAGAAGTTTAATTCACACCGAAAAAAATAATAGATTAGTTCAAGTTTTTTTTTACTTTCTGCTATAATATTATTACTTATTACTTATTTCAAAAGAGAAATTTGATTAATCATGCTTATATTAGCTTAATAATTAAAATTTGAACAAAAGTTAACTACCATATGAAACCAATGCTCATCTTTCATTTAATACCAAAAATACCCTTCTCATAACATATTTCCTCTCTATTCTCCCTCTTCCTCTCTACCTCTCTTCACCATACATTCTTCTCTCACTCTCTCTTCACCATAAGTTCTACACACAAGATTTCCATACTAAAATCTTGCAAGAAAGATACACATTCGGACATTGAGGATTGTTTGAGGAGAAACACTAAGCTTTGTGTTATTTTTGCTCATAGTGAAGAGATTAAATGGGTAAGTGATTTTCTTTGATCCTTGTTGTTGTTGGTTGTTTTTATGGTTTAGATTGTTGTTTAGATGTTGGATCTGTAGTTTGTTGGTATTTTTTGCTGTTTTTTGGGTGAAAATCGTGTTCTATGAAAATCTGCGTTTTTTTTGGGTTCCCTGAGTTTTTTCTAAAATGCCTGATAGTGTCCGATAGATGCCCGATATGGGCACGATAGTTGTTGAGTTTCAAGGTTAGGGACGAAGTTCCGATGGCAACCCGATGGTTGCTCGATAATTTTGGTTACCCGATGGTCATAAAGGTCCGATGGCTACCCGATGGTTGCCCAATTATTAGTTTGAATCTATACGCCCTTTAAGTACGATAATGGATCGATAATAGTCCGATATATGCCCGATTTTTGTTTTTAAGCTACTGCGGACCTAATAGTACGATGGTACACGATGGTACCCGATACTGGCCTGATATTAGTGTTTTAAGTGATCAAAAACATAAATAAACCATTGCCCGATACCGCCCGATATGGCCCGATACTGGTACGATGATAAAAAATGTCGAACTAAATTTCGACATTTTGTTGCCATTTACTGATTTTTTTTTCTTTGTACATGATAGGGTCAACTTTGTTCGCGTACTTGATGTATAATGGTGTTTGGGAGCGTGAAGGTAGAGATTGGGTTTTTAATGGAGCCGAAAATTTAACGTTCGAGTTGGAGAAGAACATAACTTACTCACAACTTGTTGAACTTTTGTACTCAGAGCTGGAGGTTGACAAAGTGCAGTATGACCTGAAATTAGAAGTGAATTATAAGTACATGAAAGGGATAATGTATCGGCCTGAACTTATAAGGAATGACAAGGGTGTAAGCTTATATTTGTCAATGCTTTTGAAGAAGCCAGATGAATTTGTTCCCCTTTTTGTGACTTTGGTGGAGAAGATATCATTGTTGATCGTAATCCTCGACCAAGTACTGTTAAGGATACTCGTAATGAGGTTGGGACTTATGTTCCAGAAACAAATCCGGAGGTGCTGGTAGCCACTGCTGTACCTGAATCAAACCCTTTCATACCGACAGTTGATCATGTAGCACAGATGCCATTTCATGATGATTTTCCTGATTGTCCTGACCCTGAAGATGATTTTGATTGCAATGATGATGTAAGAGACAACCAAGAAACAGAGGTCCGTTCTCAAGCTTTGAGCTTGAGTCCATTGTCGTACCAAATACCGAGGCAAACAACATGTAGAAGTAGACCCCGTAGAGAAGATCGCCAAACACCTGGTACTAGTAGTAGTCGTCCAGACGGAACAAATGATGCTAGAGAATTTAGTGATCCACTCTCTTCTTCGACATATTATAGTAAATTCAAAGCTCAGATGTTTACAAGAGAAGACATTGAGGATAATAGTCACTATATATCTATGGGTGGCACATTGGGCGGGGAGATTCATTTAGGAAAGTTTTTCAGAGACAAGGAACATTTAAAGAAGGTTGCTGGCTTGTTTGCAATGAAGAAGGGATTTGACTTTATAGTTAAGACGTCTGGTACTGATGTTTGGTACATTATATGCAAGGATCCTGATTGTGGGTGGAGGTTAAGAGGGAAGAAGAAACAACTTTCTAACATGTTCGAGGTGACAGCATTTGAAAATGTACACACATGTTCCCTCAATGTTCGAAAAAAAGATAACCGTCAAGCATCACCTTTGGTAGTTGCCGAACTGGTCAAGGATAAATTCTCAGTTAATGGTTCAGATTATTTAGCCTCCAAAATAAGAGAAGATATGAAGAATTCTTTCAGGATCGAAATGAGTTATGAGAAGGCTTGGAGATGCAGAGAGAAGGCACTCCACATAGGGGTACGCCTGAAGCTTCATATTCGAAGTTACCTGGGTACTTGCACATGCTGCAGTTGAACAATCCCGATTCCATTATTGATTTCAAGGTAGACGAGGATCGCTTCAAGTATTGCTTTTTTTCTCTAGGTGCTTGTAGGCGGGGATTCAAGTTTTGTCGACCTGTTATATGTATTGATGGGTCCTTCTTGAAAACTAGGTATGGTGGCCAAATGTTGTGTGCCGTGGCATTGGATTCAGACAGCCACATATTTCCGATTGCTTTTGCAATAGTTGACAGTGAGAACCACGACTCTTGGACCTATTTCATGAGGAAGTTGAAACAAGCGATTGGTGATGTTGAGAACTTAGCATTCGTATCGGATAGGCATCAAAGCATTGTTCATGCTTTGGAACTTGTCTTCCCTGATGCACCCCACGGCGCATGCTACCACCACATTATTATGAACGTGGCTAGCAAGTTCAAGACTGATTGCTTCACGGATCATATTTACAGTTGTGCATACTCGTATAAGAAGACAGATTTTGAAAGAGAATTTGAGAAGATAAAAACAATGGATGTTCGAGTTGCACTATATCTTGAGGGCATTGGATTTGAAAGATGGGTTCGTGCGTACTTTCCAGGGGACCGTTACAATGTAATGACAAGTAATTGGGCTGAAAGTTTCAATAGCAAAACTAAGGACGCAAGAGCCTTCCCGATCACTGCATTTGTTGAATTCATCAGGTTTACTATTCAAACATGGTTTGCTACTCGAAAGGAAAACGCTGAAAAGTGTAGCACGTCTCTATCGGCAGTTATGGAGGGGGACTTGTCATGTCAATTTGAGAAATCTCGGTTCTTAAGCGTCGATAGAGCTGGACCTTATACATTTAATGTCCACCCCGAAGGAACAGTTCAGAGCAGTGGTATAGTTGATTTGGAGGCACGAACATGCAGTTGCGGCCTATTCCAAATCATGAAGATTCCTTGTCCACATGCATGTGCTGCTGCTCAAGAACGAAATATTAGCATGTACGCATTGTGCTCTCAATATTACACAAGAGAGTGTTGGAAGAGCACATATGAGGGGACAATTATGCCAGTTGGTGATGAGGATGATTGGGAATTGCCTGAAGACATTAAGAACATCCAAGTTGGAGTACCGATTGAGAAGAAACCTGTAGGCCGACAGAAGAAGCAAAAGGTCGGACGAATTAGGAAAAATCGATATCCTTCTAATGGAGACAAGGTTGTGATACAACGATGTTGTAGCAAGTGTGGTGGTAAAGGGCACAACAAAGCGTCTTGCAAGTACCGAGGTTAAATTGTTTTGTTTGTATTCTAGTTGACCTATTATGTTTTATTTCTGTTTGAACTAGTAATATTTGTTATGTGCTGGATTTTGCAGGTTTTTTTTCTGTTTTTTTCTCCATTATGAAACTCTTAAATATGTAATAATCCAGTGTTGGTCCGATAGTGCACGATGCCGGTACGACAATGCACGATATCGTTTGTTGTATGATTATTTAAATGTATCTTACAATATGGTACGACGTTGCTCGATGTAGTACGATAGTTAATGTACGACATTAGGGTACGATAGTGGTACGATGGTATGGTTTCAGGACAGTTTCGTGAAATTTGTGAGACATGTGAGGGTACGATAGAGTACGATAGTGATCGATGATAGTACGATGCAAAGATTAAACACATTAAAATGTAGTAATTACAAAAAGAGCAATCAAAAAAATTATACAATTCAAAAAAATTAAGACTGTTCAACATAAGGTTCGGTAGAATAAGTCTACACACCACCTTTGCCTAAAAAGTTTCATATTATTGTCAGTTACATTATCAAATGGTAGTTGTAGAAGCTTATGTTCAATATGCTCAATTACGTAACATCCGCAATCGCCACTGCATTAGAAAATAAACAATAATTTAATAAAGTTTTGTAATTAAGAAATAATAATTAATATGTGATATTTAATAAAGTTCACTTGGATTTTGTTTGCGGTACGAATTCACGTGGAGTGAGTTTCCAATCGAAGGGTCTGACCTGGCTCTCTGATGCTGTCAACTGAGGTGCGAGTATAACGTCATGGTTCTCAAATAAACCGGACTGTCGCAAGACCGACGGGAAAATGGTACACCAGTCAACCATCAAGCTGATCAAATCGTTTTCGGAAATTGATCCAATACTGGAATCAAAGATGTTGAGCATCCACCCATTCAGGTCTGCCTCTACAGCTACCCAATGCAATTGGTCTTTCAAGAAGAGGGCAAAATAAATGAACTCCTTGTTCTGCCAACTCGGTAAGAACTGGACTGCATCACCCCTAACCAGGTCCAATATACTGTCATCCCAACTAAAGCTAGAGTAGTCAGAACCTGGAAAAGCGTCCCACCGAGCCTTCAATGATTCGGGAAAAATTGTAGGCATAACAACACAGTTCTGAGGGTACACGTTAGGATAAAATTCTAGACGCCTCCTCATGAGATGGAATGCTGCATCTAAATGCTACATTAAAGGAAAATTAAGTCAGTAACCACATTATCGTACCAAAATAAATAAACAAAAAACTATCAAACATGAATATAGTCACTATCGTACCCCAATCGTACCATAATCGTACCCTAATCGTACATGAATATATAGTAACTAAATAACAACAATAAAACCTTCTATCGTACCCATATCGTGCTAATGTCGTACCATCATCGTAACTTTATGGCAAAAACTACGGTAGTATACACCATCGTACCCACTAGCGTCCCAATGTCGTACCAGCATCGTACCATTGACAAAGTAAGTTAACATATAGAAACTAACTATTATCGTACTACCATCGTACCTATATCGTCCCACTACAAATTCTAAAATTACGATGTTAATAGTAACTACTAACAAATTATATCGTACCCATATCGTGCTAGTGTCGTACCACCATCGTACCATTGACAATATAAACAGTTTATAATTTGACACTTATAAATATCGTACTACCATCGTACACTCATCGTACCTATATCGTACCACTACATATAGAAACATTTAAATAAATTTTCAACATTTTTTAATTATGAAGTTATAGAAAACTTACAGAGTCAGAAAGCCATGTCCTCGGAGTATGCAGTTTCAGGAACCAAGCAGCATCATGTTTCCCTGAGAAGCATTCCCTCGGATATTTATTCCCAATAGTGCCAAGCAACCACTTGTGAAAGGTCATAAGTAATTTTCCATCAACAACCCTCAATGGATCCACATTCACTGCTGTCTTCGTTTTCTTATTCTTTTTCTTCATTGCAGTGTACTCATCGAACCACCTAGGCCTCTTTCTTTCTCTCCTCTTCTTCGGTGCTGGTGGAGCTATGTCTAAGAATTGTACCTCAGAATCTTCAGTATCTCCGATTACAGTAATTTGCATATCCTCTGGTGTGCGAAAAATGTGATCATCTACATCATCAGGTCTGTAATCGTTAGGGAGAATGTCTTCATCTACAGGAGACTGAGGGCCTTCTTCAGTGGACTGAGGGTGTGGATCTGGAGCTGGCCTACTAAGATCTTCCATCATTGTCATCAGCTTCTGCAATTGACCCAAGATCTCGGACTGACCTTTAATAAGGGCACTTTGTTGCCCTTCAACCTTTTCCAACCTGGCCAAAATCATAGAGTAGCCTGGTTGCTCAGCTTGGGAGGAGGTGCTGGCATGAGGTGCTGATGGGGGAACCTCAGGTGCCTCAGGTGCTGGAGGTGGTGAAACCTCCTTAAAAATATTTGCTGCTTCTGCTTGCTCAGCTAACTTTTCAGCAAGCTTTTCAGCCTGGCTCTGTAAGGCTTCCTGTGTAGGCTGTCCATCGGCACCCACCTCTAGTTCCTCTAACCCCATGTCCACATACAATGGGGCTTCATTGTCTGTAAGGGTCCTCACATACTGTTCTTTAGTAGGTCGGGCACACAGGTAGGGGTATACTGCCAACTGCTACAAAAAACAATGAATATTTAGATTGGAAAGTAAAACAATATAAAAAATAAGTAATTGTCATCGATGAACAATGGTAACCTATCGTACCCCAATCGTACCATATCGTACCCATATCATGCAAATATCGTACCAATATCGTACCCATAACATAACAATATCGTACCCGTAAGTGAGAATTACTTACTAACTATCGTACCATCATCGTACTACATCGTACCATTATCGTACCTATACAACTACTTTAATAAAGAATACAGAATACATATCGTACCCCCATCGGACCATCATCGTACCAAATCGTACCCCTTAGCCAGTTTTCAAACAGTTGACAAAAAACCACAAAATAACCCCACAATCATACTCAAATCGTACCCTATCGTATTCCTATCGTGCAATACCCATAGAATTTCATATCTAGAACAAAATATAGAACATTCAAAATATTTAAAAAGTAAAGTAAAAGCTCACCTTTTTGGAAAACAACTTAATAAGTTGCTCTTTGTGTATCTCTACTTTCTCCTTGCTCTGCCAGTTGATCATTCTTGGAATGCCTTGGCCCAATCTCACAGCATATCTAGAACAAAATATAGAACATTCAAAATATTTAAAAAGTAAAGTAAAAGCTCACCTTTTTGGAAAACAACTTAATAAGTTGCTCTTTGTGTATCTCTACTTTCTCCTTGCTCTGCCAGTTGATCATTCTTGGAATGCCTTGGCCCAATCTCACAGCATAATCCTGACCCAACTCAATGATGGACTCAAAAGCCCAATACTGTAATGCTGCAGCATACCCATAAATAGAGTACTTGGCCTCCTTTTGAGTCTTTCCTTTCTCAATCTTCTTCTGTAAATGCTTCTTTATTTCTACAAAGTCTTTTTGACAAGTTTGTAACAACTTCTGGTATGATATCTTCCCCCACGGGTACTGGAAAAAGAATTCAACGTCATCTACCATCTTCAGCATGTCAGTCCAAACCATCAACTTCTCCTCACGACCTTTCAAAACACCCTCTACTAATAAACACAAACTCATCTTGTACACATCATCAACTATTTGACAACTCTCAAAAGTTCTGCGCAGTTGCCCTATGCTCACTGGGGAATGACCATTGAAGTACTCAAGAATCAACCGATCCGAAGTGGTCTTCGCTTTAATCTCAGCTTCAGACGGTCCGGCCTCGAAATTTAAACCAGTAACTAAAGCGAACTCCAATTGGCTAAATCTACATCGTTTTTTCCCAATATAAAACTGGACTTCGTCAGTCTTCTCCCCTCTGAATTTGTGCAACAACAGCTGATGGACTAAGACACCAGAAAAATTTAATGGTTCTGCCATGAAGAACTGTTTGAAAGGGGATTCCTTCACCCTATCCAATAAACCACACTGTATAAATTTTGCTTTAATCTTTGGAAAGTACCAACTGTCGCGCCAAGTGATACGTCCCGTAAAATGTTCCTCTACTGGAACTATCAGTTGTGGAGGTCTTAAGTTCTGCATAAAACAAATAAATACCCAATTAAATAGAATAACAAAAAAAAAACATCAAATTTTATATTCTGCAATCTACTATCGAGCAACTATCGGACACTATCGCACCATATCGGACACCAATGAAAAAAAAAATAAAAACTGGAACTATAACATTATCGTTCACTATCGTACCTCACATCGTACACCATCGGATTATAACAACACAACAATTTGTTCCCAATATCGGGCACACATCGTACCCAATATCGTACCCTATCGTACCTTCATCCTCAACCTCAAGTTATCAGAAAACACAAAACTATCGTACCCCTATCGAACCACTATCGTACCCCTATCGTACAATCATCTTCAACCTGAAGTTATGAGAAAACACAAATACTATCGTACCCCTATCGACCCATTATCGTACCTCTAAAAAACCCAGAATTTTTTTTCAAAATTTTACGGTTTACCAGATTTCACACAGTCAGATTCAATAATACATACTATAACATTTTCCAATGGAAAAGAAATTGAAAAAAACACATACCCTAGACATTTTTGCGTAATGGGGTGTCGGTTTTTCTTCGGGGTTTGAGTTTTCCTTCGTCTTCGTCTCCGGTGAGGCTTGGTCTCCGGTGGTCTGGGTTTTCCTTCGTCGGGTGGTGGGGGTTTTTCAGACCGTCGGGTGAGGGTGGGTGAGGGAGAGAGATGCGTCGGGTGAGGGTAGTTATGGGTTGCTCGATGGTTTTGTGGGAGTGAAGTTTTGGCAGAGAGAGGGAACGGGAAATGGGCAGGGGAAAAGTTACAGTTTTTATTTATGTTTTTATCACTATCGTGTACCATCGTGTACTATCGTGTACCATCGTACGATCGGGCATGTATCGGGCACGTATAGGTACCATCGTGTACCATCGTACTATTAGGTCCGCAGTAACTTAATACCAACAATCGGGCATATATCGGACTACTATCGTACTTAAAGGGCGTATATATTCAAAATAATTATCGGGCAACCATCGGGTAGCCATCAGACCTGAATGACCATCGGGTAACAAAACATATCGAGTAACCATCGGGTTGCCATCGGACCTTCACCCTTAACCTTGAAACTCAACAACTATCGTGCCCAAATCGGGCCTCTATCGGACACTATCGGGCTTTTAATCAAGGAACAAAAAAAAAACGCAGATTTTCACAGAACAAGATTTTCACCCAAAAAACAGCAAAAAATACCAACAAACTACAGATCCAACATCTAAACAGCATTCTAAATCATAAAAACAATCAACTACAACAAGAATCAAAGAAAATCACTTACCCA
Organism: Humulus lupulus; assembly: GCF_963169125.1. Classification (NCBI taxonomy): domain Eukaryota; kingdom Viridiplantae; phylum Streptophyta; class Magnoliopsida; order Rosales; family Cannabaceae; genus Humulus; species Humulus lupulus. Next base: position 46,337,256 of record NC_084802.1, on the reverse strand, counting down.
TGTGTATCTTTCTTGCAAGATTTTAGAAAGGAAAGGTATGAGATTTTGTTATGAGAGGGGTATTTTTGGTATTAAATGAAAGATGAGCATTGGTTTCATATGGTGGTTAACTTTTGTTCAAATTTTAATTATTAAGCTAATGTAAGCATGATTAATCAAATTTCCCTTTCAAAATTACTTACCCGAGGCAAAAATGATACTTTACCAATATTGTAAATAAGTTCCAAATCAATACCAAGATCACCATATTCTCCTCAAATGTACACTTTTTTAGACGTAAAATTACTATATTACCCTTACCTTTAACAACCACGTCAATAAAACTATTCACAATATATTTATATAACCGCGATAAAACAATATAAAAAATAAATACACAAAAGTAGCTGACATCTTGACGTTTGTCAAATTTAATGGGCCCCACTTGTTGGACTAAGTATTTGTCATATATATTTATATTATCTCTTGCTAATATCTCATTCATTATTCAAACATTATTTTAATAATATTTAACTTCTCTCTTATATCTCATTCTCTTCTCATTATTTCATATTTAAAATGAATAAAAAAGATTAAAAAAATATAATATTTAAATAATATGAAGATAAAATAGAGAAACTATTATATAGTATAAAACAAAAATTTGATGTAAAATAATAATAAAAAAAGTAGAGTTTTTTTTAGATATATTTTAAATAATAGAATAGGAAATCTAATAAGAGTGTTCTAAATTCAAGTTTAAAAAAATATAAAAATATTATATATAGAGATGTCAATTCTTCATGTACTAAAAAAAATAAAAAATAAATAAGACTTCTATTTCCAGCAAAGGGAACCAACTTAGCTTAGTGAGTGTGAAATGTTTAGCCAAATTATCTTTGTACTTAAAATAAAAAAAAGTTTTGCATGTGCGCATGCCTTCTCCTTTATTTCACTTTCTTCATTCATTAGTTTTTTTTTTTTTGCTCTTTGAATTGAAATATATTTATATTGTAAAAGTAAATAGCCAGAAAACGAAGAAGGCCTACTGAAACAAAAGGGAGAGTACATTACATACACCAGCTCAATAAATTGATAATTAACTAGCTATCAAGAACTCTAAACACAGTAAATTAAATAGACTAAATTTAAAGTGTTTTAAATTATAAATATATATTTATGAACTGAGAAGTAATTTTTATTTTGAATTTTTAGATGATTTTGACTAAACTTTTCAAACAAGTCTGTAACACGACAGGTCTGATTAAATAAAGTAATCACTCTTACGTACTAACAAAATAGAGCAAGAACCATACCAAACAGGATTTTGTTTTGTTTTGTTTCCTAAATAATAAAGAAGTGTGTTAATAAGGACGTAGGCTAAATCTTGTTTGTCATTAATAATTAGTTCCCAATCCCATGCTTTTTCTTGTTTTTTAAGCCTTATTTTTTTTTGGACTTTTCCTGCCAATTATTTATTTTATTGTAGCCAATCTAAATGCTCTTATATTTATTAACTTACTTCAAAAACAAGGGAGACGAGTAAAAGAAGAAAAAGGCAGGCACGTTTTCATGACATACCTTAATTTGCCACGTGCATATATTCAATTAAACTATTTATTAAGACACACACATGCATATTGATACGGGTGAAAGCTGAACAACCAGAAATAATGTTATAACTGCGAGATTTGCTAAGGGTACCACCTGCCCAACACTCTATCATTAGTATAATTTAATATTAAGTTTTATATATTCTAGTTTAAATTAATAAAATTAAAAATTGTCATTAATTTCTATCAATTATGATGTGATATGTTATAAGATGTTGGTCATTTTAAGATGTCTTATAACCATATTATAAACCGTGAGTCGGACTTATCAATATAATATGCCATTAGCACGAAATGAAAAAAATTGAGCACGAACACAGTACAATACAAAAAATATGGACTTACATTTTAAACAAAAAATCTGACACGACACAACACGTAAGCATAAATAGACCAACAATAAAATACGACACGCAAAAAGACCTTTTTATTAAGCTGGATGATTTTACATTACAATAAAAATTGGTAATAATAATAATAAAGATTTATTTGTAAATTATACATAAATTAAAATTATAATAAATTTTTGAGTGTTTATAGTTCCAGAATTATAATTATTGTAAAATATAAAATTAAAACTATATTGATTTGTTTTAAGATTTGTTAGTTACAAACTATATCCCGATGTTATTATTTTTTAAAAAAAAACTATTTATTATTTATTTATTTTTGCTATTTACCTAAGTGTGGATAAAATGTTATGATTGAAATAATACTTAAGAAAGTTGGTATTATTCTAACTTATAGAATGTGAGTGGAACATACATGAATTATAACTTACTTTACTTTGACTAAATAAATTAATTAATGTCTAGATGCTAAATAAATATAATTGGAGATATTATACTTATTTACTAGTCTTATTACTTGGAAATAAAACCCTATAATATTCTATATAGGGTTAAGCCTAAGGGTAGAAAGCTCACTTTAGTTATTTATTATTTAGCTAAATGGTAATAAAAATAATAAATAGTTTTCCCCAAGCATTTTTCTTAGTGAATTTTGGCTATATAGGGCAAGAGCCAGGGTTAGAGTATCATTTTATAATTATTTGGCTAATTAGAGTTTATGACAAGATAAATCAAGGAGAATATTTTGGAGATTTTCCTTTGCCTTTATTGTGAAGATTTCGGTCAAAGGCAATTGAAAGTAGGGAGTTATTAGTGGTTCCGATTGCACTAGTTATGGAAGACTTTGATATGATTCTGAGTATGGACTGGTTAGCCAAGTATGGAACAACCATAGTTTGTAAGAGAAAAATGGTGACTTTTGATTTGATAGAGAGGACTTGTTTGCATTCATGGAATTCCTAGTTAATGTGGTGGATACCACCAGGATTGTGTCAGTTAGACCAGCGGGAACTAGATAGGCCAATGAGCTTTCAGATGGATTTCCCGAGGGTCTACCGGGATTTTTATTGCACCGGGAGATGGAATTTGTTATTGAATTGGCACCGGGGATGAAACCAATATTCATGGCACCACACAGAATGACTCCGGTAGAACTGAAAGAGTTGAAGGTACAATTACAGGAAATACTACACTTGGGGTTTATCAGG